>NC_081182.1:41481547-41830590 GCF_029867415.1 Vicia villosa | reverse complement strand
GAAGAGGTAATGTGGACGCTCATCATATGGTGGGTGTCGGCAGATCTCTAGGCAACAAAACTTGGCTTGGGTGTATCCCTAATTTGTATTCCAGTCCCTCTTGTATCAGTTCGGTGGTTGCGCCGCTTTCGTAATATAAGAGGTGTTTTATCAAAAAAAAAAAAAGAAGACATAGCCCACTATTATGTCACACTTCAATTAAGCTTGTGCAATATTTCGCCTCTTAGCCACATGGCCTATACCTTGTTTAGGACAAATCTTAAAAATGAGAAAAATATATTATTAGAGTAGTGATAAGCAATTATCAGAGGGATAGACAATACTGGCCGGATTAATGATTGGAGGTTGATGAATGGTGGTTGGAATAGTGATCGACGATAAATAAAATAAAAGTTTTTGTTACTCAAAATGATGATCAAAGTGGTTACAGTGATGGTTAGAGTGGTAGTTGGTGTTGATCAGATTTGATTGAAGGTGGATGGAATGATGGTTATGTTAGAAACTAATAATTCAGTGTTTTAAGTTTGTATTCGACTTTTTGTCAAAAAAAAAGTTTGTGTTCGACTTTAGTGTGTTCGATCTAGTCGAACTGAGCTAAGTAGAATTGGTTGTGTTCAACAGGGTTGAATACAACATATAATTGTTGTGTCGAAGTGTAGTTTGTACTTTATAGATTTGGTTGCCTATATATAACGATAACTATGTAAAAACAAAAAATAACTTCACTTTAATAAAATTTATTTTCACAATATAGTTTTCTTTCTTTTGTCTTTCTCGCTATTCTTCTTCTTCAATTTCCCGAAACCATTGTTCCAATAAATTGGTATCAACGAGTCCGGTTGTGATTCAAAGAGAATCTGTAATGAAAAACGGTAACACAACATCAACATATTTTCCAGCAAATTTATCTGTTTTCAAAGGTGAAAACTATGAGAGGTAAGTTGTGCAAATAAAGGTCATCTTCAAATTTTAAGATGTGGTTGAAATCGTGACTGATGGAGTACCTGCATTGGAAGGGAATGCAAATGGTGTTCAGAAGGCTACACACGAGGAACAAAGAAATAATATGGAAAAGTTATGTTCTTGATTCATTAGTGAGCAGATCCAAATGTGTTCGAGAAGATCATTGAAGAAGAAACGTCCAAAGGAGTGTGGTACAAGTTGAAGAACTTATACGACAGAGATAAAAAAACTGAAGCCACAATCATTCTAAATCGAAATGAAGAACCACCTAAGCAGAATGTTAGAAGATTGAGTAGAACAAGAACTGAGTCAACAAGGCTAGTTGGACATGAGAGATTTCTAGATAAAGTAATTGATGCAGATGGTGATCTCATAGAAGAACCTATGATTATCGCTGAATCATAACCAATTGACTTGAATCAAGTGATGAATGATTCAAATAGGTTTGCAGCCAACAAGAGCTCAAGGGAAATCGAGAAGAATAAGACTTGAGAGTTTCTCGAAATGTCAATCAAGAAGCCAATTGATGTGAAATGTGTGTACAAGCTGTAACTAAGGCCAGATGGTGCAATTTCCAAGCATAAGGCAAGACTTGTGACAAGAGCTTTTCTACAAAAACTTGGTATTGGCTTTGACGAAGTTTATGCACCTATTGCAAGACTGGAGACCATCAAAATTGTTGTGTCGATTGCACTATACTAAAGATGGAAATATATCAATTAGATGTAAAGTTAGCATTTCTGAATGGACCACTGGAAGAAGATGTCTATGTTAGTCAACCACCAGGATTTGAAATCAAAGGGAAGGAGTCCAAGGTGTACATGTTAAGGAATGCTCTTTATGGTTTAAAGCAAGCCCCAATATCTTGGAATAAGAGGATATATAGCTTCATGATCAAGACATGTTTCACAAAGTGTGTCTCATAGTATAAAGTGAATGTCAACAATGCAATCAAAATCAATCGAGTCATTATATGCTTATATGTGGATGACTTGCTAATTATAGGTGCAGATGAAGCATAAATAAAAAGGGTCAAGTCATAGCTGATGCAGGAGTTTGAGATGTCTAAACTAGGGAACTTGTCATACTTCCTACGGATGGAGTTTAAAGACACAAGTGAATGAGTGTTTCTGCACCAGAAGAAGTATGCCCAAGATATCTTGAAAATGTTAAAGATGAGAAACTACAATGCAACCGTCACACCATTAGAGACACGAGCAAATTTGAAAATGAACCAAATGATGAGTTTGTAAACAAGACATTGTTCAAACAAATCATTTGATCCTTAAGGTATCTATACAACACTAGACCAAATATTTGTTAAAGTGTCAAGTTGTTAAGTAGGTTTATGGAGAAGGCACATGAGTGTCATCTCACTACTACCAAGAGGGTATTGAGATACATAAAAGGTACTATCGATCATGGTGTGTTGATTCCAAAGCATAAGAATATCAACACAGATGCAGAGGCACATGGCTACACTGATTTAGATTTTAGTGGAAATTAAGACGAAAAGAAGAGTATCGCATGCTACATATTCATGATTCGAGGTGCTTCAATATCTTAGAGCTCGACAAAGAAAATCATTGTGGCTTTGTCATCTTACAAAGCTGACTACGTGGTTGCATTGTATGCTGCTCGAAGAGCTCAAAATCATGGATAATGCTGCTTGAAGAGCTCAAAATCATGGAAACTAATAAAAGGAAGTTGTTTGTCAATAGCAAGTCAGTAACCGACCTAGAAAATTATCCTATATGTCATGGTAAAAGTAAGCACATATAGAGGAGGTATCAATTCCTTAGGTATCAAGTGAATAAAGGGAAGCTTTAACGTGAGCATTGCAAGACAGAATGGTATCTATACAACACCAGCCCAAATATTTGTTAAAGTGTCAAGTTGTTAAGTAGGTTTATGGAGAAGGCACATGAGTTTCATCTCACTACTATCAAGAGGGTATTGAGATACATAAAAGGTACTATCGATCATGGTGTGTTCATCCTTAAGGTATCTATACAACACCAGACCAAATATTTGTTAAAGTGTCAAGTTGTTAAGTAGGTTTATGGAGAAGGCACATGAGTGTCATCTCACTACTATCAAGAGGGTATTGAGATACATAAAAGGTACTATCGATCATGGTGTGTTGATGCCAAAGCATAAGAATATCAACACAGATGCAGAGGCACATGGCTACACTAATTTAGATTTTAGTGGAAATTAAGACAAAAAGAAGAGTATTGCAGGCTACATATTCATGATTCGAGGTGCTCCAATATCTTAGAGCTCAACAAAGAAAATCATTGTGGCTTTGTCATCTTACAAAGATGACTACGTGGTTGCATTGTATGCTGCTCGAAGAGCTCAAAATCATGGATAATGGTGCTTGAAGAGCTCAAAATCATGGAAACTAATAAAAGGAAGTTGTTTGTCAATAGCAAGTCAGTAACCGACCTAGAAAATTATCCTATATGTCATGGTAAAAGTAAGCACATATAGAGGAGGTATCAGTTCCTTAGGTATCAAGTGAATAAACGGAAGCTTTAACGTGAGCATTGCAAGACAGAATGGCAACTAACTGATATACTCACCAGACCATTGAAGAAAATCAAGTTCGATGAGTTAAAGAGAAGCATCGAGATGAAAAGACTTGAAGACATGAATTAGGGGGGTGATTTAGAAGCTAATAAACTAGTGTTTCAAGTTTGTGTTCTACTTTAGTGTGTTCGGCCTAGCCGAACTAAGCTAAGTAGAGTTAGTTGTATTCGATAGAGTCGAATATAACATATAGTTATTGTGTCGAAGTGTAGTTTGTACTTTGTACATTTAGTTGCCTATATGGTAACTATGTAAAAACAAAATTTAACTTCACTTTAATAAAATGGTAATTGTTCCAATATAAGTATAGTTTTCATAATATAGTTTTATCTCTTCTCTCTCTCTCTCTTCTTCTTCTTCTTCTTCAATTTCTCAAAACTGTAATTATTCCAACAGGTTATAGGTGGTGGTTGAAATGGTGGTTACCACTTGTGAGGTTGATGGACATGATGGTCATTTGAAAATTATAAGGGGATGAAGTGGTGGTCAACGTTTGTCAAAATGGTAATGAAGGTGGTCGAAGTAGAGTCTTATGGTAGTTGGAGTCACTACAAAAAAAATTGTAATTTTCCACGTGAAAATTACGTCACAACCCAAAATATTACGTCGCTACACACATATTAGCAACATGAGCCAACACATCTCAGGAACACAAGTCATAACTTTTTGCGACGTGAAAAACAAGGCGCAACTTTGCCACGTGAAAATCAAGTCACTAATATGTACATATAGATAGGTACAAATATCACCATCACCATGTTCCATCACGTTTCTCAAACCACCACCATATCGTCGCCTTCTCTTTCGTTAACCATCACCATATGCAAATACTAGTCACACAATCATCGACACCGTCAACGACTTCTCAACAGTGGCAACCGAACATATTTTTAATCAAAATTCCTCCGCTCCCCTCCCCTCCATCGTTTGAATCAAACATATATACAATTAGAAAAAATCCCTCCCCTCCCCTCCCCTTCCCTCCATTAAAATCTTTCCACTCCCCTCTCCCTCGTTTGAACCAAACAAACCCTTAACTCTCAAAATCATAAAAATAAATTTTATAGTTTATGTTTTTATTAATGATAACAAAAGACTATTGTAGATGGTTAACTATTAATGTATGATGACCATCGGACACTATTACCTTTTGGCTATCACTGATAGAATTTTTCATGATACACTTCAATTAAAAAATTAAATCGAACAAAATTGTTTCAATTTCGTCAGAAATGAATTGACTCGAATTATTATTTTGTACACTAATTTTGCATTTTGAATCGAACAAAACGATTAGTAAATATTTTTTTTCAAACGGATAGTCACCATACCGCCGGCAATTACCACTTTAACTACTAAATGACCACAACTCCGATCAACTCAGATCACCACAAACTACAAGTTCATCCACATTCAATCAATAATTTGACCACAATCAACAGCCACTTTAACTATAATTGGTCTCCAATTTATCCACCTCTAATTATGAATTTAACCACTCTAATCTAACCATCACTTCTAACAACAACGATCACTCACAAGGAATTTTGGTTCAATCAATTCAACCGAGATTGAACGTGTCGATTCCGTCCAATTATAAGTATTTTGCAAGTAATAATAATATGTTTGAAAATGTTAGTGGTGTGTGTATGTATATATTTCCGTCGGCAGCAGCATTCTTTTTGTTTCACCATCTTTCTTCCCATATGCCGAAGTGGTTATTATATAGATCACAATCTTTTTTGATAATTCTCCATTTGATATTAATCAAATCAATCATTTTGCTATTCCATGAGCACTAATACTAGCTACCTGGATGTATATATTTTTGGGTTGGATATCACTTATACTATGGTGATGGTTCATTGTGGATGTGGACCCATATTCTTGGAGAGATAAGGGTAAGAGTCATATCAATAACAAAACAAAAAAGATTTCATTAATTTCTTTAACTTTCTTTCTTATACTTAATTTCATGCATGTGCTTTTTCTTCAATCAGGATAAGATTTCATTGCAGATAGGATCATAAGAATCAACATTTTATTTTTATACCACTATCTTTTTCATAAAAGGATTTTATTTAATATTAAAAATACACTTTTATGTATTCACTTAACATATATACCAGTATGTATTAACAAAATGAAGAACATATTTTGTAACTGTACATATTTCATCGAAAGAAAGTCGCTGCGGAAACAAAGAACTATGTACATATTTGGATTGAGAATGAGTTTGGCAAAAACAAAATCACGATGTTATCGTCAATCTTACCGTGCTTCCAAACAAGCGCTATATTTGTTGCTTACTTACTACTGCCGTGCGGCTTAAGTAACATGTTTTTCATTTCTCTATAACTATGAAACTCCTCCAATGCATCATTTGTTGTTTTCCTATTACCAGAAGACATGATGCTCACCGGTGATGGGATATTCGGAATTTGGTTAGGCTCTTGAACATTATTGCTCTTCCGGGTTGACGTGTTATCACATGTGGCGGAGAAGTCTTGATGCAGAGGTGCTGCTTTCTTCAACATACTTACAAGTGCACCAACGGCAGCACCTTGGGACTTTCTGATTGGAAGGAATCTACCAGCTTCAAGTAGTTGAGCCAAGTCACCATGATCGAAAGATTCCGCTCTGTTGCATGCATAAGAAAACATATGAATTTTTTTTACTAATAGACTAAAGATCTTTCATGTATAATATAATTCAACAAAATAGAGAAAAGATTACCAGATTGTACAAATAAACTATTCAAAATCTGAACGAGAAGAAATTATTGGTTAATTTCTACTTTATAGTTAGGATTAGGATACATTGACAGCCGGATATTTAAGTGTTTGAACAAATACTTAAGAGAAAACTATCATAATTAAGATCAGATCATTCTGATTTGGTTGTATTCTTGGTTTTAAATTAATTTTGGGACTGAATCAAATCAATCTGACTTTTGATTTGATTTCCATTTTTTATTTTTCCTCCAATTCTACATTTATCAGGTAGTAGGGAATCCATGCCTGTATACGTACATTTTTTATTCCCGAATCATATATGAAGAAGGTCTCCTCTTCTCTTACTGTTTTAACCTAGCCGCAGCTCGAACATCACATGTTATCAGAGCTTCGGCTCTTATCCGGTGGCAGTTCACTATGGAAAAACTACCATGTGACTTCAATGCGGGACTCAGCTGTGGCTGTTCACTATTTTACAAACGCAAGACTCAGCTGTGGCAGTCCAAATAAGAAAACAAGGGTGTCACAACATTTTACAACCTCAAAGTTACCCTCAGGCAAGAGCTTGTTGCGAGTATAATTGCGAAAATCCTAACAATGCAACTAGATTCAAGAAAAGAGAATGATAGAATCTACGTGTTTCTAGCAGTACTCAACCAACAACTTGATGAAGTTTGTGGCAGAATTCTAGGCTGAAATCTGTGACTTCAATGCGGGAAGTGTTTACTGAAGTAAGGAGGGAGGAGTCTAGGAGAAATGTTATGCTGCGGCACTCCAATGATATAAAGATTCAAGAGGCTGAAAGTTTAGCATTGGTCGCAACGAAACATGAGCCAAGAGAAAGAGTGAAGCAGCCTTGGAGCGATCAATGTAGACAGCCATTGCACATTAAGGAAACCTACTCGAAACTTCATAGAAAATCACCCAACTTGATAAAAAGCCAAATTGAGAGGGTCAGGTTTTCCATGTTGCAAGTGAAGAAAATGAGTTATTTGACCATTCTCTGGACCTGCAATGGCCCAGGCTGCTTTTTTTGTGTTGTCTTACTTTTTATTTCTTATTGTTTTTAAGGGTCCACCATCCTCCTCTAAACTGTGTTTCCCACTCATTTCTTCCTAATAGAGGTTCTTCTTCTATCAAAACAAATCCATCACATAAATATGGATTAAAGTCTAACCACAATGAAACCCATCAGCTCAAACAAATGGTCCCAGTGTAAAGACAGAGAGGTTCAGGAAAGGACACATGCCCTATCTACAACAAAAACTAGTGCATAAATTATGTGCATTTTCATCTTTCACTCTAATCAAATCAGAGTAAGTGTGAGGATAAACAGTACCAATGGTGATTATGTTATTTGGTCTACTCAACCCTGTCTAACATCTCTGGAAACGGAGTGGTTTTATAGCATAAAGCCAACTCAAATAGATGAAATTTTTGTAAACTAAATAATTAGTAGAAAAATACACAAGAATTTAAAAATAGCATAATTTTAAGAAGTAATGTTAATCAGAGAATAATTATTTCATACTAATCGATTTCTATTTGGTCAAACCTTTAATTGAATATATTTAGTTCAACAAGAATAGAAGTTGTGAAAGTTGAAGACCATATCGTCCCTCAAGTCACACGGTTTAAATATCTTAGGTTTGTAATACAAAATGATTGAGAAATAGAAGAAGATGTAAACCATCGAATTCAAGCTTTGTGGCTAAAATGGAGAAGGGCTTCAGAGATTCTATGGGACGCAAAGGTACTGCTCAAGCTGAAGGGAAAATTTTATCGGACTGCGGTAAGACCTGTGATATTGTACGGGACAGAATGTTGGGGGTTTAAGAATCAATACGAGAATAAAGTAGGTGTAGCAGAGATGAGGATGTTGCGTTGGATGTGTGGTAAGACTATAAAGAATAGGATTAGAAATGAAAATATTAGAGTGTTGGGATAGAACCTATAATAGAGAAGAAGGTGGAAAATAGATTTAGGTAGTTTGGGCACGTAGAGAGAAGACCTATAAATTCTTTGGTAAGGAGAGTATATTAGATGGAGAAGCTAAACAACTAGAGGAAGAGGAAGAGAAGTTATTAGGAAAGATCTCGAGTTTAACAATTTGAATAAAAACATGATTTTGAATAGAACATTATGACAAAATTTGATCCATGTAGCCGACCTCACTTAATGGGACAAGGCTTGGTTGTTGTTGTATTTAGTTTCTCTAATTTAGAATAGCAAAATAAAAAATACAATATTTGTAATTACGAGTTGTATATGTCTATTATAGAGATGGCTGATGATATATATATATATATATATATATATATATATATATATATATATATATATATATATATATATATATATATATATATATATATATATATATATATATATATATATATATATATATACTGGAGAAGTTAATGAAGAAAGTAAGAAATATGAAAATATTGACATGGTATCAAAAGGTTCCATCAAATCTGTGCGAACCTAATTCACACTGGCTTTGTTCAGCGATGAAATTTCTTGGTTCTTGTTCAGTGATAATTCTTTTGCGAACTCTCGATTGCTTCTTTTCGCGCTTATATGGTTGTCTCGTGGTCTCGTCTTCACAATTTTTTGGTGATTCTCTTCTAATTCGCAGTCCCGATTATGGGTTGTTTGGTTTCTTCGAGATTATAATTTGATTCTGGTCGTGGCATTATGATTCTGATTGTGACTTGGTTTGTGGTTTTGGTTCTGTTTTGGGTTTCGTTGATTTGATTGCAATTCTTATTGGTTCTCTCTTTTTTTGCGCCTTCGTACTAATGTTTTGGCATCATGGCAACTACCGAAAAAGATAATTTTGTATTCGTTTTGGCAAGAATTGTCCTACTTGAGAATCTCAGTTTAAGATGTATGTTAAAAGGAAAGGGGTTAAAAGGAAAGGGTTATGGAGTCACTTGGACGATGTCTCTGTTGCACCAACAGAAAAAGCTGCTTTAGAGGAGTGGGAAATCAGATTTGATACTCAAATTATCACTTGGATTCTCAGTACTATTGATCCTCATATGATCAATAATTTGCACTCATTTTCAACTGCTCAACAAATGTGAAATTATTTGAAGCGTATTTACAATCAAGATAATGCAGCCAAATGTTTTCAATTGGTGTTAAAGATACTCAATTATAAACAAGATAATTTATCCATTAAGAATATTATTCTGATTTTTTGAATATGTGGACAGAACACTTTGCTATATGCCGATGTTCCTAAGACTTCTCTTGCGACTTCTCTTGCAGTTGTCTGTGAGGTCTACAATACTAGTAGTCGAGATCAATTTCTTATGAAGCGTCTTCCGTAGTTTGAGGTTGTCATAGGTGCTTTGCTGAATAGCATCCCTGTTCATTCTTTGGATACCTGTGTTGGCGAACTTCTCAAGGAGGAACAACCCTCTCTTTACTCAAGGAACCATGTCTCATGATGTCATTTCCGAGCCTATAACGGATGCATATGTTGCTCAAAGTCGAGGTAAAGGTCGTGATATGCGTCAGGTTCGATGTTTCTCTTACAAACAATTTGGACATATTGCTCGTAGTTGCAATAAGAAATTTTGTAATTACTCCAAACAACAAGGTCATATAACACTTGTCTTCTTGATCAATTGCCTTTTTTTACAGTTATTGATCTTGATTCTCCTTTCTTTCATCTTTTTAAAACTCAACTTGATTATAGTGATGTACATACTTTTGGGTATGTGTGTGTGCTATGTTCACCTACCAACGTTTGAAAGGCATAAGCTTGGAACTCATTTTGTTCAATATGCATTTATGGGATATAGTCATTCTCATAATGGTTTTGTCTGGTATGGTCTCAAACTGTCGTTTGCGCATTTCTAGAAATGTGACATTTTTTTGTAATCAAGTTATGTTTCATTGTTTTCATCTTGCCATGAATGATATTGGTAGTCTTCCCGATTTTTCTATTATGCCTCAATCTATTGAACGTTTTAAACAGGTAATGTATATGTCAGACGACACGGGCAACACGTTCCCACTCCCCTTTCCTATGAGCTGCCACCCAATCCTGAACCTGATGGACCACGGCGTTCTAGTTGAATATCGAGCCCCAGATAGATATTCACCAACCAGGTATGATTCTTCACAAACTTCTCTAGTTGCCTCACTCTCTAGCATATTTATTCTTCCTTGTTACTCACAAGCTTTTAAAGATGTGCACTGGACAAAGGCAATGAATGAGGAGCTTCAGACTCTTCAAGAGAATTTTACATGGGATATTGTCTATTTTCCGCTTGATGTCAAACTCATACGTTGCAAATGAGTGTATTCTATGAAACTGAATTCTGATGGTTTTCTCAACTGTTACAAGACTCGATTGGTTGCCTTAGGAAACAATAAAGAATATAGAACTGATTATGATGAGACATTTGCACCAGTTGCTAAAATGACAATTGTTCGCACTGTGATTTCTATAGTAGCTTCTAATGGGTGGTCTCTTCATCAAATGGATGTGAAGAATGCATTTTTTCATGGCGATTTGACTGAAGATATTTATATGACTCCCCCTCAAGGTCTATTCTCTTCCTCTAAGGGTGTGAGTAAACTCAAAAGCTCCTTATATGAGTTGAAACATGCTCCCAGAGCTTGGTGTGAGAGGTTTCGCTCTGATTTACTTGAATTCTCCTTTATTCAAAGTCAATATGGATCATCTTTGTTCATTCACCGCACATCTACAGGCATTGTTCTTCTCCTTTATGTTGATGATATGGTTATTACTGGTTTTAATCAGACATCCATCTAGAAGCTTAAACATCAATTGCAAGCCTTTTTTTAATATAAAAGACCTTGGTAATTTGCATTATTTTCTTGGCCTTGAGGTTCATTCTATTTCCAAGGGTATATGTTTCCATCGGCATAAGTATGCCATTGACCTGATTTATATGGATAATCTCAAATCAGCTAATCTGGTAACTACTCCTCTTGAAGTTAATGTTAAATACCACTGTGATGAGGGGGTGACCTTTTGACCGATCCTTTATTGTATCAGCAGCTCGAGGATAGTCTCAATTACTCGACCTGACATACCATTCGTTATTCAACAGGTAAGTCAATTCATGCACTCTCCTTGCCGTCTTCACTTAGCAGTAATTCGTCGTATAATTCACTACTTGAAAGGTACCTCTCAACGGGGCCTATTCTTTCCTGTTGAGACAAATCCTACATTGATTGCTTATAGTGATGGTGATTAGGCTGGGTGTCCTAACACCCAGTGATCTGTAATTGGTTGGTGCATGTTTCTAAGTTCTTCGTTAATCTCATGGAAACGTAAGAAGTAAGCAAGAGTCTCTAAATTCTCTACTGAATCAGAATATCGTGTCATGTCTGGTGCGTGTTCCAAGATAATTTGGCTTCGTGGTCTTTTGGCTGAACTTAGATTTCCTCAACTAAAGCCGACGTCTCTCTATGCTGACAATATGAGTGTTATTCAAATTGTTGTCAATCCAAGCTTTCATGAGTGCAGGAAACATATTGAAGTGGATTGTCATTCTATTAGAGATGCCTATAATGATCATGTTATTTCTCTTCCTCATGTCTACACGCAGTTGCAGGTTGTAGATTTTCTTACCAAGGTTGTTCTTTATCGGCGCCATCAGTTTCTTATTAGTAAATTGATGTTATTTGATCAACCACATCAATTTGAGGGGGATGTTAATCAGAGACTAATTGTTTCATTATAACTGTTTCCTATTTGGTCAAACCTTTAATTGTACTAGTTTCCTTAATTTAGGCTAGCAAGATGAGACAATACAATATTTGTAGTTATGAGTTGTAAATGTTTATTACGGCTGATGTATTATATATAGTGGATATAGTGGAGCGGTGTTAGCAATTATGTCAATATCTAAAGCAGAAAGGAGGAAGAAGTATGAGAAGCATACTGTTTTCATTCGATCCCCCTCCAAGTAAAAAACAATTCAATGAAGACAGCAATTGAAAACTAAGATTACAATAGCACTTATTAATCAATTTCCCCCTTTTTACTTTACTCCCTTTAAGGTCACTAGAAAGCAATCAGTAGTTGAACTAGAAAATGATTAGCATCAGAGCTCAACCCTATAGCACGGATATTCTATGATACTTGCTTACGTAAGAGTTGCAACCTAATCCACCAAGAACTTGTTACCCTGGGCCTGACCAGAAGCATACCATGATCTTAGAATTCATGATCAACCTAATTCATCCTCACTGAAAACAAAATCAAACAAAAGGGTTGATTGTCCCTGAAGGTATAGCCCAGTGGTATGGGCTGGGACACTGAAGGAGTATTAAAAAGTTGGTTTGTGGTTCAATTGTTGTTGCTAACAAATTCTTTCTCCCCATAATAAATTAACCACTACTAACATTTGCCTAATAAAAACAAAGGATTGAGCCTAACTCATTCCTACAAAACCGGCTTGTAGGATGAGAATTACCCCCACTTATGAACAAAACACAAACCTTATCTCTAAGCAATGTGGGACTAAATCCACCCCTTCAAACCCAACACAATGAAGGTGTTGGGGCTGCAATCAAGGCAAGCAAAATGTCGCAATTAAGGCGACTAGGGGCTGACTGCAATTAAGACGGAAATCTCAACATACCCCCTCACGCTTGGGCCTCAATGAATCCGAAGTGTGGACGATGTGGGAAGCCCAACGATGGATCTAGGATAGGCTCTGATACCATCTCAGAATTTGGGTTAGGCCTAACTCATCCCTACAAAACCGGCTCGTTGGGTGAGGATTACCCCCACTTATAAACACAACACAGACCATATCTCTAAGTAATGTGAGACTAAATCCACCCCTTCAAACCCAACACAATGAAGGTGTTGGGGGCTGAAATTAAGGCAAGCCAAATGCCGCAATTAAGGCAACTAGGGGCGGACTGCAATTGAGGCGGAAATTCCAATAGTATATGGTCGTAATCTAAATCTAGCGATAGATTCATCCCTTCCCTTTCCATACCATGACAAGAGCTTTGTAGTATCAGGTTCCCCTTAATCTAAATGGTCACAATCGAACAAATATATCATACTTTTAGTTAAGGAATTAAAACACCACCCAACAAAGCATCCACTACTTATAACAGAACATTAACAATATAGTATAAATCCCTATGAACTTCTGTCACAAAGTACCTGCTGCCTGGGTCTGTTGTATCGTCGTCATCCACATCAAAAGGACAAATAAAATCAGTATCATCAAAATCGTCCTGATATGACCTGCTAGAGCTCCTGGAAAATGAAATCTGTGGCGAGCTGTTAGGTACATTCTTCACTCCAGAATACTTTTGAGACTCATCTTTTCTAGGAGGACACATCTACGCAGAGTAAAAACCAACCAGAATGAGAATATAAAAAGTCAGACAAACAAAGCATCCAATGTTATCAGTAATTTAATATACGATACAACATACCTTCTCAGCTGGTGTGCACAATTGCATAAGATTCCTACTCCTTTCTGTCTCAGAAGTACACCTTGAAATTCTAATGGGAGTAGATGGTGGCAAATTATGCCCACTCATATGTCCAGGGGAATTAGCAACTTCAGCATCAGGAATATTGACTGGAGCACTTTCAGAGCGTAAAAGTATTTTTGAAGCTAATGATCCCAAATGATAGATTGGAGATGATGGCGAAGGCGAGGGAGACGGAGAGAAATTCGGCGAGGGATAGTAATCATCGAAATTCACATTCTTCTTGTGAAGCAAAGCCATTTCACTTGGATGCGGAGGCAAACTAGAGGGTGGTGGATAACAATGATAACTAGCATTAGAAACCAATGTGTTCGATTCCGAATGAGTAGGTGAAGGTGAATAATAATTAGCCGAAGGAAGCGAGCCTCTGCAATTTTCATAACTCCAACTATGTCTCCTCGAAAACGGCAAAGATGACGGAGAGCCATGTGATGGCATTCTAACCGGTACCACCGGTAGCGACGGAAACCGCATCAACCGCTCGGTCATAGGACTACCGACATAATCAGTTATAACTCGCGGAGATAAAGGAGTTGATGATGATTCAGAACTCACATCAGAAAGACACTGACAATACAGTACCGAAAGACATAGCCTACCAGACAAAGTATCCACAGGAGTAAACACAAATTTCAGCATTTCAGACTCTTGTTTAGAGGTAAACGGTTCAAAAAAAGTAGACACACGATGAGCAAGAGTAAAAGCACAAACACTTGCAGAAGAATTAAGTTCCTTGAAAATCTTGTAAGCAGGTAAATTTTTAACAGTAGCATACAAAGACCTTATAAGTAAAGTAGCTTTCTTATACAAATTTTGCAAAAAACTGTTACTTGATCTTCTTGAACTGCTTGAACTAGAAGAATTAGAACAATCCCTAGTTTTCCTGCTTTCATATTGAATCACCCATCTCTCTACAATCTTCTCACTCTGTGAACCCCCAAATCCCAATTCCTCAAAAGGGTTTCGTTCTTTCAATTCCAATTGCATGGTTCTGTGGACCAAAACAATATCCACCACAATCGGGTGAAGATTGTTGTGGCGCCATAGGTCAGCGTTTTCAAGCGCTGTAGGACATTCTCTGAGAGCTAGATTGAACCATTTATCTCTGGGACGAACGCTGGAGGAAGATGATGAAGAGGTTGAAGATGGTGAAGAGAGGGTGCTGAAATTACGCGATGAAGCAGAAAGTGCTCTTGATTCTAGTATTATATGGAGGCTTTTGGCGAAGAATTCAGTGATGATTTGTTCGGTTTTTGCAGCTTCAGTGTGCGTTGGAGAAGATGTTATCATGTTGTGTTGTTGGAGTACTAGGTAGCGGTGTTAACTACACTGAACAAAACCAAAACAAAAGACTGTGTTTGTGTTTTTTTGGTGTGTTTTTTTCTTTTTTGTTTCTTTTTCAGTTGAGTTGAGACGAAAAATAAGTGATTAAGTTATAGGATTTGATTTTGGGTGAGGGACTGTGTGGGACCAGTTGGCAGTGGTCGTTATTATTCGCTGAAAAATTGGGTGAGTAAATTGTTTTACATTGCCGAGAAAAAGCATTGAATAAGCGCTTATTTTGAGTTTCATTCATTCTCTTGTTTCCTATTTTCTTGACTTTTTGAAGAATGTGTGTTAGTCGAGGGATTGCCGTGGAGAGGAAGACTTCAAATCTATTTTTATTTGGATTGTAGTTGAGAAACAATTTATTATAATTCAGAAATTTAGATATTTTTATTGATTTCATATTTAATCTTCTTATCTTGGACATCAAGCTTCTATTTTATAGGAAAAACATTGATTTAACAGCTAAATTTATACTATTAAATGTAAAAAATAAATAAAATAATATGAGTTAGAGTTTGAACCAAAATAAATGAATTTTATAGGATATAGGTAGCATCTAATTAATCATTTTTTAAGAAAATGATTAATTATGTTGATTTTAATGATAAAATGGGTCTTATTTACTAAAATAACTTTATTAATAATAGGTAAGGAGTACTTAAATGAATTAAAATACAATAAATAAGGGTGAATTAGTGGAAAGAAATAATAAATATCACATTGGTATTTTAAATAGACAAATAATTTGAGACAAATAAAAATAGGAAAGAGGACATCTATTGTGAGACTGAGGGAGTATATTTTAACTATATATAAATTAGATACATTAATTATTCAATAAATTTAAATTTTTAAAATTTGTTTATAAATAAAAATGAAGGAAATATATCATTAGATTTTTTGAAATAATTTAGGTAAAATATATTTTTGTTGTTCTTTAAGTTTGTCTCGGGGTCTATTTTAGTCTCTTAAATTTAAAAAGTTTCAAATTATTGCTTTAATTAATCAAAAAGGTCCACATATATCCTTTATATTCGTCCTGTAAGTCAAAGTCAATTGATTCGTACATGTGGCAGACACGTGTTTTATTTTTTTGCCATCTGAAATATAATTTTTGAAAAGGGAATGGAAAGAGAAATGCAGAAGTCACTGTGGTTTCTTCAAGCAAACCCTATCCTTAATTTTGATAAACAAGCATTAGTCCTCCGAATTTAAATACTTCGGTTACTCACATGATCGACTATATTGATCCTTTTATATATTTGTTCAGTGTTTATGTATTTAGGTTTTTTAGGCCTAAATGTAAAGTTAATCTTAAAAGAAAAGGAATAAATGACCGTAAAAGTTTGTGTTTAAAAGTGAAAGGTAAAGGAAGATAAAGTTGGACAAGAAAAATAAAGAGTTTTCAACATGAAAGGTGTTAGTTCTCTATTTAGTTGATTGACATTAATTTTAGAAAAATAAATATAACAACAATATGTTAAATAAGATGGTTAACTTGCTAAGAAGAACAAGTTGAGCAAGAAGTTCTATTTTATAAAGAAACATGTTTAGATGAAATGTTTTATCATCTGGAGCAACATGTCGGACAAGATGTGCTATGCAGAGTCATTAAACATCATGACTGTTTGGGTTGGGCTGTTGGATCGATTCAAAATTTAACAGATGCAAAATATTATGGAATATTATGCAATCCTATGTGGCGCTGATTTTAAAGGTCTAGAAGATTCAAGTTATAATCAAGAAGAATATGCACTTTTTAATGATGGAGATAAATTATGAAGGTTATGATTGAACACCTATTTTTATGCAGAAGTTTCTACAAATTTGTAGCAGCTGATATGTTGTGATTTGAAGCCCAAATCCAGTTGGAAAAATGGTTATAAATAAAAGCATTGTATTGTAGGTATGTAACCAGCCGAAAATGTAAAGCTTCATATTATTATGGTTGAGTCTGTCAGCCACTCTCTAGGAGAGTTGGTATGTGTGAGCCTCTCGAATATCATGTTGATATGAGAGTAGGACTGATGTTTAGAGTTGTAATTCTCTATTGTTCATTCTTAAGCGTTTAAGCATAGAATGTTTATTGTTCTTAGAGGAAGCTTTTAAGCAACTATAAGTATTATTCTTGGTCAAGAGTCTTGGCTAGGTATTATCTTGGAAGTATGTCTTCTAAAGTCTTGGAATTGAAGATTGAGGTAAAGGACCGTAAATATCAGTAACTAGGATTGTTATTGTGAAACATCATTGCGGTGATTGGAAGTGAGAAGGGTTTCTCATATCTAGGAGGTTTCTAGTTAGAAGTTGCATTGGGTCGGGATTAAGTGAGAAGTTGTAAACCGGAGATTGTTTAGATTTGAATTTATACTACTAATAGTGGATATCCTTCCTAACTTGGTAGTCCCCATAGTAGGTGTTGATGTCACTGAACTGGGTTAACAATTCTGGTGTGTTATTTACTTTTCAGTATTGTGTATGTATGTTTATACCTTGCTTATGTATTTTGTTCAGATCAGATGTCTCGATATGTCATAGAACATCTGAAGACTGATATACTAGAATTTTAATTGGTATCATAGTAGGTATCCTAGTATGTATTGGGTGAGAACTTGGGAAGATGTTTTCTGGTACTTTGAGCAAAGAAGAAGATTTTACTGAAAAGGTGTATGAACGTGGAATATTCATACTGTTGTTTGAATGATCCCTTGAGAAGGATCATTGATTATATGTGACAGGGTGTGTCATGTTCCTGTCTGTTGTTATCAGGCTTGTAACTTTGGTGGAGAGTTACTGTTTTGGGTTTGATTTATTTTCAAACCTAGGTTGTTTTGTTGACACTTGGATTGTGGTATTTTTGTGAAAGGATGATCAAGTCGTGCCTGAAGGTTGTTGAGGAGTTTTTGTTTGTTCCGCTGCATTTGATAGAAAACTCCCGGCAGTTCGTGTTGTGTGTATATGGTGTTGGGGCTATAGAAAGGTTGGTTCATCTCTGAAGGTGTATCCTATAATGTTGTGATACGCGGAAGACTTTTTCAACCAGCTTATTAAAGTTGCCAAAGATACTTGAGGTTCATCTCAAGTCCACTAATAAAGGAACTTATCAATAAGTTTGATGAGAATATAAAGAGAAGTTGTTCAATGGTGATCATATACATTTGCATGGATATTCCTAGTGTGTGACTAAATTAGGAAAGTGTTCCCGACCTGATTATTGTTGGAAGATGGACTTCCATTGAAGACCTTGAAGGTGATCAAGGATTTTGTTGTGTTATGTTAGAATGGAAATGATGTTCTACTGGATGTTGGAACATCATATCAGCAGGTGTGCAGATTCCTATTGCATAGAAGATGCTTTGGGTGCTAAACTAATGTGTGTTGATCACATATGTTTATAACCTTCTCCTGATTTGGAAGAGGATGCATCTGGGGTGTGTATCTAAGAAGTTTTTATCCAGGAAACACATATTAGATAATTGTGTTGATTAAGTAATGATCAACATATTATTTACTCCTGAGGTTAGTTTAATTCTTATCAAAGTAAGTAGGAGTGCAGAGGATGAGCTCTAAGTTCTAGTGGAGAAATTTTTTTGGCATCTCAACCAGGTTCTTTATATATGGAGGTCGAGCTCAATTGTCAAGGACATTATCCCTGACATCTGGAAGGTCCTTATGATCAAAGGAGCCAGATTTGTGTTGGTCAATTTGGAAAAATGATTCATTTGGAGGTCCAAAAGTAGGTCTGAAACTGGTTGGACATAGTTTTGGATATGAACATGGACTTGGTCAGTTTCAACTAGTCAACTTTGAAGCACCATAACTTCATGCTCACTTATCTAATGACTTCAAACTTTATATTAATGGAAAGCTCTCATGACATACTGAAATATTGGTGTTAGGGTATTCTTAAGACCAGGCTTTGGCAAAAAGATATCCTTTGAAAATCACAAATCTCAACTGCCAAACACTTGCAAAAATTTCTAAGTGTTTAAGTCAATTTGGACAACTTGAACATCCATCTTTGGCTTAACTTTTAAAACATTTAGGGACTTACTTTGACTTGGAATCTTCCACAAACTTGTAGTATAATATATCATATTCAATTCCAGCCCTTGGTTGCACTTTTTGGACTCTTGAGGAGAGAGATACAATCATGGAAAGTCACTAATTTGACCATGCATTTCAACACTTAGAAAAATTTCACAAACTCCTCAACTTTGCCCTTTTTGCAAGTTATCTTTTTTTTCATGATTATACTTGATGTAACTTGACCAAACCTCATATTATCATGAAAAGTGACTTGAAATGTTCATGTTGACCCATAAAAGTCTACAGTTGACTTTGGCAGACTATTAACTTTTTGCCTATTGGACCAATTTTCCCTCATTTATGAATTAAAACCTCTTGAAACCCCTTGGTGAGCTTGATGATGTACAAATAGATGCCTTGAACCATATATTGATCAATTGAACCAAGTTTTGCTCAAAAAGTCAACTACAAGTTGATTTTGACCAAAACTCTAGTTCTTGAGCCAGATGACTAGGATCTTATGACAATGGAACCTTGGGCTCTCAATATACCCTTGAACAATATTATAAAACCTAGAGCAATAAGGATGCTTGTTGTTGCATGATGGCCTTGAATTTGAAGGAAACCCTAACTCTGGTCCTTGATCCCAATGCCAAAGTAAGGACCAATGATGCATGATATATTATATGACCTAATGCAGGATATATGCATATGAGGATAATGAAATGTATAAGCCAAATGATTTGATAGAGGGTAGTAAAAATTTGGGGTATGACAGGTTTGTTTTAGAGAAAGACGGGGTTCTTTTTTAGTGCCCCCATCACTGGGCCAAGGTCTTCTATTTTGGGCTCGGTTCTCAGGCCTAAAACATAAGACCGCTAGGATCCTACGTAAGTAGGACAAGAATAGCACGTGATCTTTGTCCTGGTTCAATTACCCCGAGGCCAGCGGATGCGGGGATACCAATTCTTCTAAAGGCAATTGGCCACGTGTCCTTAGAGGAGCACGTGGATGAGGAACTCCAACGGTCATGGCAATATGGGTCATTTCGTTGGGCCTTGCAGTAATGTTGGACTCGACCCTTTCCTACAGAGGGCCAACCACGGACCTAGTCCATAACACCTATAATTACACCATAAGAATCATATCATAATCAGAGAAGTTAAACCTAAAGGACAAAACAGGGAAAATAAAAAACTATGCAAAATAACAAAATTCATAAGTTTACTTCTACAATGCAGAACAATGAAATTCAAAAGTTAAATTCCATAATGAAGAATAAAAAAATTCATAAATTAACTTCTTAAGCCTCCCAAGGTCATAAGACCTACTCAAAACAAAGTTCAACACCAAACACCTTACCAGATAGGTCCTTCAACTATGGAGAATTTCGATTACGAAATCTTTCAAACTCATCCAACTCAAGCTTTCCTCCAAACTATAATTAAAGATAAAAGAATGACCAACAAAATGATCAACATTTTTGCACGCCAGCTCTTTCAGATACCACTACCATCAGAGTTGTTCATTGATGATAATGAGGATATAATGTTGTCTTCATTATTTACTCGTTGTTTATTTTTTCTTTTTCTTGCATAAATTTTTCCTTTTGTATCATAATTCTCTTCATAAATTAATGAATTGTTAGTAGGAGTTTAACCCTTTACCTTTGTTCTTTTGTTTATCTACCTCCTTAAGAGATGTATTGTCATCATAAAAAATAGGGATAATAAGGATCTACATGCTTGCCGATATAATATTTGTAACAATCAAATAGTCTCAATGGTTTTGATGATGACAAGAAAAATGTATTTCTATATGCTTTCTGACTCCATACTACTTTCTTTCTCATCTCATTCCTTTTCACGAAATTGTCTTAGCGTATTAAGAGTGAAAAATAATTAATGAGACATTTCTTATGTGTTTTGGTGCTAGGGTATTATTGTAATTAGCGCAAGAGGAATTTATCTATTGTGAGAAGTTGCTATTTGATTTGTGAGCTTAGCTAATAAAAGCTCTCATTTACTTCATGAGATTGTTCGTGAAAAATCTCCGTTTTGTTAGTGAATTTCGCCTGGTGAAAAAGATCTCATTTGATTCATGAGATTGCCGGTGAAAATCTCTATTTAATTATAGACATGTATGAAAAAATTATTATATTTTACTGTCAACTAGCAAGATACCCATGAGTCTGCACGGGTAAATTTTTTTGATATTATATAGATTTTATTTAAATATACATGTAAGTTTGAAATGAGTTATTTAATTATAAAATGAATAATAATAATATAAATTCAATTTTAACATTTGAAAATAAAAATTTAATGTCTCAAATAAAGACAATTGTTAATTAAAATAAAATAGGTGTTTTGCTGATAAATTCAAAACTGCATGCATATTTAAAAGTTGAGATATTTATAGGAATAAAAAACATATTAAACCCTTTTAAGTATTTTAGCCTTGAGATTTATCCTAATCATGTTATTCTCCCGTACTACATGTCATTAGATTTTATTTATATATAATTTATGAGTATGTCTACAAGTACTTCCGATCTCGAATTCCATGGAGTGGTCAATATGGGGAATTTTGAATCTTAGCAGGTGTTTGTAACAGCGTTTGTAAGCCATTTCTCGCGTCCGAAGACATTTTTGACGTGAAAATTATATGAAAAAGCTTAAGCTCCAAATTGGAGTGTTGAAAAAACGTACGTCTGGGCTACTGGAAACGAAAAAGCAAACAGACACTTAGTCACCACTATCTTTCATTAAAAGTGAACTATAAATCAAGATATGTTTGAATTATTGATTTGTGATGAAATATAATGGTAAATAATATCATTTTATTGTTTGAATTCGTAAATAATAAATGGAGCGGAATAGAATATGATGACATTTCTTTCTATTATATGTTATTCAATTTTTTAATTTTTATTTCATCCTATGCAATGGAAAAATTAATTATTCAATTTTGTTCTGTTAAATTATAAAAATTACACAAAATAAAATATAATCTTTATTCCATTTTCTTTTAATTAATTAAGTATTAGTAAAATCTGAGGATAAGTGGTTTACTTAATTACTATACAATTAATTAATTAATCATTAGATAAAATCTAAAGCAAGTGGTTTACTTAATTGCCATCACAATTACTCTTACCAATTATTTTTCTCCATAATTTTTTTTTGTTGACAATGAGAGTATAATGTCAACTAGCAAGATACTCGTGCGTCCGCACGGTAAATTTATTTGATATTATATAGATTTTATTTAAAATATACATGTAAGTTTGAAATGAGTTATTTAATTATAAAATAAATAATAATAATAATATATGTGTTTTGCTGATAGTGGCCCGTGAGAAAAATAAAAAATTTAATATTTAAAAATAAGAATTTTGTGTGTCAAATAAAAAAAAAATTAGTTAAAATAAAATAGGTATTTTGTTGATAGTGGATCGTGAGAAAAATAGAATTTTTGACATTTTAAAGTAAGGATTCTCTGTGTAAAATAAAGACAATGAAATCGATATTTTGCTCATAGTGGTCCGTGATAAAAATAGAAATTTTGACATTTAATTTTTTTTAATCATAAAATAATTATGTTTTTGAGATTAGTAAATTTGTATGTGTTGCTATTCGTTCAATTTAAAAGATTCAATTTATTCATTTATTTATTTATGCTTAGAAAAATTAAAATGAAGGTGAAAAGTGTAGAAAGAGAAATGGTGAGTGAAAGAGTGAGAATTGTGGAAAAAAGTTAAAGTTGAAAAAATATCAAATAAGAACTTGACAATGGGTGACATTTAGTTGAAGTAAGATGAACTAATTGAGAGATTATGTTTTAACAATTTTAACTTTTTGCAAGCGTTAAAAATTTTAAAACAAAGGGTATTATTGATAGTTTGTAGATATGTTCTTTTAATGGATAGATAGGTGATTGATTGATAGTTGATAAATTTTACTCTTATTTGACAACTCCTGTTAATTATATTTTTTTTATTTAGTACATCATTTATTTGTGTGACGTACATGGGTTAGAACATGCTTGATTTTATATTTTTTTTGTAAGAGTTTGATTTTATATTTTTCTCCTATATGTTTCAACAAGCGAATTTAACGTCAAAGGTAAAAAATTATGTTTATTGCCGGTTTTTATTGTCATTCAACACAAAGTATATTATTGTCAAGGTATAATCCAATTAAATTTTAAAAATAACTATATACAATTTTTTTTTTAGTATTTTTGTCCAACATTAAATTTTAAAAATAAGTATATAAATATTAGGATTTTTTTTAAAAGACAACACTAATTATATCATCTAGAAAAGAGACCTATGTTGTCAATAGCGGTCGGCGCGGCCGTAGTCGCGAAGCGATACGGAAATTTTGGCATGGCCGCTTCTGGTAGTACCGGATTGGCGCGATGGGTAGGGGTGGAAATAGGCTGGGGCGAGCTAGGCTTTGCCAAGCATAAGCCTGGCCTGTCAAAAAAACTAAAGCCTAAGCCTGGCCTGTGGCCTATCGTAGGCTTAGTTTTTAGGCCTGAGCCTGGCCTTTTCGAAGGTCTGGTTAGCCTGTTAGCCTATATAAAAGCCTATTTGTTTTAGACATATGTATATAAGCAATTAAAATAATATTTAAATAGACTAACTAACTAAAAGATCAAGAGACTAAAAATTTGTTTGCATTGACTTATTTTAACTTACCTCTTAGA
This sequence comes from Vicia villosa, assembly GCF_029867415.1. Taxonomy (NCBI): domain Eukaryota; kingdom Viridiplantae; phylum Streptophyta; class Magnoliopsida; order Fabales; family Fabaceae; genus Vicia; species Vicia villosa. The sequence goes on along the minus strand of NC_081182.1, from coordinate 41,806,711 downwards.
ATAAGTTTTACAAAACTATTTGTTTGAGAGAACTTATGAAAAAAATGTTCATCAAATGTTTTCATCTTATTTTTACAAGTTCTTCAAGATAACCAAATTTTATTAATGTATTTTAATTCAAAGTATAAAACATAACATAATGATAATAAAAAAAGTATTCATATTTATTTAAATAGGTCGGCCTGATAGGCTTAAAAGGCTTCTTTTAGGGCCTGAGGCCTAGCCTTTTTAACTAAATAGGCTTATAAAAAAGCCTAGGCCTTTTCTATTTAAAAATAATGTGTGGCCTGGCCTGAGCCTATATAGGCTAGCCTGTAGGCCCCTGTTATCGGCCTGGCCTATTTCCACCCCTAGCGATGGGGAAAAGCGGCCGCGTTACTGTAACACCCCAAATCTACCCAACGAATATTTAATAAAATCAGAGTGCAGAAATTCAACATACAATTGGGATATCACATTCAACGTAAAACAACAAACAACTTAATCACATATATCATAGATACATATCACATAACTCGGATGAACCGACAAAACCTGTTTACTCTTTTAAAAAATAAAACAACTTTTATTAATAATAATGATATCAATTATTCAACTTCACTTCGCATAATATTTTTATTAAACTAAAATAACTTCACCAACGTCATATTACTTCATAAATTCCACTTAAAAGTTAACAACTTATAGTTATAACAACAATTAAAAGACAATCGTTCATCCCCCCGAGTGCTACGTATCAGAGCAAGACCCAACTCGAACTAACAGTAACTAAAGACTTCATAAAATCACTTCAAACTTCCACCGCTATCTTGAGTACCTGTCAATTTCCCATGGTAGGAAAACATCATTCAGAAGGGGTGAGATATCCAACAATATAAACAAGCGTATGATAAATAATATATTAAGATTAGATCATACAATTTCACCACTTCATACTCATTCAAACAGCAGTTATAATAACAAATAGCAACAACGGTTATAATAATTATTTATCATCAACAAGTATAATAACAATTATCAGCAACAAGTATAACAACAACAACTTATAACAACAACAACAAATGCGACTCAACTGTGCAAATGCATGTGGTACCATTGGAGCAGAACTCCCAACTTAAACATATGCCAGGTTATCGAGGCATTTCAACTTAAACAGGTGCCATTAAGGCCAACTTAAACAGGTGCCGTCAAGGCCAACTTAAACGTTTTGCCATTCCAGGCTAACGTAATATGCAAATGTATGCATGCAACAATAACAACAACTACAACGTCACAACATAACAATGCAACAACCACAAACAACTTAATCAACCTTGGTCATAAGACCTACAACTTAATCAACGCATCATCAATAACTTAAACAACATTGGTCATAAGAACTGCAACTTAATCAACGTATCAACAACAACAACAACCAGAACAACAGCAACGAAAACAACAACTTAAACATGCATCAATTGCATCAACTTAATCATTACAAAACAGCCCCTAAACATCTAGGTACTAATTCTTCAATTTATTAATTAATCTACTACCAATAATTCTTATCATTCTAATTCCAATTCTACTATTCGTTAATTCTATTATTAATTCCAATTATGCTACTAATTCAGCCTGCTACATATATCATCGCCATTACTACTGCTATTTCTTCTTCACACCAATTCCATCTTTATACAACTTAATCCATTAACTACATATCTCATCACTAAGAATCATCACTATAATTTCTACTAATTAAATTAATCAATTCCAACGGTATAATATTCTAATTAATTTAAACCAATTTCTTCACTAATAATAATTATAATTCTTCTCAAGTTAATCCTACTAAGGCTTGATCCCAACAACCAACATAAAACATCAACAGCCAGAAATCAAAACATATTTCTAAAACTCGTATAGCACGCGCCGCGAACCTCTCTCTGCGCCGCGAACACCACAGAAACCTTCAGTTTGCGCCGCGTCCAAACCTTGGCTCCGCGAACTAAGTCTTACAGAAATTCTTACCCGCGTTGACAACATCTTCCAACAAAATTAAAACTCAATTTCTTCCTTCGATTGCAGTACAATTCAATTTCGACCATCACAGGAACATAGCAATATTATAGTTATACTCCACCAACATCTAGCAATTTTCTACAACTAATTCCTCAATAATAATAATTATAAACCCTAGGTTAATTTCCCACAACCATTGATTGAATTTTTATAACCTTATTCACCGACGTCAATCAATTTCAACATTCAACAATACAATCACAACACACAAAACAGAGGCAATCATACAACCATAACCCCCACATATCATTCATCATAATCCTGTTTATAGAGCTAGAACCCCATCCTTACCTTGAATATGAGATTTCTTTACTCTCCCGGTTGCCATAGCTTATGCCGCCACTTCCAACTTTTCTCCGAAAATCTTTTCTAACAACGTGCAGAGACGCACCAAAAACCTGTTCGGAAATCGCTTTGTCATACGGACTTAAAATCATCAAAACGAAAATCGCTCCGGTCAGAAGTTACCTCTACGAGTATGGAACGTTGTGTCCAAGAACCGCGACGATCCAACGGTTGGATTGGGAGAAACGTCCGTTTTACTAAGGTGTCTCACTGCATAAACTTGCTGCAAAAATTGGACTTCCTCTAGCTTTTCTCTTCCGCCATGGCTCTCTTCTTCACCTCTCCTCCAAACCCTATTCCTCTTTGTGTTATGATAGCTCTTCCTTCTTCCAATTCTAAATCCAACATAGTAAAGTTATTTTATTTAATCACTTAAATAACTTAATTGGGCCTAAGTGACATACCCCCTCCTTACTTCACAACCACTCAAATTAAACCCAAAGTTATTTTTAAGCTCATTAATAAAATAACACTTCAACTTTATTTCACCAAATTAATCCGATTAGTTACCATGCCAACTTAATAAAATAATTCCGACTTCGTCGATAAAATTCGAATTAAATACAAATAGTCCAATATTAATAATAATATTATTTCTACTATTATTTCTTCGACGAAATCAACTTTATTAATTCTCCGACTAACCAAATAAAATTCGACTTTAACTTAATAATCCAAATACGCTTCCCAAAATAATACCGACTATTCCGATTGATCCACGAACTTCGATTAAATCCAATGATTAAATTCTTAAATAATTTAATTAACTAATTAATTAAATTCGGGGCGTTACAGTTACGGCTGATGCGGCCGAGATCGCGAGGTTCGGGTGTGGAGCGGTGTGGCCCAAAGCTGCGCTTTTTCTGGAATTTGAAACTGGAGCTAAGGATAGAAAGGGAAGAAGATGAGAAAGAGAAATCGATATGGAAGCAGGTGAGAAAGAGAAAACAATAGAAAGAGAAGATGAGATGAACAGTTAGCAGAGAAATATTTAATATAAATGAATGGAAAAAGAGGGTTGAAAAGTCAAAAAGTTTACAAAACCCAATGTACATTATATACCACATAGTTGTCACACAAATATATACCACACGCATAGAGTGTTGAATAATAATTTAAAAAGAATAATAGTAAGTACTAACGATAATAGAGGATTGAATAAATGAATGAGAAAAGAGTTTTGAAAAGTTTAAAAATGTACACAGCTGTATACCATATATATTACGGTGGCAAAACAGGTCGCCTGCCTCGCCTTAAGCCCGCCAAAAAACGAGCGGGACAGGCATGTCCGCCAAGTGAAATGGGCATAAAAATCATGTCCGCCCCGCCAAGATGGCGGATTGGCAGGCGACGGGTTTGCCTGCCTATTTTCATTTATATTTTTTTTCATTTTTTTAATAGATTAATAGGTTTTTTTACCTTTTAATTAAATTTTTCACTTATTTTTTAAAACATTTTTTATAAAAACAACTTTTTAACAAATTTTACTTAAAAAAATATTACATATATTTACAAATAAATATATAAAATAAACCATCAAGAATTGGAATTACTAAAATTAACTAAAAAAGAGGGAATTTTGGAGGAGGGGCGGGCTTTGACGGGGCGGGCTATGGCGGGCGGCGGATTTTGGCGGGGCGGGCTTTGGCGAGCGGCAAGCCTAAAATCCCAACCCAACCCGCCATTTTTTGGTGGGTGCGCGGACCGGCCCGATGGACCACTACCCGTTTTGCCACCCATATATATATATATATATATATATATATATATATATATATATATATATATATATATATATATATATATATATATATATATATATATATATATATATATATATATATATATATATATATATATATATATATATATATATATACAACATAGATTTTAAAAGAATAAATAATAACAATGCACAACATAAATTTAAAAAAATAAATAATAATAAAAATAGTAATAGTAATAATAATTAACACTTTTAAAAAATAAAAAATATTGAAGTACTACATAGCACACAACATAAAAAGTCAATAATAATAATAATAATAATAATAATATTTTAAGATTTAGATGTTAAGTGTTTGTTTTCTTGAATTTTATTGGTATTTAAAAGTATGTTGCAATGTTTGCTAATATGTTTTCAGCATGTAAATGTTATTAAAATAGTGTCCGCGTTACTAAAATAGCACTCGTGCTGCGCCGCTTTCCGAGATTAGCAAGATAGAAAGAGACACAAGCCATGTCACTAATACATCCCTGATCATAAGAAATACAAGACACGTGTAAACTACTATTACTAAACAAATAACACATGCTACATTCAAACCGTGTTATCTAACCACCCCAATACACGTATCACGACAACCCAGCTACCTAACGTATATGATCCCAGCAACAAGTAAAACCTCTTCAGATTAATAGTCACCACCAAATAGAGCTACAACAAACATGTAGACAAGAAGGGGCAAGGATCTGCTACCTTTGGTTTCAATATCTTTGGTAACTTTGTGTGTCTCTCTCTAGCTAATCACCATGTCTCTCTAAAATGTATTATTTTATTCATTTATGTATCCTATTTTAACACCAAAGGCATCAAAGTTATGGAACAGGAAAGGTAGTCAATCCTATCCCGACAAGAAGCTGCTGACTCTATATAAGAGCAGAGCTGCAGAGTAAGCTTACTCTATTTTTTTTTTATCAAAATTGAATTTCTCTTTTAAAAAATAATTTACAATAAACTTATTATTTAAGTATAAACAGTGAATTATCTTATGGTGGGATGACTAATTACCAGAAACAATGATTAAATATTGGAGTTGTTTGTTTTAGATGAGCATGATATGTTCGCTTCTCATTCTTCTTTGTGGAAATAATTGTTTTTTCTCTTGGTCTTTCCTATGAACATAAACTTTTATAAATTTATATTTTATGGATTTAAATCTTATTCATGTGAGATAGAAAACCTCGTATTTATATGTCTATTTCCGATTTTATCAAATTATTTGCGAATATTTTTAATTCTTAGAAATAAAATTTCCTCTTAAATTTTTTATTTTTCTTTTTCACACAAAAAATGTTAAACTTTTTACGATTTTATGAACATATTTAATAGATAATCATCCATAAATTTTCACTCTCAATTATTTTAGCTCATTTAAGTATTTTTAAAAATAAGAGTTAAATATATTTTATAAATATTTTTGAAAAATCTAATTTTTTTCATAGTGTAGTTATTATTGTTTTATCTTTTATGTATTAAATCATTACTCTACTTAATTTCTTTAAAAAACTCATTAAAAATATTTAGTTTGAGTATTTGGCTCCTATATTAAAACTATCGTTTTCTTCATTACAATAGTATCAAATTTTAAGTTCTTGCTCTATTTCTTGCGGATTTTAATTTTCTTTTCATTATTAGATCAAATATAAATATATATTTCTAAATAATAATAATTGATGATAATAATTCTGTAAAAATTATTTCTAGTTCTTATTCTTATTATGAAAAGAATAGTTATCACTTTTACGGTCATTTCAAAATAATCAGCGTACCTTATATTTTATATGTCTCCATATTTTCAGTAATTTCTAGCAAAGAATCAAAAGTAAAAATTTCATAATCATCATTTCATACCTGAGTAACCCTAAACCCCTAAACTATATACAAGTTTCCAGTAATTTCTAGCAAATAATCAAAAGTAAAAATTTCATAATCATCGTCCCATGCTTGAGTAACCCTAAACCCCTAAACTATATACACGTTTCCAGTAATTTCTAACAAAGAATCAAAAGTAAAAATTTCATAATCATTCCATATCTGAGTAACCGTGGTTGCATTGATAACAAATCAGGGCCCTTTCCATTTTTTCCATTATGGAGGCGTCTTCTAAATTAATATATCTCTTAATGTAATATTAGTATTTTTTTACAAATTTAATCCTAACGAATTTTGTAAGAAAAAAGTTGTGATTAATAAATTCAAATTTCAAATAACTTTTAGTATACACACAATGTAGCCCATTGATTTATATAATTCTTTCTGCATTCGATTTTATTCAACTGTTCGAGTGATTGTTTATGATCAATTTACAAATTATTGAACTACGATCTTATCTTTCACATAATGGTATAGGTTAGTTCACCATTGGAGTGACATTGTTTTTGGTTACCATGCCTTTTATCTGAATCTGGAATATTCATAAACAATGATTAATTAGTATAATTATCCTCCTGATTTGTAGGAATTATTATGTTTTAATATATTTTTTTAGGTTTTTTCTAATGCTTTTAATAAATACAATTTTGTCCAATGCGATTTTTTCTGTTTGAAAATATGTTGAGATGATGAACTCCGTCGACTGAAAAAGGGAAAGTATATGATTTGTCAAATAAAAATCTTCCAAATGAATGTTTTAACAACCAACAATAATATTCCTCCAAGTTGGCTTAGTCTAATTTTATTAACTTAACTCTACACCATTTTCATTATTGTTGTTTGAGGTTGTATCAAAAGGGGGAAATATTATATTATTTTGTCTTGTCTCTTCCAAATGATCTTTTTCAATCAAGCTTGTGCAACATAAACACTTTCTTTCATGAGTTGTGCTCTTTATTTTTCCTCCATTGAACTCCTTTTCCATGACATATACTTGATTTTTACATTGAATGGTTTTTATCATGACAAATTAGCAGCTTTGGAGATCATAATGAAACTAGAGCCATGGAAAAGTCATTCAAAAATCTTGAACAGTGTATGACAAGTAAAATCAAACATTCCTTTCTTTATCCCCCATATCATACTTGGAAGCTTTGGTGTTATTACTCAGGTGAAATTATATAATTTTTCTAGGTAGTCACTTTTGCATTGAGAAATTAGATAGTATTTGTATAGTCTAAAGTGTAAGAACAATATTTGGTTTTGCATCTGGCCTTATGTTTTGATGATAACCCTACATGATATCTTAGATAATAATTTAGTACTACAACGGTTTCTGTCCTGTGTGTAGCTTTTGCTAACAGGTTTTGACTCTGAAGAAAAGACGTGTGTCGTCATCAAGTTCTGAACTCAACACACTCTGATTCTGGAAGAAACCAATGGTGTTTACAATAGTAGACAAATCCGCTTCCTCGGTTACCACCGTGAAAGCTTCCTCGGGACGAAGAACGAATTTCGAAGGGGTAAGCATTAGCTCGCCAGCCACCCAGGCGTCCCCGAAAGCAGTGGCTTCTTCCACCTGAGCAGGATCCCCTTCAGCGGCAGGCCAGTTGGGAGACGATCTTTGCGAAAAAATGGAGTTTGTCGAGTTACCCATATCCTCGCGAATGTTCTTGCTCAAAGTATCTTCATCGGAACAGTCATACATTTGTACCTGAAAAGCAGTAGAGAAAAGTGAATTCGACTTCAAAATCAAATTCACCCTTCCACCGCTAATCAAGTGAAAGGGCGCGCACAAAGGAAACAAGGACAACATCCTCGGCCAAAGCCCTTAACTCAAAACAACAGACAAAGGCGTCGGGGAACCCCCTATATCAACAATGAACCTCCCTCACGACTAAGGTTTTTGACGCCGAGGAAACACCTCCTCGACACCTGGGGTTTATGGGTACCACGAACCCAACCCAGGTACCGTCGAAGGTTAACCCATGTGTTCGTGTTAACTACCTTACCTAAACCAACGCGACGGGGGAATAACAGCGAAGTAACGAATAGTCACTACCTAACCAATAGCGCGAAAGTAAAAAAAAACAGCAGAATCGCCGTCAACCATCAACACGCCATCAGATAATGCCACAAAATTATGTTTCTCCTATCCTAAATCGCATGCATTCTACCTAATAACTAGAATAAAGCATAAAAAGATGGAAAGATAAGCAAACTTGTGTGTTCGAATGGAAAGTTAGTAGTGGTCAGAAGTGGTTAACGGCAGAAGAGAATTCTGAGTAGTTGTTGAGCAGAAATCATGGGAAGAAAGAGAAACGAAAGTGTAAAAACGATGGGCTTCCCGTTATTTATAGAAGGGATCCCCAGCGCGTGACCGGACATGCGCCTAGCCTAGTCCTAACCTAGCAATCATTGTGCCGCAGTAGCTGCACGTGTCTCAAGGCACGCATGCGACGCCACCTCTCCATATCCCATCAACTGTTCATCTCCCCAAATGATGTTTATCCTCCTCGACAGCCAGTCTCCTCGAAACAAAAGTAAAACATATGAACGGGCAACGTCCCAGACTCTCCTTTAGATTAGAAACTACCCTTAAGTCATCACTCCCATGCTCGGAGCAACGACTTAGGGGCTGCTATTATGGACTAGACTGACAGCGAGGGACGGCCCAATCCATATCCTCTATGGGGCGGCCCAACGACCTAGGCCCAATCAATTAAAGGCAGAAGGAACATCACCTCCTCTGTCAGTTACCTAGCTTGTCACGATCCTGTCGACCAAATCGACTCTCTCATTTCTTGTTGAATACTTAGCTCCTCGGATCTCGCCCGTCGGACCCCGTGTCGATTAGGAACACCCTTCTCCTCGCCTGACAGCTAGTTTCGAGCAGTCTCTCGGGATTCCTAGGTTTACTCCTAAAATCCTGGCAGTCATGTGTTTTGGGTCTAAATCCACGATCTAGCCCAAAATGCAGACCAATGGCCATGCGCTGGGGGTATTATATAAACTCTCTCACTCGAGAGGGGAAGGTAACACAATTCTAAAATCCTAAAGACTAAACAGTATCTGTGCTCCTACTTACTTGATCGTCAGAGTTCCTTGCAGGTACACCCCATCCTCTTCATCATCAACACTATGCAAGACGTTCATGGCCCCTTTTCTAGTTCTGATCCTTAGGTCAGTACAATTTGAATAATCTGTAATTACTATTTATTAAAGGAAAAAATACATGTTAACTTCCTAATTTCTCCATATTTTTAAGGCTGCACTTAATAATAAATAATATATTAACAAAAATTAGTTTGACTTTTCAACTATTGCAACCAATCAGTTGCCATTTAACATTTGGCAAGATGTTTAACTAAGATAAAAAAAACATTTGTAATAATCAAATAGTCTCAATGGTTTTGATGATGACCAGAAAAACGTATAAGATGTTAATCCACCTTTTTAAGAGATGTATTGTCATAAAAAATGGAGATAAAATGGATCTATGTGATTGTAGATATAATATTTGTAACAATCAAATAGTCTCAATGGTTTTGAAGATGACAAGAAAAACATATTTTTATATGCTTTATGACTCCATACTACTTTCTTTCTCATCTCATTCCTTTTCACGAAATTGTCTTAGCGTATTAAGAGTGAAAAATATCAACGAGACATTTCTTATGTATTTTGGTGGTAGGGTATTTCTGTAATTAACGCAAGAGGAATTTATCTATTGTGAGAAGTTGTTATTTGATTTGTGAGCTTAGTCAATAAAATCTCTCATTTACTTCATGAGATTGTTCGTGAAAAATCTCCATTTGGTCAGTGAATTTCGTATGGTGAAAAAATATCATTTGATTCATGAGATTGTCGGTGAAAATCTCTATTTGGTTTGTGGACTAAGCCATGTGTAAAAAAGTTTGCGGGAATAACCTATGAAAAGCTCACATATATATAGTGGAAACTTATAAAAAATTACATGCGGTAAAAATTGCATGAAAAATCTTTAAAAAAAACAAAAATCATGCGATAAAAATATATGAAAAATTCAAAGAAAGAAAACTAAAAAACACATTAAAAACTTATACTTACTAGTCATAAATTGTAAACGCTTCATAATCTGTATGAAAAATGTGTAAAACACTAGAAGTTTTAAAAAAAATTGAAATTTAACAATAATTGTGAAATGTTAAAAAATTTCGAAGGAGTTGTGGGGCGTGTCAAGTTAAATTTGGGGTGTGACAATAAATTGTCTAACAAGAATTAGTTTTGTGGTTGAATAAATAATAATGGGCTTTTGGGCTTGTGCTTCTATAAATAAGAAGTCCCTTGAAATTGTTGTTGCAAACTCATCAACTGCTGCAATGTCACGGCTTCTACGACTTCGCACTAAAAGGAGAGAGGACAGGATAAGTGATTTGCCGGACGCACTTCTGGATCATATTCTCTCATTCCTTCCGACCAAAGACGCCATAGCCACAAGCATCCTTTCAAAACGTTGGAAACCAATCTGGCGCTCACAAGTCATCATCTACATGGACGACGAACCCTTTCCAGACTCTTTCGCCTTTCACCAATTCTTCAATTCCTTCATCACCCTGCGAGATAACACCCTCCCCATCCTCTCTTTCCACCTCAAATCTCGCCACCGCTTCTTCGATTTTGTTTATCCTGCAATTACAAGACACCTCGAAACCCTAATCGTCGATCTCTACCGCCCAAACAAAATGCCTTATATAGTTCTACGCACGAAAACCTTGTCGGTTCTCAAATTGAAGAGGACAATATTGAACCAAGAATTTCCATCGGTTGATCTTCCATCGCTCAAATTCCTTCACTTGGAAAATGTCACTTTCACACGCGTTGCAAATTTCCATAAACTTCTATCTGGCTGTCCCATTCTACAGGAGTTGGAAATTAGTGATTTAAGTGTACAGATCCGTTCTAAGTTGCCTCCTTTAGTTATTGCAATATCCAATTTGGTAAGAGCCAACATTTCTGGTGATAGTATGATTGGCCTTGCATGCCTTCATAATGTGGACCATCTCCACGTACAACTGGTATGTATTTTTCAAATGATACCGGTAATTTATCAGTTTAATTGTTTTGTACCAACATCTTTGTAACTCAATGCAGAACTGTTTGCCACCTATTATCGTGTTTTACAATTTAACCCGCCTGGAGCTTATATTCAACTTTCACCATGAACTATCGGCAGTTTCCAAATGGAGATGGCTCACAAAACTGCTTCAAAATACCCCCAACCTTCAAACTCTGATCATTCATGATCTCTTTAAGGTTTTAACATTGCTTTTTTTTTTTAAACTATACTCCTATTTGTTTTAAAAAACTTCTATTTTATATCATTCAGGTTGATGAAGAAGTACTAGAATGGGAGGACCCAGACATTGTTCCCGAATGCCTTTTATCTCATCTTACAACATGCTCACTTATTAATTACACCCTCGTAAAGTCTGAACTTCGATTTGCAAAATATATAATGCGGAATTCAAGACTACTAAACACCATCACAATTCAGAGTGCCAAATTCCTAGACACAAATGCAAAGCTTCAAATGTTAACAGAATTATCTTCTTGCCCAAGGATTTCACCCACATCTAAACTTTTTTTTATCTAAATGATTTCAGCCACAACTAAACTTTATTTATTCATTTATTTGAATGATATTTGATAGAGCATGTGTGCAATAGCAATCCTAAGCTTGTCACTCAATCTTCTTGGATGGTTTGTTTTTGTACAATAAATGCATCCGTTTAGCTTTTATGGGATATGTCAAAGACGTTGCCTATGAGGTGATAGGTAGAGAGAGTAAGTAAGTAGAAAGATGTATTTATGCTCTAGTATAACCTACGAAGTCCGGACTCGGACATGGAACACGACACGGATACGGACACGAGGACCTGTTAATATAGAAAACATAGGACATGGACACGGCTATATATATTTTATATATTAATATAATAATGCAATGTATGAGCATAATTTATAAAGAGTTTAAAACGGGAACCAAAATTTATATATATTTCAACTTAGTACTTTCAATAAAAAAAAAAACATAAATCCACCAAAACAAAATAATACAAATTATACGATAGTTACTCCATATTGATAAAACTTTAGATTGGAGAAGTGAAATATGAAAAGATAAAAACTCTATTATTTTTATAAATAAAAATATAATAATTATTGAGTTGGGCTTTTTTTTAATAAAAAAAAAATCTAAATTTTACGAGTTAGGTGTGTCCTTTATTTGAAACAAAGTGTCGTATCCGTGTCCGCTGCAATTAAATTATCTTTTTTCGTTGGACACTGCAAAAACGTGTCAGATACGTATCGTACGTGTGTCGTACGAGTATCCGTGTCCGACACAGCGACACGCCTTCTAAATGGCGTGTCGGCACTTCATAGAGTATAAATAACTCACAAGTTTCTTTGGTTGATAAAGAATTCCATAGGAAGTTGTGGGACCATTTGAGTTGGATAGCTTTCTAGAGATATATTTCTGTCGGTGTTAAAAGAGTTTTCTTCTTTACGAGACAACCATGTAACAATTACTACATAATCAACTAATGTTATTGTTGTAAGCATCAGCTGCTACACCAAGGTTGTCTTTTAAGAGCAGTCTAAGTAACTTGTTGAAAGAGGCACAGAGGTTTATCACGGGCTCTGAAAAATGCTGTGGAAGAAATTGCTCCAATAGATGTTTGTAGGAAGTCTGGACTCTCTCCCTCTATAACTTGCAGAAAGAAGCCTAAAGAGGTTTATAATGGACTCTAAAAGATGTTGATAGGAAATGAAAACGTTTTGGACTATCTTCCTCTGATAGAGTTGCTTTGGAAAACAATGAATGGAATTCAAGACGACAACATTTCATATTTTCAGCAGATGGGCAAGAACACCTCGCTTTTGTTTCAATTGTCGTGGAATGGATGCATAAAGGTGATTCTCTAAAAAAAGATAGCATAAGTTCATCTTTTAATGTCATGTTAGATATCACATTCAGAATGTATTGTTGTTGCATTGGCACTTCATAAAACTTTTTTTGACATTTCTAACTTCCAAAGCTCACATTTAGTTGCATCCATCATGGTTGGGAGTCAGTGGGCTTTGAAAATGAAGATCATTGTAGTTACTCGGTGACTTAAAAGAATTTATATGTATATATATATATATGGATTCAGTATATTATATCTTTTTGTTAGTTTGTGTTTTACCACTCGTTTTTAGATTTATAATATTCGGGGAAAGCTCTATGTTATCCGTGTATTTAGTGCTACTAAGCATAGCTCACACCAATAAAATTAATTGCATACAATTATATCAACATTAATGTTTACCTGGATTCCTTGTAATACAAGATCCAATTTAGGAGTTACATTCATTATATTGGTAACCTCTATTTGTAATCCAAGATGTCTAACATCAGCTTGCCGAAGCTGATGTTCGTTCGACTATGTCCGCTAAGATGATTGGTTCTCTGCTTTTATACAATTTGTTTAGCTGGTTTATGTTTTTAACCAAAATCTTAGTAACAGTCTTGGTTCTGGATGCTGTTGCATACAACTTAGTATTATGTTACAATCCTTTTGAACTGGTACAGTATTTCAGCCTTAGCACTCAAGTCCTATTTGGTTGGTGATTTACCAACTTGCCTCTGTTGAAGGAGGCTGATAAAATTAAACACTAACTTATTTTCCTCAGCTCTTGAAAAGAACAAAATGTTGTTTTATAATCTCCATTTTATGTTAAATATTCGTATTTGTTACCAATATAATGGCATGATCTATTTCTGTTTTACATGAATGGAAAATATTCAACGTATAATCTCGATTAAACAGATATGCCTAGAAACTAGTTTGTGTTGCATTTGAAAAAAAATTGTTTTGAAAAGTTTGTCAAGGTTCATGTTTGCCCGTTTCAACTATTAACATGTAGTTCTATTGCAGGACAGTTACATTCAACACAGAGAATAATTGTATACCGAGAAAGTGGTATAATTCTTATCATTGTATGTTGGATTGAACATTTTTTGTCATTACGTTGAAACTACTGTCCTTGAAAAAGTAAAAGAAAAACGTTGTTTGTGCTTGGACTGACCGAGTTAGATATCTTGGTTGCACTACAACTAACCGAGTTGAATCCGCACATGCGGCGTTGAAGAAATGGTTGGGTGATAGCAAAGGGGGATTTGGGTAGGGGATGAGACACCGTGAACCAAATGCTCCAAAATCAACATAAAGAAATTCAAACATTGTTTGGTCGGAGCAAGACGGTTGTGGAACACCGGTTTAAGGGTAAAAATCTCTACTCGCAATTGATTTACAATATATCTCGTGCCAGATTGAAAGTTCATGATTCCTATGCAAAGTCAACTGCGAAATAAGTGTCCGTCGAATAAAGTGGTCGGAGCAAGATATATTGTAAATCCCTATGCAAAGTCAACTGCGAAATAAGTGTCCGTCGAAGTGGATGTCATTCCTCGAGATGGGCCATCATATAGCAAGTGCGTACGACCGGGTGTGTGTTGATTTGACGAGATTTGGATTTTCGGAGACATTTTTTCCGCTTCATAGTCCCCCACCTTTAGACGCATTCGACCACATCATTTGTATCGGGTATCTAAGATCGCGCCACTTTGTGCAAGTTTTTTTGAAACCGGGTTGTCCTATTCCGGCTATGTCTTGTGAGTGGACGACACATCATACAAAAGAGACAGACACTTGGCCAGATCATTTTATTGAAAGAATGATGAAGTTCTAAGAAATGATGAAGCAAGAGAGGAAGGAAAATAGAGAGAAGTCGAAGAATTTACTGGTTTTAGATTTAAGCGCCAACGGGTCGTTCAGGGCATTTTAGATTAGACCAGATCTTTTTTATTTGTAATGACCGGATGTGTGTCATTTTTTGTATGTATTGTCGTCTAGAATGTAAAACCAAACCGATTCAATACATATATAATATACCTATATTTAATGTTGACAACGTTTATTTCATTCCCATTTAATTGTTGTCATTTGGTGCACTTGTGAAATTGGACAAAACAGACTGCACAAAATAGAATGCTTTTGTTCAGTTTCTACATAATTCGGAAGTACACTCCCGAAAATTTAATGCTTCAGGGCTTATTTCGAAAATGCATTTCCGAAACATCCACTGATAGCAAGATAAGATTTGTTGGGTCATTATTACTCCAAGAAGTCTATAAATAATGAAACTATACATTTTCATCAACATCAAGCCACAAAAAACAATGACACAAACCTACCCCCACCTTGCTTTTGTCTACTTCAGCAGTGGTTACCAGATGTCGTTCCAATTTAGGTTCTCGCGTGACACGCCATTCGCGGGATTGATACGAACGCTTAAATCTCTCTTTCAATACCCCGAAAATCAGAAGGTTGTCAAGCTTGAGTACCATTGGCCTTCACTTACCAACGAGGGAGACGTCCAGTTCACCCCATTTGAGGTCAAGAACGACGAAGATTTAGAGGTTATGTGGTCAACTTTTGATCGATATTCTTCGAAGGGTCCGATTGAGTTGGATGTTAAACTTCAAAGATTGGGAACCGACATTATCAAAATGTTGACCCATACTCAACTACCCGTGTTTAACAATATGTAACTTTAATTTCATGTTGATCTATCTTTGTAATTTCGATTATTTATAATAAATCGAAGCTTTGTTGGTTTGTTTTTGTTTTCTGCATCAGACAATATTTCGGACGTGCATCTCTGAAATATCCTAAGGGGTGATTTTGGATGTGCACATCCGAAGTCACTTTATTTCTGAAAAAAAGGTGACTTCGGAAGTGTATCTCCGAATGCACATTTTATTCTTTAGAAAAATGGTATTTTCGGAAGTGCATCTCCGAAATCACCTTTTTTTCCAGAAAAAGGTGCATTTATGGAATTTCGTCACGATTTGCTAAGAAGTCCGGAAGGTCTATAAAAAAATTGTCATATTTTTTTGTTGACAATGAAAGTATAATGTCAATCGGATGATAAACTAAATTTTACTCTTATTTGACAACTCCCGTTAATTATAATTGTCATATTTTTTGTTGACAATGAAAGTATAATGTCGATCGGATGATAAACTAAATTTTACTCTTATTTGACAACTCCCGTTAATTTTATTTTTTTTTATTTAGTACATCATTTATTTGCGTGACCTAAATGGTTAGAACATGTTTGATTTTATATTTTTTGGTAATAGTTTGATTTTATATTTTTCTCCAATATGTTTCAACAAGCGAATTTAACGTCAAAAGTGAAGAATTATGTTTATTAGTTTTTATTGTCATTCAACCCAAAGTCTATTGTCAAGGTATAATCCAATTAAATTTTAAAAGGCTTAATTGCAACTTTGTTCCTATATTTAATACTTTTTTATTTTGGTCCCCACAATTTAAAAACTACTATTTTAGTTATTTTTTTAAGTTTTTAGATTAACTTTGGTCCCCAACTGGATGTGTTTTGGTATGGCACTAGTAATAAACCCGTGCGTTTGCACGGGTTCCGGTACGGGAAACGCATTTGTTTCAGATGTATATTTTTTTAGAAAAATATTCGGTATCTGTGAAAAAAATAATTGAATGTGTAGAAAAATTTCTGGTACCCGTGAAAAAAATAATAATTGAATGTATAGAAAAATATTGGGTAGCTGTGAAAAAAATAATAATTGAATGTATAGAAAAAATTTCGGTATCTGTGAAAAAATAATAATCTAAATATGTAGAAAAATGTCTAATACCGGTAAAAAATAATAATTAAATATATAAAAAAATGTCTGGTACCCGTAAAAACATTTAGATCAATATGATTTTTTTAATACAAAATACAATTTTACTATAAAATATGTGAATAATAGAAGCTAAAGAAATGTAATAAAAAAATAGAAGAAAGCAAATATTAGAAGCAAATAGAAACTAAATATTTGTCTTTTTATGATGGAAGATTTTTAATATTTTAGATTATATTTGTGTTTCCAAGAAAAGAATAAAAAAAAATTTGGCAACTATTGATATTATCTTTTCAAACATTCCGAATTTATCGTCATACTACCATTTTTATTTATTACTATTAATTAAAAAATAATAATTTGAAATTATTGTTTCTAAACTATATAAATTGATACATGTATCTCTCTCATTTTTTCTCCATGCGCCTATCTCATGTCTCTTTCTTATCTCAGAGTGCGTACAACTGGAATACCTTGGATAACTGTTGAGTCCTATCTGCTAATGTTTTTTAAAATCTAAAAATACAAAAAAAAAAATAGATTTAAAAATAAACAATTTTTTAGTTGGTTTATAAAAAATAAATTATAGTTTTGTTCTTAACTTAAATAAAAGATAAATAATTTAAGTATATTATATTTATGTTTTTTTGAAAATGAAGAATTTTTCTTAAAATTATTATAGAAACTTAGTTAAATATGGAGATCTCTTCAAAACTTATTTTCTATTTATGTCTTATTTATATTTTCTATATAGACTATCTTTAATTTTCATATGATTTCATCTCTCCATCCAGGTGTCATCTCCTTATTAGTCTTACAGGATTTCATTCTTTTATATATATATATATATATATATATATATATATATATATATATATATATATATATATATATATATATATATATATATATATATATATATATATATATAATTTCATCTTCTATATATACCAATACTTACTATACAATTATGCACCCTTAGAAATCAAATCAACTTGCATACACACCTATATACAACTATCTATACCACTTTTCACAATACATAGTTTTATAGATTATCTTTCTATGTCATGTTTATAAAGTAAATGTCTAAATCAACACTCAGTATGTTGTACCTCACTTATTCCTTCTATGTCATATCCCTTCTATATCATTTTTATACAATTGTTTTGTAACATGTAATGACATAAAAAATAAAGAATTGTAAAAATACTTAGTCAGGTGTTTAAGGAAAGAGATAAAAAATTATATAAAATATTTTAAAAATTAATATACATAAAATTATTTAAAAAATTAAAGTACATAAAAATATTTCAATGAGCATTTAAAGCAGAGAAAATTAATGTAAACAATTGAAATATAAAAAAAGAATTAAGGAATTCAAATTCAAAATAAAATAAATTTTATAGTTGAGATTTTAATAAGCATTTAAATTTCTTAAAATATCATATCAACATTGACAAAACATCAATGCATAATCCTTAAATTAAAATAGTGAAGGATTCAAATTAAAATTGTTTACCTGTGAGAAAATTAAAATCGTATATTAACTATATATATTAAAAGTTATTAAAGAGAAGAGGAATAAGATTCTACTGTTTTCTAGTTAAATATAATTTGATTTTATAGATTTATAATTTTAACTATTAAAATTTACTTTGCCAACAAAAAGACAAAAAATAAACTATGAGAAGTCCATATCTATATTTATAAAAAAAAACATATATACAACACCTAAATAAAAAATAAGAGAAAAATAAAACCAAACTTACATTTTTCATTTTCTACCACACCCGTTCTTTTTTTTTTTTTTAAGAGATCCAAAATAAACAAAAAAAAATCAATTTTCTTACCATTTCTTCCCCCAACAAACACAAAAAATTGAAATCTCAAACAATAACCAGACAAATCAAATTAAAATTTTTATAATGACCAATGAGTTTTTGAAACAGATCTGAAAAAATCAAAAGATCTGAAGGAGAAACCCACCACTTGGATAAATTGAAGGGAAGAACATCATAGGAGCAGCATGTCGGGTTTTCGAAATAGATCTCAAAAAATTATATGAAATATGTTATGTTGCAATGGTTTTGAGAGAGATGAAGATTTGATTGAAGAAGTATAGGAGAGAAATGAAAACAAAATAGAAAGCAGATTGATAAGGTTATGAGGTTACAACATGTTTTGAGGTAGAAGAAGAGAGAGATGGAAGTCTGAACATAGGTATAGTAGGGAAAGAAAAAATTGTTGGGAAACATAGGATGTTTAATTTTTTTATCTAAAAATAAAGCATGCATTGGAGTTCCACCGTAAAAAAGGAAGAGTAGAATCAGAGCTTTCAAAACGAAAGACGCAGAGGTTCAAGACGGAGGAAGGTGGAAGATGGGTTAGAGAAATAACAAAAATGGTAGACTTGGATAGCAAAGAGAGTAGTTTGAGGTAATGAAATGAAAAGACTGGAGGTTGAGTAGGGGAAACACTATATTTGTGTTTTCAAGAAAGAGAGAAATAATATTTGAAAATTGGAAAAGTTTTGGGTTTGTTGAAAAACAAAGAAAAGAAAACAGATAGCACAACATAGCAGATAGAAAACAGAAAAGCAAAGAAACAAAATAGATAGCATAGGAATGAGAAGTAGAAAAGGAAAAATCAAAGAAGGTATCCACGTGGCTCATTTAGGAAGCAAAGGGGCATAATTGTATTTTTCAGACCATTAAACTTTCTTATATTGTAGATGACATTATTGTTGATGATGTGTCAGTTCCATGTCACTCAAATATTACTATAATTCGTTTCATTTTATTTCATTATTAATTTTAATGTTTATTTTATGCAAATAATGTTTAATAATATTAATATTTATAGAAAACCCTACTTCCCGTATTTATCCCCACTCTCACTGCTGCAGCGCCTCTATGAGATAAAAACGTATTTCCATCTTCTTCTTCAGTCTCCGAATCCAACGCCATTACTTGTATTTTCATCTCCTTCTTCGTCAATTTTCCTATCTTCTTCGTAGTACCACCAAGTATATCTGAAACAAATTTCTCCTCTGCATCAACAAGTTCGTCAGGTACAAGAAGAAGAGGGAGTATGTAACACATCCGAATCACTTTCCTCATCACTATTCGGTGGAGTATGTAGCACATCTGAATCACTTGTCATCAGAAATATCATGCATCATTGAAGGTTTTTTTGTTGTAACCATAGGGAGAATAATCTACCAATCAACAACAACATGATCTAATTCCAACTCTTCTAAGTCAGCTTCATCATCCTCACTACTAATGTTATAATTTGGACCTGTTTCACTATCTTCTTCATTGACCTCCACATTTTCTTCTATACTAACTTCTTCATTAGTACCCTCTATATAATCTTCTTCACTAACTTCTTCATTAGTAACATTTTTCTCTACATTTGCTCCCTCACAATTAACCTCGACGTTTTCCTCTACATTTGCTCCCTCACCCTTAACCTCCACATTCTCCTCAACATTTACGCCATCACCATTAGCCTCCACATTATCCTAAAAAATAACATCATCAATAGAAATTTCTTCAACTTTGTGTTCAACATAGATGTCAATGAGTTTAAATCCTCTAACATCTTTCACTAACCTTAACACGTCGTTATCGCTATTTAGAGGCCGAAGTCCACGTGAAAAGGAAAAGTTGGGGTTCCAATACCATAAGCACTTTAGGTTACAATATCCTTCAGCTTTGACCATGTCTTTAATTTTCATATAGGACAGAAAATCCACATCCTAGTCCCAATCCATTTCAGTAACAAGCTCACCAACATATAACTTCACTGGATTATCTACAAAACGACCCCGATGATGTAACCTAAGTCTGACAAGTTGGGTGTCGGGTGGCCTGCAATAGAACATGACATATTAAAAAACAATACAACATTTTTAGGGACCACAATCAGACATTTCAACATTTTTAAGGACCACAACAATTTCAATGAAACTGGGACCAGACAAACAAAACGCAGAAATAAATGGGGGACTCAACTCATTGAAATGTTGCGCATGAACATATGCCAAAAATTGATTCAGAAAAAGCAAAAGAAGTAACGTTTCTATCCATATCAGAAAACGAAACAGAAACCCGAAAGAAGCAAGCGACGATGGATAGACTTACCTCGAAACGTAACTTGGGTCTGCCATATAATCGACTCTAAAAATGAAATGCAGAAATGCGTGTCTTCTTCGTGGTGATTAATTGTAGGCGCCTTGATTGTGTTACTTAGGGTTCATCGTGTTATTTATGTGTGTTTCTCAGTAAACCTAATTTTATGTTCTTCATTGGTGAAGGATGTGATAATTTGTTTGGTATTTTTAATTCACTTATGTTATATTTAATTGGTAAAATATAATAACATAAATATTATTTTAATATTTAATAGAATAAATATTACATGCCAGATTAACAAAAAATACGCCATGTCACTGAAAATAGACACCAGATTAAAAGGGGACTAAAATTAATCTGAAAATTTAAAAAAGAGGCTAAAATAATGGTTTTTATAATGGGAGACCAAAACCAAAAAACGTGCTAAATATGAGGGTTAAAATTGCAAATAATCCATTTTAAAAATAAGTATATGTAAGTTTTTTTTTAGATATTTTCTTACAACACTTAATTTTGAAAATAAGTGTATAAATATTAAGATTTTTTTTTAAAAGACAAAACACTAATTATATCATATAGAAAAGAGACACAAGCTATGTCACTAATACATCCCTGATCATAACAAATACAAGACACATGTAAATTACTATCACTAAACAAATAACACATGCTACATTCAAACCTTGTTATCTAACCACCCCAATACGCGTATCACCACAACCTAGCTACCTTACATGACAAAACAACATAAACAGAACTGATTATTAGAAAATCTACATATAATCCCAGCAACAAATAGCTTACTCTACTTTTGTTTTATCAAAATTGAATTTCTCTTTAAAAAATAATTTATACTAAACTTATGATTTAAGTATAAACAATAAATTTTCCTTAAATAAAAGTATACACACTAAATTGATACACTAAAAAAAATTCCTCATCAATTAAAATATGGGATAAATTTAAATTAGATTTCATGTAATTATGGTGGGATGACTATTTACTAGAAATATTGGAGTTGTTTTTTTAGATGAGCATCATATGTTCACTTCTCATTTCTTTTTGTCAAAATAATTGTTTTTTTCTCTTGGTCTTTCCTATGAAAATAAACTTTTATAAATTTATGTTTTATGGATTTAAATCTTATTCATGTGAGATAGAAAACCTCGTATTTATATGTTTGTTTCCGATTTTTTTAGACAAACATCATATGTTCACTTATCATTCTTTTTTGTCAAAATAATTGTTTTTTCTCTTGGTCTTTCCTATGAAAATAAACTTTTATAAATTTATGTTTTATGGATTTAAATCTTATTCATGTGAGATAGAAAACCTATTCATATGTTTGTTTCCGATTTTATCAAATTATGTGTGAATATTTTTAATTCTTAGAAATAAGATTTACTCGTAAATTTTTTATTTTTCTTTTTCACACAAAAAAAGTTAAAATTTTTACGGTTTTATGAACATATTTAATAGATAATCATGCATAAATTTTCACTCCCAATTATTTTAGCTCATTTAAGTATTTTTAAAAATTATAGTTAAATATATTTTATAAATGTTTTTGAAAAATCTAATTTTTTTCATAGTGTAGTTATTATTGTTTTATGTATTAAATCATTATTCTACTTAATTTCTTTAGAGAACTCATTTAAAATATTTAGTTTGAGTATTTGGCTCATATATTAAAACTATTGTTTTCTTAATTACAATAATATCAAATTTTAAGTTCTTGCATAGAGAAATTTTTTGCGGATTTTAATTTTTTTTAATTAGATCAAATATATAGATATATTTCTAAATAATAATAATTGAAGATAAAAATTCTGTCTATTTCATACTTTTATTACGATAAGAATAATTATCACTTTTACTGTTTATCTCAAAATAATCCACGTACCTATATTTTATTCATCTCGAAACATAATCCGCGTACCTATATTTTATTCATCTCGAAACAAATCCAAGTATTCACGGTTCAAATTTAATCCCTACACATTTCGATTAATCAAGCGTCTTCTAGATTTCTTGCCATGTACTCTTCAAGAGATTCATACAAAATACAACAAAGAAATCAAACAAAAAATCGATTTTATGCAGCATGTAAAACTTTGATTGCAAACCTACCAACGAGATTCCAAAAAGCACACTGCGACACGACATAGATGCTCTATCGATAATTTCAAAAATACAGATATAAAATTAACAATAGGTGTTTGATATTATGTTCCTTTGAATTCTTGCAATTGCTTTGTATGTTAGATTAATTATTTAATTAATCAAATATGGATTGAAATAATTAATTATGTTATGGTCAATATTATTAAACACTAATTATAGATGAATTTTGGCTGCCTGAATGGACCGTGATGGTTGGACCATTCACTTAAGCCCAATGAGAGATCTTTGCCCTCAACGGTTTAACTATTTAAGTATTGTCCCATTAAACGATTAATATACTGAGAAACCCTAAACGGCAATAAGGGTGAGGGTAGTAATTCTCTCATACTCAGTTAAATCTATCAATTTAAGCGTTGTCCCATTAAACGATTAATATTAATATACTGAGAAATACTAAACGACAATGAGGATAGTAATATTCTCTCATACTCAATTAAATTTATCAATTGGTATCAGAGCTATTCAAGTACTCTCTTGTAAGGTACTTATTTATACAAATTATCGACGAATTTCCAGACTTGGTTCAGAATAAAGTACTTATATTTATTGAAATTTTAAATTGGGGTTTGTAAACTAATAGGGCTTTTATAGCCATTAGCAATCTTTTGTGAATATATGTCAAAATCTGATTCATGGTTTTATTATACATAATGTATATTACGACTGATTTTTAGGTATATCGACTTGTGCAAATAGAAAAATACAGATATTAATAAGTCTATTAAATAAAGATATATATTATTAATCGATTCAGCCAATTTTTTTCTTCCTTTATTATATGATACATCTATTTTTTTTTAATTTCAATCTTGAACCTATAACAATGAAACTGAATATTTTTTGAGGGGATACTTGAAAAGTTGTTCGATCACATATATATAATTCTGGGATCGCATACATTAATTTTTTATTGAGTTTCATAAAATGTCTTCATATTTTGCGGAATAATAGTCAACTATTATCCCAAAAATTTTGGAACTGAATTTTAACCAAAAAAAATTGTATTTGATTGTGTAATGAGATTCAATTGGGTCATAATGTGGAAAACACTAATTTTTCACAATCGTTTTTAATAATGATATTATAATTATATTATATTGATTTATTTTAAGAATAAATTGTTTCTCAAAATTGTGTCAAATGTTTTGTAGAGATTTTTTACTCTTATTGTGACATCTTGATATTATGTGTCATTATAGATATCAATTTATTTTGATTATATAATAAATCAATTTGATATTTTATTTTATGGGTCATGCTAACGAGTGCCCCTGGGGCACTCTTTAAGCATTCCATATAAAGAAAACAGTCCTTAAACAAATTAGTTATTTCAATCTTCAATGTATTGAATACAAGTAATTTTAATAAAACAAACTTTGTTATTTCTTTAAAAAGTCAGATATTTCCATTTTTAAAACATTAAATAAAAATATTACTTACCTTTTTAAACTCTTAACCAGTGCCCCTGGGCACTTGTTAGCATTTCCCTTATTTTATTTATGGAATAAAATTATGATTTTATTTATGACCGAAATATCTTTTCAATTGTCAGTACAAGAATGTATTCTAATTTTCCAATGATATAAATTTGAGATAATATACTGAGAAACCCTAAACGGCAATGAGGGTGAGGGTAGTAATTCTCTCATACTCATTCTCTCTTACGACGTCTCAATTCAAAAGGTCTCTCAATCCTACAAGGTACACCAATCTAATTATTCTTCTACGCTAATAATGTAATAATATGCTATAACTTGTATCTATTCGAATTAGTTAAATCAATCATTTTACACCATTAGAAATGCAAATTTTCGAAATCAAACATTAGAAACAGTATAATTTGCGATGAATGACTATAAAAAAACCTATAACAATCAAGTTGATCCTAACCTTTTGGTTGAAATCCCTACATATTTCGATAAATCAGGCGTCTTCTAGTTTTCTTGTCATGGACTCTTCAAGAGATTCATAGAAAATGCAGACACCGTCCATTTTTACCTGCCAACCACTGTGAACAAGACGCATCTTTGCCTTGATAAAATTGACGTCGGAAGCCCATCGAAAATTGACATCAGAGCCAGTGAAAGCTGGTACTGAATTGCCTTGATAAAATTGTCGTCGGAAGGCCATCGAAAATTGACATCGGAGCAAGTGAAAGTCGGTACTGAATGAGAGGATGCGTATTCTAAGTTTGTTCACCATTTTTCTTCGTTAGATGTTTTTTGGAATGGTTTATTTTACTAGGTGAGATAATATATATATAACTAAAAGGAAGAATAAATTATGAGCTATGCTATCTTTCTTTGAATAAAATACAGTGTAAGAGTATAACTTAGTGTAACATTAGTATTTCTCATCAATTATATCTCCTATTATAATATTAGTATTTTTTTTCTTACAAATTTACTCGTAACTAATTTTGTAAGAAAAAAGTAATGATTGATAAATTCAAATATCTAATAACTTTTAATAATACACACAATGTAGCTCATTGATTTATATAATTCTTTCTGGATCCGATTTTGTTCAACTATTCGCGTGATTGTTTATGATCAATTTACAAATTATTGAACTAAGATCTTATCTTTCACATAGCGATTTAGGTTAGTTCACCATTGGAGTGGCATTGTTTTTGGTTACCATGCCTTTTATCTAAATCTGGAATATTCATCAACATTGATTAATTAATATAATTATCCTCCTGATTTATAGGAATTATTATGTTTTAATATATTTTTTTAGGTTTTCTCTAATGCTTTGAAAAAATACAATTTTGTCTAATGCAATGTTTTCGGTTTGAAAATATGTTGAGATGATGAACTCTGTCGACTAAAAAGGGGAAAGTATATGATTTCTCAAATAAAAATCTTCCAAATGAATGTTTTAACAACCAACAATAATATTCCTCCAATTTGGCTTAGTCTAATTTTATTAACTTAACTCTACACCATTTTCATTATTGTTGTTTGAGGTTGTATCAAAAGGGAAAAATATTATATTATTTTGTCTTGTCTCTTTCAAATGATCTTTTTCAATCAAGCTTGTGCAACACAAAAACTTTCTTTCATGAGTTGTGCTCTTTATTTTTCCTCCATTGAACTCCTTTTCCATGACATATACTTGATGTTTACATTGAATGGTTTTTATAATGACAAATTAGCAGCTTTGGAGATCAACATGAAACTAGAGCCATGGAAAAGTCATTCAAAAATATTGAACAGTGTATGACAAGTAAAATCAAACATTCCTTTCTTTATCCCCCACACCATACTTGGAAGCTTTGGCACTATTACTCAGGTGAAATTATCTAATTTTTCTAGCCAGTCACTTTTGCTTTAAGAAATTAGATAGTATTTGTATAGTCTAAAGTGTAAGAACAAGATTTGGTTCTGCATATGGCCTTATGTTTTGATGATAACCGTACATGATATCTTAGAGAATAATTTAGTACTCCAATGGTTTCTGTCTAGTGTGTAGCTTTTGCTAACAGGTTCTGAGTTTGAAGAAAAGGCGTGTGACGTCATCGGGTTCTAAACTCCACACACTCTGACTCTGGAAGAAACCAATGGTGTTTACAGACTTAGTCAACTTCTAGAATGCTTCTATAACAACGATTCTGATGAATGTTAGTGATAGAGCTTCTGATCGTGACTCTTGTGGAAGAGCTTCTAGAGACTCTTTTAGCTCTGAGATTCTGTTGTCCGGGTTCTGAATATTTTAAAGTCAAAGTTATGGAAGAACAAGTTCTGAAGATTCTGAAGACAGAGATTCTAAAGACCAAGTGTTGAAGACTCTGAAGACAAGGTTCTGGATGAACAAGTTCTGAAGAGTTAGATTCTTAAGATTCAATATTTGGTCCTTCTAAACATGCTTCATCATCAACTATCAAAATCCTCTGAAGATTAGAAGATAAGATCAAAATTGGTTTACGTGAGGAAATAGTAAGAGGTACATATGTTTCCATTACCTGGATAGGGTGGCGCAAGGACTGTACTACGGTATTATGTTGTCGACCACTCCCTCATTGACCATTGTGGACAAAAAAACTAGAATTGAGAATTATTATTCTACCCTTCAACAGACTCCTTTTTGGCTATAAAAGGAAGATTGAAGACAAGAAGAATTATGCTAATCAACTTTACAAAACTTACGTTGAAATGTTGCACAATTTTCTCTGATTAATTCTTTGTATAGTTTTGTAATGCAAGTGAACTTGTGTTCGTTAACTTGCAGCAAGTGAGCTTTTGTTCAAATACTCACTTAACACTTTTGTGTTATTTGTTTGTATTCAAGATTGTGTAATATGCTTTCAATAAGCATCTCTATAAACACAACTCTTTTTATTCAACTTGTAAGTTAATAGTTCCTTGAGAGATTATGACATTATCAGATTTCTCAAGAAGATATTGACGGGTAGTCTTTATGGTTTACCACACTGACAGTTGGTCTTTGTTATGGTTTTGTAATCAATTCAGATATAGTGGATTAAGTCCTTGTTGAGAAGGCAAAATCACCATGACGGGTGGATTGAATTAACTTTGTTAACAATGAATCATGATAAAAATGATTGTATCATTTATTTTTGTTCTTGTGCCTTTGTTTTTGACTTGGGAAGAATTTTATAATTTACCTTGAAACCCAATTCAAACCACCCATTTATTGTGTTTCACGCACCTTTAATTGGAATCTGAGCTCCAATTCTGGTATTGATTGTTAATCAACCACTTACCCGTGTCAGATAAAGATCCATAATTTTTCTGTGAAACACTATGGCCATTCCACCACAAGTTATCAATGAAAGAGATCATTACAACGCCAAACCTCCAATCTTTGATGGAGAAAGATTTGACTGCTGGAAGGACAGATATAGAAAGTTTTTTTTGGTTATGATGTCGATTTATGTGATACGGTAGTTGATGGCTATGAACATCCTGTTGATGTTAGTGGAATCGTTATTGAAAAAAGAATAATGAACGACCAACAAAAGAAAAAGTATAAGAAGAATGGCGACGAGCCCTGGACCACCAGCCTAAAACTTCCAACGATCCAAGCACTCGGGAATCAGAGGAACAAATAAGCTCAACCAATACTTTTTCATCCCATAAGTTTCACTTATGAAATCTGTGAGGTGAATTGAGATCCACTTATTTAAGGTATTTTTGTACAGAGGACGGGCATTGGACCACATGCATAGAACCGTAAAAAATCCAAATACTCGAAAATTAGAGGAACAAATGAGATCAACCAATTCTTTTTCACTCCAAGTTTGTTATGAAAATTATTTTTGAAAAGAAAACTTAATGTTGGATTAAGTGTTTCATTTGATTGGAAAATATCAATTTTAGTCTAATTATCTTGCTAATAAATAAGTAGTCACCAATTAATAATAATCATGCAAAATCAAAGAATAAAGTAACATATGGTGCACAAAAGAAATAGGAATGGAGCTTAAACCAAAAATGTGAGATTGAGTCCAGTTACAATTTATTCCTTAATCATTTTTGTAATAAAACAAATAGGTTAATACTCATTCTCCCACTGCCATATAGGATTCCCCTAACATTATGACACACCCCTCCAAAATTTTGGTTTATACAAGAAAATATGTTATGGTCTTAAAAATTTGATGGAGGCGCTGGCTGGAGTGGGCGTTTCAAAGTTATAGTACTTTTAATTGATGTTAATGCTTTGAATATGTTATGCTTTTAAATGAAATTTGTTAATCTTATTATAACGTTTTGAAGTTTGTTTATCTTACCGTAAAGGCTTTTAATTAAAAAATTTAATCTAATTTTTGTATATTTATATAACTAAATAGTTATAATATGTATTAACTATATTTTAACCATAACTTTTAATTATATATTATATAGTAAAATTGGATTTTTTTTTGTAAGCAAGAATATATTAACCGGGGAATTAAGGGTTCTCCAACCTTGTTACACAGGAAACGGAATTAAACCGTCAAAATACGATATTACAAACCAATTACAATTACGACATACAAGACACCGGGTCCTTGTTAATTGATGTTAATGCATTTTAACTATATATTAAATATAATTATATTTTAAATATAGTTTGAAATTTATATATTATTTCAATTATACTATAAATATATTTGAATATTTCAGAGTAAATTTATAATATTTATTAATTAAATATTTGCATATAAAAAAATATAAACAAATTTGTTTTATAATAAATATGTATCAAGTAAAGATATATATCAATTATATAATAAATATTTATATAGTTGATTATTTAAACATTTCTCATTTGTAAAAATTTGCTTTAGTTGATTATTTAATACATTTAAATATTTTTTACGGTCTTATATAGTTTGCAAATTATTTAATAAATATTTAATATTAATTGATATCAATTTGAAATATATTAAAATTATATTTGATATTAATTTATTATTTAATATTAATTAGTAAAATATTTATAATCTGATGTTAGTAAAATTTATTTAATATAATTATTAATAAGATAAACATGCATTAACATGATATAAAGGCACCGGAATTTAAAAATGCTCACTCTAATCCACTGATAAGGTATTGGAGCTATGAAAGAAAGGGCGTAACTTAAAAGCACCATAACTTTTTACACCATAACAAATTACAATTAAATTAACTTAAAACATTAAGATAAATTAAAAGCACCATAACTTCAAAACGCTCACTCCAACCCAGTGATAAGGTTCGCCACAAGGAGGAAGCTAGCCTATGTGGAAGAAAGCATATTCAACACAAAATAGCCCAGTGATAAGGTGTTGGAGCTATGAAGGACTCCACCTCAGTGGTAAGGCGCAACTTCAAAACACTCACTCCGACCCAGCCGTTGGAGCTAAGAAAATAAAACAAAATGCCAACATGACACTAAAATTGGGCGGGGCCCGCGCATCTGCCATTAAATGGCGGGTTGGGTTGAGATTTTGGGTTCGCCACCCACCAAAGTTCTTCCCGCTAAAATCAGTTGTCCGCCAATGCTTCTCTGTCAAAACTCACCGTCTGCCAAAGTCCGCTCTGCCAAAGTCCGCTTCGTCTATTCTTTCGTCTATTCGTTCGGCCTATCCCGCCTTAAATCCGTCCTTTTTTTTAGTTAATTCTAGTCATTTTAATTTTGGGTTAAGTATCTTTTTAGTCCCTATAAATATTTCAAATTTCATTATTAGTCCTTATAAAAATTGATATATTTTAGTCCCTATAAAATTTTTATGTGTGCAGTTTTAGTCCCTGCTATTTATTACAATTTGAATTTTTGTTAATTATTTTTAAACTTTAAAATCTTTTAATAATTTTTTTCATACGTTTTTCGAATACTATAAAAATTTTTTTACTAAATTTTAGAATTTTTTAAAATGAGAAGAATTAAATATGAATTTTTTAAATTTCAAAAGATAATGATAAAAGTAATGCAAATCTCGATTTAGAAATCAAATTTTGAGTTCTTTTTCTTTGAGGAACTTTTTACAACGTTCTAAACTTGTCTGTAAAATAATCATTCAAAAATACACATCGGTTTAACAACATGGATTAAAACTACATGCATAATAATTTTGCGAGAACTAAAATTTATCATTTTTTAATAGGGATCAAAAACAAAATTTGGTAATTTTATAGGAACCAAAAATATATTTAACCCTTTAATTTTTTATGGTTTAATTTATACATTTATTTGTGAATATACGCAACATTTTACTAAGTAAAATTTATTAAAAAGATGTTCTAAAAAATAAGTCAAAATTTTAATCGAAAGATGAAAAAAGTCTATTAATCTATTAAAAATAAAAAAAAATAAGTGGGCAAACCCGCCGTCCACCAACCCGCCACCTTGACGGGGCGGACTTGATTTGTAGTCCCATTTCAACTTGGAGGACATGTCCTCCCCGTTCTTTTTTTGGCGGGCTTAAGGCAGGCCGATGCGGGACAGACGACCCGTTTTGTCATCCCTAGAGACCATCCTTAACTTCTCGATCTAAATTAATTTATCTCTTTTATATTTTTTTTTAACAAAATTAAATTAAATATATTTTATCATATTCCAAGGAACTTGGATTACTTACCAACCTCATTCCTAATATTAATGTTCAAGGAACAATATTCCCAGAATTATAAATTTAATTCTTTAAACAAACACACTCTATTTATTAAAGAAAAAAATACACGTTAACTTGCTAATTTCTCCATATTTTTTTAAGGATGCACTTAATAATAAATTATATTAACAAAAATTAGTTTGACTTTTCAACTATTGCAACCAATCAACCGCAACTTAATATTTGACAAGATATTTAACTATGATAAAAAAAACATTTGGAACAATCAAATAGTATCAATGGTTTTGATTACTAGAAGGAAAAAATAAAAAGTTTCTTTCTTGGTTATGATGTTGATTTATGGGATATGGTAGTTGATTGCTACCGAGTTCTGAGTTACATGAGAAATATGTACTCTGACTTACAAACATTCACGAGTTTTGATAGTTAATGATCTAAGCACTCCGATATCTGATGCTCTCATTAAGTGAATACTTATAACAAGATCAGATGAAATACGAACAAAGCTCAAAATACCCTACAGTTCTAAAAATGTTTTAAGTTTTAGATTCAGGGGGAGATTGTTTAACTCAAATGGAGTCTTCCAAACAATGCTCAAATATCCTTTCCTTCTAAAATTTATATGTCTTTGACTCAGGGGGAGATTGTACATCTTAGGGGGAGTTTTCCCTATCTAAACTCTGATTTGTTTATTTCTGTGATAATCATCAAAATACATGGTTTTGTCATC
Organism: Vicia villosa; assembly: GCF_029867415.1. Taxonomy (NCBI): domain Eukaryota; kingdom Viridiplantae; phylum Streptophyta; class Magnoliopsida; order Fabales; family Fabaceae; genus Vicia; species Vicia villosa. The sequence goes on along the minus strand of NC_081182.1, from coordinate 41,774,767 downwards.
ATCAAAAAGGGGGAGATTGTTAGAACAAGATTTAGTTATGCATTCAATCTTTATGCTTCGAAGATAAAAATACATATAATTGTTATGTAACAATTTTGTACTCTAATAGTTTCTTAAGTGTGCAGATTCACTATTTTGGTTGATTAGGATTATTGTCCAAAAAATCATCAGAATCAGCGTCATCATACATTAGAAGAACTATTCATCTCAATTCTGAAGTGACATCAGCCGTTCTGAAGAATAATGAATGACTCATCAGAATAAGGATTTACAACTGTTCTGAAGCGAAGCTACTATTCAAGATCAGAATTCAACTCAGATATGCTCTTCGCCTCCGGCTCAGATTTAAGAAAATGTCTTTCAGATAAGCTGATATTTATAACTCTGAAGACTTCTTCACTGCTCTCTACTTCAAATAAGAAGTACATCTCAAATGAAGAATGATCAAAAACTTGCAATAGAAGCAATATGGTACAATAGTACATCACCTTTTCCACCATTGCAGGACGTATTGCACGATTTCGTCTTTGATGTGTTCTTTGTTCCCCACGACTTTTTTGAGCCATTCCGTCAAGGAAAGCTACGTCTTGTCCTATCTCAACAATCATATTTTTATTAGGACTATATATAAGAGACAATCTCATCGGAAGATGTTATAAATTCACAAAGTTATTCAAGCTATATTTCAAACTCAACAAATAAACTTCAAAGAGAAAAAGAGAAAGAAAGATCTTAGAGAAACTGTACTAAACATTCCATTATGAGAAATCTAGTTTGTAAGAATCTCTAGAACACAAGATTTGTTTCTCATAAGATTGTGTTAACATTTATGCCAAACAATTTATGTTTCAATATGCTTTTTAGAAGCAATATCTTGTAAACATTATCATTGGTAAATCTGTTGAGATTTGTATTCCTCAAGTGACTAGGTTGTTAGTCTGTATACTTGAGAAAACTAAGATGTCTTTCTAGACTATTAGAGGTTGTTTGTAATCTTTCAAGATTAGTGGATTAAGTCCTTTTCTAAAGCGAAATCACCTTGGCAGGTGGACAAGATTAGCCTTTTCTAAGGTGAACCTAGATAACCGGAAGTGTTATTTTTCTTCTTCCTTTGAACTATCTCATTGACTATTACAAATAGTTTTCCCAAAGAAGAAAAGTTTTTAGAAAACCCAATTTAAACCCCCGCATTTCTTATGTTTTTCTCTACCTTCATAACATGATTTAAAGGCATCATAACTTCATAATTCTTACTCTAGTCCAGTGGTAAGGCATTGGAGCTATGAAAGAAAGGGTGTGTGTTCAACTCCGACTTCAAAACGCTCACTCCAGCCAAGTGGTAAGGTGCTAAATAATGATAAAGAAGTAAAATAAATTGTGGTAGCCAAAATAGTTGGGTTATTTCAATTACAAATAATAAAACCATTATCTCACACTCGTCTTCTTATTGTTTTTCATTTTATTTCTAAATCTAAATCTAATAAATCGCACACTCGTCTTCTTATTATTTTTCATTTTATTTCTAAATCTAAATCTAATAAATATGAATTAAGATGAGTATTAGTTATTAAGAAGCAATATCTTGCATTCTCTATAAAATAACTTAATATTTGTGTTATGGACTAGCCCGACAATAGGGACGACCCAATCCATATATAGGGCGGACCAACGACCTAGGCACAATCGCTTAAAGGCAGAAGGAGCGTCACCTCCTCTACCCGTTACCGAGCTTGCAACGATCCTGTCGACCAAATTAACTCCCGCATTTTTGGTTGAATACTCGACTCCCCAGATCTCGCCCGTCAGACCCCCAGTCGACCAGGAGCACCCTTCTGCTCGCGTGACAGCTAATTTCAAGCGGTCTCCCAAGATCCCTAGGTTTACTTCTAAAATCCTGAGTCATGTGTTTTTGGCCTAAGTCCACGATCTAGCCCAAAACGCGAACCAATATTGGCCATGCACTGGGGGTATTATATAAACTCTCTCACTCGAAAGGGGCAGGTAACACAATTCTAAAACCCTAAACACTAAATCGTATATGTTCTTCTACTTACTTGATCGTCGGAGTGCCTTGCAAGTACACCCCCTCATCTTCATCATCAATAATGTGCAAGACGCCAGTGGCCCCTTTTTTGGTTCTGATCCTCAGGTCAGTACAGTGGCACCGCCTATGGGAAATCCCTTGCTACCACCGTCTTCTTCCCTCTCGCGAATGTTGACCAAAAGCAACTTTCATCAATCACATTATGGCAAATCCCAACGACGACCACAGTGTCTGCTCCATCATCCTCTCTCCTGGGCGCAAGACCAATGTCTGTTTTGGCAACCCCTTCATTGAGGATACCATTCCTTAAAGAAGAGATGGCGAAACAACATCTCCTTATCCAACCTACATTCTTGATCATGACTATTGTGCTTAAATCCAGGCTATGCATTGAACACACTCACATTTATGTTCACTCATTTTCTTGTGGAAATCTAATTGTTTCTGACGTATGAAGTATTTGCATCCTGTTGCAGTGGAGCGCCTATCTTTTGATGAATTTTATTTGCATAGCTTTCCAAGAGGATAATCGATTGTACCTTGACAGCGATTCCATTGTTTTAGGTGATAAGGATATCTACCAAACAGAGATTTTTACGCATAACTTCTCATGTCTGCACGTTAGACCAGTGTTTTGGAATTTGAATACTTTATAAGCAGATGCAGATGAAATAATGATATAAATAGGTATTAGTTGAAGAAATAAGCCTCATATATTTCTTTTGGATATGAAACTGATCAAGATGGAGCTATGATGTTATGATTGTTCTCTGTCTATCTGGTGGATCAGCGGTGAGAGGATCTTAAATTCCACTTTTGAGCAATTCGTGTATACACATTAAGATGCCGTGAAAGATGGTTGTGTTATTTTGACACTTTATGTCTTGTTTTATCTCTTTGAGATAGACAGCTATGGAACCCTAGTTTGTTGATAGTGTAATGCAACTGCCATTCATTTCACCTACTACTGTAAATGTTTATAGTTGGTGTCTACTCTTATGCACATGATGTCTATCAGTGCATCTATTATTTTCTTACCAGAATAAATCACTGCATTTCATTAATAATTAAAAACTCAGTAAGAGATTTTTTAAAAATAAAAACAAATTGTTACACTTTTGAATCAAAGCACCAAACTCGATAATATAATGTTATCACAATCCACCACAAGACTTTCTACTACCATGTTGGAATTCAACTTAAAAATAATACATCTTCTACTATCTACTATGACTACTATCTACTATCTACTACTCTCTCTATTCCTTTTTAAGTGTCGTTTTAGAGGAATTTTTTTTTCCTATTTAAGGGTGCGTTTGATTTGTAAATTATGAAGTACTGAACAGAACAGTACTAGACAGTACAGAACAGTACAAGACAACTTTTTGTATTGTACTGTGTTTGATGGTTACTGGACTGGACAACTATTTTCTGGATTTTGCTTGATATGTCCATGCACCGGACAAAATAATACAATTTTTAATATAATATTATTTATTGATATATAAAATATAATATTGATGAATCAAAATATTAAATAATAAGGAGGAAAAAAGATGAAGAAATAATTCTTTTACTCTACTTTGTTTAATATGTTTATGCAGCAGACAAAATAATATAATTTCTTATATAATATTTTTTTATTAATATTTTTGAATCAAAATATTAAATAATGAGAAGAGAAGAAAAATAATAAATTGAGATTTTTTTCTCTACTTTATTTTATATGTCAATGAACCGAATAAAAATAGTATAATTTTTATTATTACATTTTTTTGATATATAACATATAACATATTATATTTATGAATTAAAATATTAAAAGAGAGTTAAAATTAATTTTTTGATATTTTGTTGATAATTAGTGCTTGGGACAAAAAGTTGTCACATGGTTTAGTGGGGGACAAGAAATTATGATTTTGTCCAGTACCTTGCCATATTTTTTGTCCAGTACCATGATTAATTTCTGCATCAAACAGAGTACAAAAAAAGTTGTCATGTCCAGCAGTACCTCGTTTTATAATTTAATGTTATAACTTGTCAATTATATCCCTATTTAAGTGTCGTTTTATAATTTAATGTTATAACTTGTCAATTATACCCTTATTTTCTAATAACTCCATCTCATATTTTTCTTAATAACTTGTCATTTGGGTTTTTGTTTACGTTTGTAAAAATGCTATCTTTGCATATTTTTTGTTTGAATTTAATTTATGGTAGTGCTAAAAATGTCGGGTTTAGTATAGAAATGGTATCTTTGCATTTTTTTTGTTTGGATTTAATTCATGGCAGTGCTTAGTTTTTTATGTGTGCACTGCAAAACAACAAATGTAGTCTTTGTGTTCACTAATATACTTTTTTTTGTAACCATGCAATTGTTGTTCTCACAGTTAAAATTTTCACCATATGGTTCAAATGAATGGGGAAAAGTTGGAATTATGCAGGTATGCAACATATCATGGCATGCTTAGTTTATGTATAGAAGACAATGAACATGACTAGATAGAAGGATCAGAACAATACAAATTTAGTGAGTATTGTTTTGCAATGGTAGATGAAAAACAACAATTATGGTTAATCTTCTTAGCACATTGCCTCATTGGTTAATCTTCCAACTCTTTGTATGCCATGGAAGACTCATTTGAAGAGTCCATTGGAAGAGGAAGTTTGCAAGGGCTTTGGCAGAGATACAAAGAGACATTACATTTTGCGGTCATGTCCTAACTATAAAAGAGTATTCCCCGTTTATCAGGTATAATATTATTCTCACATTTCATTGAAATTAAATTACAAAATACTTCATTATTATAGTTTTCTTCATTTCTAATTAACCAAATGTGTATGATGCAAAACCAATGTGTGAATAAGTAAAAATATAATTGCCAAACATAGTAGAAGTAACTCTTTAAGATATGGTGGCCAAACATATTTGTTATCTTTGATATGAAATGGAAAATGGCTGGCAAAATTGAAAATGAACGTGATTGCCATCATTATTCAACACTCTCGATTCTGTTGGAGAATCAAAAAACCATGTACTATTTTCTTACTTAGAACAAAGCCAAATGCTGGTAAGTTATGTTTAAGCTGCTTTAGTAAATAAATTTTTCTTCTCTCAAATATGCAACATGTAATGGGATGTTTAGTTTCTGTATAACAGACATCGAGCATGATTCGAGAGAAGATCAAAACAATACAAATTTATTGAAAATTGTTTTGCAATGCTAGATTGAAAAAACAACAACCATGGTTAATCTTCACAACACATCTCCCCCTTGGTTAATCTTCTAACTTTTCTATGCCATGGAAAACTCATTAATTGAATAACTCCTGAGAAGGAAAAGTTTGCAATGGCTTTGGCATGCACAAAGTAGGTCTTTACTTTTTGGATATTAGTAGTTGAAATGCCACATATTAACCAAGGAAGCCACTTGTAGAGAGTGGCAAAATTGATCTACAATGACAATTAAACTATTTGGATATTGGTTTTATTGTTATTCTTATTCTGGGTAGGATAATTCAATAATGTTTTAATTGACTATTATTCTACACATTAAATTAAAGTTATATAAATCTTAATTCAATATGAGATAATTGATAATTATTATATACATTAAAATAAAGAAATTTTAATTCATTCTGACATAAATAATTATTATTATATATAATATTTTGTTGGTATTGTTTTCTTGCTAATAGATAACATGGCTTTAAAAAACAGATAAAGTATATTTTTATTCTTAATAATATATAATAACATAAATAATAATTACACTATTTAAAAGGCCACGGTTGTTTTGATAGAGAAAAAGATATAATTTCAACATTTCAAATGCATTATTGTTGGTGAACTCAGAATATGATGATATTCTTTTGTAGGCGAAGCCAATTGTTTTGTTATAAAAGGTTATAATAAAATCTCAAATCTTATTTAATAGTATAATTTATTTTTTAATTTTAATTTAAATAAATTTTTTATTTATTTCACGGATCATAGAGAATGGCAAAATTGATCTATAATGACAATTAAACTATTTAAATATTGATATTTATTATTATTTTTATTCTGGGTGAATAATTCTAATGGACTATTATTCTATACATTAAAATTATATAAATCTTAATTCAATGTGAGGTAACTATTATTATATACATTAAAATAATATAAATTTTAATTCATTCTAGACATAAATAAATATTATTATATATAATGTTTTGTTGGTAATGTTTTCTAATAAATAGCATGGCTTTAAAAAACAGATAAAATATATTTTTATTTTTAGTAATATATACATAACATAAATAATAATTACACCATTTAAACATTTCAATACAGTCAATTGTTGGTGAACTCGATGATATTCTTTTATAGGTGAAGCCAATTGTTTTGTTTTAAAAGGTTATAATAAAATCCCACATCTTATTTAATAGTATGATTGATATTTTAATTTTAATTTAAATAATTTTTTTATTTATTTCACGGGTCACAATCAACATAATATCGATTTTAATTTAATCAATCATTATTTTAGTTTGAGAGACAAAATTCTTATTTATAAATATTTTTTTTCTTCTAGGATTATTCAATACACTTAAGCCTTTTTTGTGGATCATTATTTTAATTTAGAACTTAATTTTTATAATACTAATATCTTATAAATAAAAAAAATTAAATAGTTAATTTCTATTTTATATATATAATTTGGTCAAACTTTTTTACTTCACTTTTTCATATCGTTCAAAAATTATTACACCATAAATAATGTACTCGGACAACAACACAGATCTCAGACTAGTTTAAAATAAAAAGGAGATCATTTTCAGTGGGTTAATTGTAAGCAGCAACCTAAGAGTTTTTAAGTATTTTTATTAATACTCCTCTAGCCTTGAGATTTATCCTAATCATGTTATTCCTCTAATACACGTCATTATATATTTATTTATATATAATTATGAGTATTTTTATAATTACTTCCTATTTGCATAAAATTAAATTGTTACTTATATTAATTAATGAATTAATTTTTTTATTCTTTACCGTATAACCACCGTTACATTTTTTTTATGTGTTTAACTTTTTCTTAAATGTGTTAAATAATTGTGATGGACCAATGAAGTAAAACTTTTTACATTGCTAATACATACCAATTAAACTCTTAATTAATTATTAGATAAAATATATGGCAAGTAGTTTACTTAACTGCCATTACAATATTAACTTTTACCAATGACTCTTTCTTCCATATTCTTTTTTTTACAGTAAAAGTATACGATCAGTTGGATGGTCAATTATATTTTCCCGTTGTTAGTTGTTAATTATTGAAGGATAATTTAGTATTTTAGTAGGTTGTCCATGTAGCCCTAATTTTTCAATATATAAATAGATTAGTAGCAGTTGTCGTTTAAAACCTAATCATTTTTTCTTACACTTTTGTAGTCGTCATTACAGAGTAGTAATACTATTCCTTTTGCTTTCTTAAACCTTGTGCAATAACAATTGATATCTAGAGCTCCGATTAAGATCCACGGGAAAACATGGGAAACACGAGTGAAACGGTGAGGCCTTGTGTGATTGACTTTAGTTCTTGTATTCGTGTAGAATCTTGAACAAAATCGGAACAGAATCACATTTTCTGATTCTGCGGGATTGGGAACACTGTGTTTGGTGAGATCTGAGACACTTGCACAAGGTTGAGGATGAACGGAAATGGTGGTCTGAGTACCAAACTTCCAGTGTTCGACGGTAAGAACTGGAACGTTGGAAGATTCAGATGCGTGTGTTGTTTGGCGCTCAAGATGCTCTTGATCTCGTCGACGATGGTTATGTCTCAGTTGCACTTCCAGAAGATGCAAATGACGCACAGAGAAATGCTCAGCGTGACCTAAGGGAAAAAATATCAGAAGGCGTTGTTCTTCATCCACAATGTGTGGGATGTGAACTTGTTTGAGAAAATAGTTGATTCGACGATGGAGAAGGAGGCGTGGGACACACTGGTCAGATGTTACGGTGGTGACACATCAGTGAAAAAGGTGAAGCTTCAGTCCCTGAGAAAGCAGTATGAGAATCTCGACATGAAGAACAACGAGAAGGTATCTGAGTACATCTCCAGAGTGATTCTAATCACTAATGAGATGAAAGCTTGGGGAGAAACCTTTTTTGAACAAGTAATCATAGAAAATGTATTGAGGTCTCTTACTCCTCAATTTGATTACATTGTTGTAGCAATTGAACATTTTAAAGATCTGGACACCATGTGAATAGAAGAGCTGCAAAGCAGTCTAGAGGCGCAAGAGTTGCGTCTGACTGAAAGAACCTTTGAGAGGGAGGTTGAGCAAGCTCTGAAATTTTAGTTTGTCAAGAAGGACCAGAAGCATTCTTGTTCAGAAGCCAAGAGTAGACGCGGTGATAGATTCCAGAAGTCAAAAACCTCTACTTTTGGTATGTTTCTGGAATTAAGAGAAATCTGATGAGTGTGGGTCAGCTTATTGAGAAAGGTTTCTCGGTTGTCATGAAGGACAATCTCTTGAAGTTGTATGATTCCAATTAGAAGCTGATTATGGAATCTGATCAGGGAAGCAACAGAACATTCAAGGTGAATGTGGAGACAGCTGAAACAGAATGTCTTAGTACAGAAGACGCTGAAGAGGATAATAAGTTATGGCACAAGAGGTTGGGGCATCTGAACTACATAAACCTATGGCATATGAGTTTTAAGAAGCTCGTGCGTGGCATTCCGAAGATTGTGAAGCCTGAGAAGTCATGTGAGGTATGCATGAAAGGTAAGCAACCCAGATTTCCATTTGTGTCAGAAGTAGCCCCAAGAGCAAAACATGCTTTGATAGTAGTGCATTCTAACGTGTGTGGACCATTTCCAGAATCTTCACTTGGAGAAAATAAATATTTTGTGTCTTTTTTGGACGAGTTAACAAGAATAACGTGGGTAACACTCATTAAGTTTAAACATGAGGTGTTTATTGTTTTCCAGAAGTTCAAGGTGAAGGATGAGAAACAGAGTGGCCAGAAGCTGAAAATTCTCAGAACGGATGGTGGAGGTGAGTATACCTCTAGAGAATTCCAGAAGTTCTATGATGAGAATGGAATTGAGCATGAGGTTATTGCTCCCTATACTCCTCAACATAATGGTCTTGCTGAAAGAAGAAATCGTTCTTTGCTTGATATGACGAGAAGCATGCTGAAGGAAAATAAGCTTCCTAACATCTTGTGGGGAGAAACTTATTTGCTGAACAAGTGTCCAACGAAGAAGATGAAGAAAATTGTTCCTTTAGAGAAGTGGACTAGAGATAAGAAAAGTGTTAGCCATCTGAAGGTTTTTGGTTTTGTATGTTACAAACATGTTCCAGAAGCTAGAAGACAAAAGCTGAATGATAGAAATAAAGTAATGATTATGGTAGGGTACCACAGTACAAGTGCTTATAAGCTTTATTGTCCAGAAACTAATAAAGTTGAAGTCAACTAAGACGTCACTATAAAAGAGTCAGAAGCATGGGATTGGAGCAAGTCTGAATTCATTCCTGAAGATAAGTCAAAACTTGAAAGTTATGTAGAAGAGTCAGATTCAGAAGATGATTCTAAAGACTCTAAAGATGAGACAATGATGAATCTAATTCTGATCCAGATTTTGAATCTGGTGGTAATCATGACTCTGAGGTGGACCCTCTGAAGGTAGTCCAGCCTCTGACGCCCGTCATTACTCTAAAGTTGGAACTTCTGAAGAAAGAGCTTCTGAAGGCGATCCAATTTCTGAAGGTGGTCAAGTATCTCATATTGTTTAGAGACCACAAATAATCATACGAATACAAAGAAGGTTTGTAGAATTTGACACATCGTAGTACACTAAAGTAGACTCTGAAGGATAATTTTTTTCAGTGTGTCATGTTAGTAGACTCTAAACCCATGGGTATTGAAGAGGCTCTTAAGAAGAAAGTATGCTAAATGCCATGAAAGAAGAAATTGAGGCTATAGAAAGAAAGAAGACTTAAGAGTTGATTAAGATTCCAAAGGAAAAGAAATCCATCAGCGTCAGGTGAGTTTTCAAAATAAAGCTTAAGCCATATGGATCAATTGGCAAGCGTAAAGTAAGGCTAGTGGCCAGAGGTTTTCTTCAGAAACCTATGCTAGATTACTTGGAGGTATTTGCGCGTGTAGCTAGACATGAAACAATCAAAATGGTGATTTGCTTTAGCTACAAATAGGAATTGGCCTCTGATGCATCTAGATGTGAAGTCTGCATTTCTGAATGGTCCGTTACAAGAAGAGGTATATGTGTCACAACCTCCTAGATTTGTGAAAAAGAATCAGGAAGGGGTGGTGTACAAGTTACATAGAGCCTCGTATGGATTGAAGCAAGCGCCTAGAGCTAGGGGTGTTCATTGGTTCGGGTAAATCCAAACCAAACCATAATCTGAACCAAACTATAGTGTTTGGGTTGGATATTTTTTCAATTCGGGCAAGAACCGAACCAAAGCAATGAAATCCAATGACAATCGGTTCAGGCATCAGATTTTCAATTTTCTACCCGCAAGCCCAACCCAAACCAACCATAATTAATTATCATGAAAATTACTACGAAGCATTCAACTTCAATAAGAAAAAAAATTAAATGTTGTGTGTGGACAAGTTATGCTATTTTAGTTTGTTATTAGAAAATTGATAGTGTAATATGATAAATGAACATAAAGTTATGAAACACATTCATTATCATATTAATTCAAGTGACTAGTTATAGATTCAAAAGTCTTAATCTTAGATCTTTTTCTTGTTAGATATTTTTGAATCTATTTGAGAAAAATTTCTAGTATAATATTTAAATTTGAACACTATTAATATTATATTTTTTATAATATAATGAAAAATTAATTTTTGTAAATAAGTTATTTTTTAAAAATATTTTTGCATTTTTTATCTACCCGATCAATCCAACCTAAATCAATCTATTGTTTCTCGGATCGGTTCGGTTTGGGCTTTATCGCAAAAAATTATAAGTCCAATCCAAACCAATCCATTTAATTTTAATCGGTTTGGGTATCGAATTCTCTCAAAACCGAACGAAACCGGCCCGCGAACACCCCTACCTAGAGCCTGGAACTTGAAGATTGATTCATTTTTCAAGAAGCAGGGGTTTCAGAAATGTGAGATGGAATATGGAGTTTATGTACAACATTTTGAAGGCAATATAATTGTGGTGTGTCTCTATGTTGATGATATATTGATGACAGGTAGCTGTTCTGAAGAGGTAGTTAAGTTTAAGAAGATTATGATGAATGCGTTTGAAATGAATTACCTTGGAAAGCTGGTATACTTTCTAGGAATGGAGGTATTGTACTCTGAGAAGGTATAGTTTTTCATCAATTGAAGTATGAACTTGAGCTTCTGAAGAGATTTAAGCTGAAGAACTGTAAGGCTGTTATCGCTCCATCAGAAACCAACCATAAATTGGATTCTGGCTCTGATGGTGAGGATGTGGATGCTACAACTTTCAAAGAGTTGGTTGGTTCTTTAAGGTATTTGTGTAATACCAGACCTAATATTTGCTATGCAGTTGGAATGATTAGTAGGTTCATGAGTAAACCTAAGTGGTCCTATTATCAAGCTGCTGTCAGGAGTATGAGGTATATCAAGGAAACTCTGAAGTTTGGAGGACTATTCCTTATGGAAGGAAGACAAATATAGAGTTGATGATTTACTCTGATTCTGATTGGTGTGGAGATAGAGTTGATAGAAGAAGTACTTCTGGATACTTGTTTAAGTTTCTGGGAGGTCCTATTTCTTGGTGTTCCAAGAAGCAACTTGTTGTTGCACTATCAACGTGTGAAGCTGAGTAAATTGCAGGCGTTGTAGCTGCATGTCAAGCTGTGCAACTTTTGAATCTATTGCAGGATTTGAAGATCAAAGTAGACAAGCCTCTGAATCTGATGATTGATAACAAGACTGCAATCAATCTTGTCAAGAATCCAATACTACACGGGAGAAGCAGACATATTGAGACAAAGTATCATTTTATGAGAAGTCAAGTCAGAAGCAGCTGACAGACGTTCCGAAGAAGGCAATCAAGACAGATCAATTTCTTCGCTTAAGGGATGAAATTGGTGTTGTTAGTTTTTGTATAGGAAATCCTAAATTAAAGGATGATATTGAAGGGTAATTTAATATTTTAGTATGTTGCCTATGTGACCCTAGTTTTTCAGTGTATAAATAGACTAGTAGTAGTTGTCATTTAAAACCTAATCAATTTTTCTTACACTTTTGTGGTCGTCATTGCAGAGTAGTAATATTTTTCCTCTTGCTTTCTTAAACCTTGTGCACTAACATTCATTATAATTTTTTACCTAATACATTATACATCATTTATTTGTTCGATATAAATCGGTTAGGACATGTTCGATTTAATATTTTTCTCCAATGTGTTTCAACCATTACATTAAGTGTCAAAGGAAGATGTGAAGAATTAATAGACATGGCAACGGGGCGGGTCGGGGTTGGTTTTTACCTCCTCCCAACCCAAACCTGAATCCTCAATCAATCCCCGTTTCCCGCCTCAAACTCAAATGGGGATGGAGAATTAAAACTCAAACTCATCCCAAACGGGTTCGGGTATCCACGCCACCACCATCCATTTAGTAAAATCAATTTTTTTTAATAAAAATAGGGTTTAATATACTTCACCCCCTGCCAATATAGCGAGTTTTGGTTTGGCCCCCTTAAATGTTTTTTTTTAGCAAACGCCCCTTATAAAATCCAAAATCTGGATATACCACACCCTTTTACCCTCTTTGCTGACTGGGCTTTGATGATGTGGCAAAATAAGACTTAATGAATGTATATGACCATGGTTTTTACCCTTTTATCCCTTATATTCAATTAAAATATTAATTAAAATATTAGTTCTTCTTTTAGCATGCTTTTTATACTGTGATCCCATGAGCAAGGTTGCTATCATGTATAAATTTCGAAAAATGTAAAGGAGACGAGATATTTGCAAACTATTTGCAAACTGTACAACTTGTATTTTGAAACAAAAGAGATTAATCCACCTACAAAGAACATACAATTATGATAAAATATGAAAGAAACAAGATATTTGCAGTAACAGATTGTGTTTGAACAATTCTAAAAAAGTTGGCATGAATATTTTATGCATGATCCTCACTTCACATTTGAAAACAAAAACATGTAAAACAAAAGCATCTAGGAAAGGGTGAGTTGTGGTTGTGTCCGTCAGATTTATAACCATTTGTTTGTTGCGAGTCTGTTCCATTTGATTGTGATTTTCTATGCTTAAATGCAATCTCATTTGCTTCAGATGCCCGTCTTCTTGCAATATTAACAAAATGGTCTTTGTGAGTGATTGACACTGGTCGTACTCTTTCAACATTTGCCCCAAGAGCTTCAATTATTTGAGACTGAAGGATGGTTCCAATAGAATAAACGAAACACCTCAGTAAACAAAGAAATAATGTGGAAAAACTAAGAAGGAAATATGAAAAGCAAGGGAAAGCACAATATCGACACAGACAATTCACAGCCACAACAGAAAACATTTTTAAAGCTGCCAAATAAGACATAGTTGTTGTGTTAACCCTTCTGTTGATTTGTTCAATCATTTTGTTCCACCAATAAATTACAACCAAAACAAAAGAAAAAAATAACAAGGAGGCAGTAGGCGAGGAAGACCAATACTCTGGGGAGCTTTTGGCTTGTCTTAAATCCAAATGAATTTTAAGTTCAGCTTTGTAGAAAATATTCCTTGGCTCCTTGCGAAAGATAATCATCATATACAAAAACTACAGGCTATAGCTAGACTGTAAGCAAAGCATAATAGAGTTATTTGATAATAATTATTGAACATATATACCTTCTCAATGGCAGCATCATCTGGAATAACCACATGGCATTTGCATCCATAAGCAGGAGCAACGGTAGCAAAACTAATGGCAGTGCTTCCGACACTCCCTTCAGTGACTATACCACCTTTACGTAGCTGCCTAGATTCTAACGCCTGCTCAATTAAATCATAGGAAACATGATGAAACAAATGGCATACATTAGTGATAAATAAAGAGCAACGACTCTAAAAAAACAAAATGACCCAAAACTTTGATAAATCTCAGGTCCTGTACTTTGGTAATTGAGTTGTTTATTTCTTTACCAGGGTATGGAAACAAGAACCGAAACCATGGGAAGCTACAAAAACATGGTCGGAGCCCCTGCTTCGGTTCCAGAAAGGATAATCAGAGGAGATGAGATGAATTGCTGAAGAAATTAACGAACGCGTGTGGCCGATAGCAGGGAAGCCATTAATGGTGCTGAAGTTGCAGGAAACGTAAACGGGTATGAAGAAAAAGTCAGCATCGTAAGGGTCAAAAGTTTGAGAATCGCTTGTTGATAAAGCTTTATGGATAGCAACTTCAGAAGCAAATAAATGAGTTTTGCATTGTTGGTTTGTAAGCCAAACTGTGTTGTATTTTGGAGGAAGATGGTAGATGAATATTTTCAGGTTTTTTAATGTGTTATCATTAATGCTTTTAAATTCAATTAATTATTTATACAATCTATTTGCCACATCATCCAAAGTCAAAGCCCAGTCAGCAAATATGGTAAAAGGGTTTGGTAAATTCAGGTTTTGGGTTTTATAAGGGGCGTTTGCTAAAAAAAACATTCAAGGGGGCCAAACCGAAACTCGCTATATTGGCAGGGGGTGAAGTATATTAAACCCATAAAAATATTTACTTTTTCAAAAATCAAATTACATTATAAATAATAAAATAAAACAATCTAAAAAAAATCCAGTACATATATTTCAAATATTTTAAATAATAAATACAAATCAAATTATTAAAACATCAGCCACATATTTAATAATATAAATTATGAAATATAAATAATAATGTATATAATGAAATAAATGAGGCGGGTTCGAGTGAGTACTAGTGTCTCTGTTACCCGATCCTTTCTCATATTTTATAATCGGGAAAAATCCAAATCCGAATCCAAATTCAGTCAAAGTGGATTTTTCCCGTCAACTTCAGAGTAGGTTCAGGTGAGTATCCGCGAGTATGAGTTTTATTGTAATGTCTAAAAATTATGTATATTGACTGTTTTTATTAAACACAAAGTCTAATGTCAAGTTATAGTCCAAGATTATATTTATTTTTGTCCAACATTAAATTTTAAAGATAAGTACAAGTTTTTTTTTTTTAATTTACGTCCAACATAAAATTTTAAAAATAAATATACAAATACTAGAATTTTTTTTAAAAGACAAACCACCCATTATATTATATAGAAAAGAGGCACAAGGCATGTCATGTCACTAATACATTTAATAAAAAGACCATCTCCAATGGTGCAACTCATTTTTGATTTTTTTATGGGTCCTACCAGCCATATCATCTCAAAATAATTTATTTAATATTTATTTTATTGGTGTAATTCAAATGAGTCCCACAACTTTACCTCATAAATTAATTTGATTGGGTACCACAATTTTTTACTAATCAACTATCTACCCAATACTATAATGTTGCCCAATCTTACTAATATACCCTTCCTTCAAATATTTTTTACACTAACAAAAGGCTACCTAAGTAATTAACAAAATAAATATTGCTCAATGGCATTTGTGTGCTTCTCTTTGGTTTTTGATTAATAGGATGTCGAAGGGTACATCGATACTATAAAAGTGGAAAGAGATTGTTATCGCTTGTCTCACAATTGCTTCCAAGACGAGGATAAAAGACTTCTCATTGATTATTTTTTTATTACTTATTATAAGATTGTGAATGTGAGGATAAGTCATCATCTGATGATGAAAACAGAGCTTCTCATTCTCCGTGAACTTTACTGGGAAATGCTATCAGTGACATCTTGGTTATCATATTCATTTGATCTTTGGTTCATGTTGTGTTGAGTCTTACTATATTCGTTGGATTTTTCTGCAAGATCATCTAATACTAATAGAACTTCTGGGACATCTGCAACTGCGGGTTCTAATCCAGCTCCTCTGCGTTGGGATCGACAAAGTATTATATTCCCTGTTAATATATAATAAATTTTTAAAAAAACAATATACACTTCTGTTGCTGGTGTTTTTATTTAAACATATTCTGTTGCGGGTTCTAATCCAGCTCCTCTGCATTGTGAATCATGTGATTTTACCATGTCTAATTATTCTTCTTCTGTTGTTTCTCGAAGGGCGGTGATGGTTAGGAATGTTCAGATTGCCACTATGTTGTATGAAGTACTGAAGACTATGCTAACTCATCAAACTATCGAGGAGAAGGTTTGTTTTTCTCAATTATGTTACTATCACTTAAATTTTTCAATAATACTTTTTCACTTAGTCGGAAGAGTCGGTCCTTATAACCCCAAAGGTTACAACACTGCATTCATTTTGTTCATAATCCATCAGGCTATTTGGGGTTTCTTTGCTTCCTCTATTCTTTTTAATGTTATTTGTTGTCAGTGTTGTTTTTAACTATACATGCTTTTTTTTATCACACTAACACTACATTACTTTTATGTACCAGGATATCTAACTTCTATGTTTATCCTACTAACACTTCATTGCTTTTTATGTACCAGTATATGTAACTTCTATATTTATCATATTAACACTTCATTTCTTCAACAGGAAACAAACATTCTACAACACAATAGAAACAACTAAGAGGTTCATGACAAATATATTTGGTTGGTACTAGGAACTTTGTTCAGAATGTGTAACAAGACTAACAAGTCTTCTGGGACGTCATTTGTATGCAACAATGCTGCCCCTAATCACCAAGTAATAATTCCTATTATACTCTCACAACTATTTTTTTCTTCCATTGCAATTCCATTTATGTAACATTCAATTCATAAATCATCTATTAGGTATAAAATTGATAGGGAGATTGAATATGACAACGATGTCGGTTGTTTCGTCTTTTGGAACGAGGATTGTTTCATTATTGGGATGTCTGCACATGATTTACGACAAGTTATGAAACAGATGTGTAAAAATGTTTCAACTGATAAATTTACATCAGTTAAGAATGTGTACTGTATTGCAGACATCAAAAGTATTTAACAATAACTCATCTTTCTCGATTTCTGCTCACATGAGGAAGTTCACAAGTGTTTTTAACCGACTTCTATCCAAATGTCTTGAAATGCTATGGAGAATTTCCATGAACTAGCAACCATTTGTGACCATGGGAACAGAATTCTAACACCGCAAAATCAACCCACTTTAGAGCCAATAGCAAATTCTGATATCAAACCAGATGTTATATCAGACTGAAGTTTTGGAGCCTGAGTCCCATTTCATCATCCCTCAAGATCAATGCAAATCTAGAGGCTATGGAGTCTGAATTCAAAAAAGAAAGCAAGTAGTTTCAGCCTGATGGAAGAGAATCATGCATGTCCTCCAGAGACAAGATGGAGAATGATACCGGGTTACTATTTTCGGATGATTATGCAATGCCTAATAGACAATTATTTATGCACCTTTTAGCATATACCTAATAGTACTATTATATATACTCCCTCTATTTCAGTTGATTGGTTCTTTAAATATTTAAACTTTTGACAATAAAATTTATGCACCTTTTTGTTCAGTTGATTTTCTTTTTCGCTTTAATTTTTGTTTTTAATGTAATGTACAACTTATAGTGCAGCCAAAATAGATGAGAAAACTAAGTTGTTTCGTCAATCGGCTGAGAACACTCCAGCTGATGGAGCTATTGCTCTTGATGTGAGTTTTGCTAATTGTTTCTCAATATTTCCTCTTATTCAATTTCTTTACTAATTTTTTTTATGTGAACTTATTTTTTTCAGCCATGATTTGCGAAAATGTGCCTATTGGGAGCAGGTTATATTTATTTTTCAATTCCTTTTGTTTTGTCAATCATTCAATTTCTGCAGTTTACTGGTCTTCATTTGATTAACTGTGCACTGGTCTCTTTCTAATATGCCATATATTAATCTACTTTTGTGAATATAGGTTCTTGTGTTTCTGATACCTCCATAGCAGTGGCGGAGAGCAATATGCCATCCAATTTATGATATGATAAGACCGTAGAAGTTTGGTTGATTTCAAATTGTATATTGTAGTTTTTGAGCCAGCAACTCTGGACTCAACTTCTAGCAAATGTCATCTCAATAATGCTGGTGCCATATCTTCCTTGCGCTAAACTCAGAAATTCATATTAATTCAAGTGCAAAGTAAATGTGATACAAACATCACAAAATGTATTTGATGCTCAACATATGTGCAAACCAAATATCATCAACCATTTTATATATTAATCTACTTTAGTTATTAATCTCTGTTGTTTTGTGGGTAGATGGTTTGACAGAGCTAAATGCATCTTAGTTGTTTGATAAAATATAATCTTAATTGGAGTTTGTTGGCTTATGTGCATATGGATAAGCTTAGGCAAGCTATGTTTGATTCATTAACTTTCAGTGGTAATAAATATAATTTACTCTAAAATTAGAAGATGTAAACATTTTATTTATAGCTGGAGGAAAATGAAAAATATGTGATCATGTCACTAAGTGGTTATATTTAACTGATTTAATTCATTGATTATTATGAGACACTACTTTCTACAATTTGTCAAAATGATTTCTGTTTTGTTTTTGTTGTTGTTTAGTTTATAGAAAGTGAAAAGGAACCTTATTATAGGCATGTCTTTGCATAAGAACAATGATGGTAATTGATTGTTATATTATATCTCCTTTCCACTTTATTTTTAAATTTTATTTGGTTTAATAATTGAAAATGTGGTTGTTCTATAATAGAATTTCTATTAGTTGTTTGCAGGTTTGCATTTTAATCCCTTTTAAGATCGGGTCATGACATTTGTTAATAGTTAATTTGATATGAAAAACCATGCACTCATCATAGTAGCTTTTGTACTTGGTTTTTACTGCAGTAGTTCAACATTTCATGCAAGAGGCGTAAGTGTAGAGTTTGTAACTGAATCTGGATATGGTGTGGAAGCTATGATAGGAGTTACACGTGCTTCGTAACATAATAACATATTATATTTACGTTCAACTTTGATAATGGTTGTAGATTTTGGAGAACTAATTTTGGGTGGGATGGTATTAAGTGAACTATTTTATTTTAACCAACAATGATTTTTATTTCAAAATTAAAATATTTATTTTTAAATTTCAAAATTTTCTTTTTTTTCTTTTTCCATCTCATTGGGTCTTTTTTCTTTTCTTTTCATTTTATATAATTAATAATTTATTTATTTCATGTCTCTGAAATAAATTTTAATAAAATTAATAATTTATTTATTTCACGAGTCACTGTTAACACAATATTTATTTTAATTTAATTAATTATTATCTTAATTTAAGAGACAACTTTTATTTTTAAATATTATTTTAATTTTAATTAATCATTATCTCATGTCTTTCTAGAATGTTCACATGTAACTATATCTTTGATGATTTTTCTCAATTTTATTTACTCTTTAATCTATAGTGACTCATCTCTTTCTTTTAATTGTTGTTTGACCCAGGGACGGACCCAGATATTTTATTCAGTAGGCAAATTTTACATATAAATTTATCATATTAAAAACATAATATATTATTTATAAAAAGATATCATAATAATTTTTAAAGCTTATAATATATTTCAATTTATATGGTATTAATTCTTTTTTAATTCCAATTGCACTACCATAAATATGAAAGCAAAGAATTAGACATTGAAATGCAAACTACTAAATAGTAGTTAATTAACACAGGTAGATAATATTACCAGCAATGTTTCACAAATAGTGGGGCCCATGCCCACAATCTTCAATACCTAGGTCCGTCTCTGGTTTGACCGTGAATTATTTAATTTAATACTTGGTCCTATTTTGCTGTTGTGTTCTTGACCTACCTTAAATTTTTTTGTGGATCATTATTTTTAATTTAGAACTTAATTTTCATACTACTAATATTTTATTAGTAAAAAATTATTTCAGATGTTAATTTCCATTTTATATATATGCGATCTGGTCAAACTTCTTTACTTCAGATTTGTCGTATTATTCATAAAATACTACACCACAAATAATGCACCCGGGAGACAGCACAGGTCTCTAACTAGTTGCATTGCAATGCAACTCTACTATAACATGGCAAATTGATTCAATATTTAATTATTATATTGATGTCTATTTAATTATTATATTAACAAATACAAAACACAGGCAGTAACAGGGTTACTCATACAAACCATTGTCACTAAACAAATAGCACATGCTGCATTCAAACCTTGTTGTCTAACCACCCCAATACTAGGAAAAACCCAGTTACCTTACATGACAAAACAACATGTTACATGACAAAACAACAGAAACAGAACCGACTAGGAAATACTATATATGATCCCACCAACCAGTAGAACCTCGCCAAATTAATAGCCACCATAAAAAAAGAGCTGCAACAGACCTGTGTTCAAGAAGCTGTCGACTCTATGTGAGCAGAGTAATAGTTGATGTAGGCGCTCTTCGTACACTAGGATGTGTGATTAATGTAAACTTACTCTATTTTTATTTTTTTATCAAAATAATTTCTCTTTAAAAAATAATTTATATGAAATTTATGATTTAAGTATAAACACTAAATTTTCCTTAATAAAAGTATACATTAAAAATGTCCTCTTCAATTAAAATACGAGGTAAATTTAAAGTAAATTTCATATATTGGAGTTGATTTTTGTTAGAGGAAAGTTAGGATATTTACAAAGAACTTCGATTCAATAATGCCAGTCATGTGGAGCATGGTAGGTGATATGTGATCTAAACACTCATTTTTACAATGGTTTCATTTCTCATTCTTTGTCAAAATAATTTTTTTTCTGGTCTTTAATATGTAAATCAAATTTTATAAATTTATGTTTTAGGTTGGTCTTTAATATGAAAATCAAATTTTATAAATTTATGTTTTATAGATTCAAATGTTATAAAATTACGAGATAGAAACCTCATATTTACATAACATGTTAGTTTATGATTTTATCAAATTATTTATAAGTATATTTAATTCTTAAAAATAAGATTTAATCTTTCATTTTTAATTTTTTCTTTTCACACGAAAAAATATTAGAATTTTAACGGGTTTATGAACATATTTAATCGATAATTTCATAAGTTTTTACTCCCAATAGTTTTAGCTCATTTAAGTTTTTTTTTTTAAATTAGAGTTAAATATATTTTATAAATATCTTTAAATAATCTAATATATAGCTGTCGCTTCTGGGATTTTCATCTAAGTACCAACGCGAAAGTGGCACAAGAAAGTAGAGTAGCCATCCATCGTATTCGATGAGATCCGCGCTTGTTGTCTAGTCTATGGGTGTGTAAAGGAATCTATGACTAACTTGAACTAGAATGCATGCAAAATATAGGAAAAAGAAAGAATTGTAAAAAAATACGGGAAAATATAGTTTTTAAATAGTTGTGCTCGCTTAGGTCTCGCAGCCTAGTGCCTACGTATTCCGAGGAATCAGAGCGCCGTAGTTCGGCTCAAATGTTTTTGTTTGTTTGTGTTTTTTAGTGGACGGAGTTACATTCGCATTCTAGTACTAGGATAGCTGCTCGCTGAGTGAAGTCTTATGCGTTACCTGTCTACGGTCGAAAGGAAGTAACATGTCTGATTAAGAAAGAAAGCTCTGAAGGCGAGAGAGAAAAGAGAGAATTGTTTGGTTGGGAAGATAATCTCAAGTGACTCCCTTAAGCAAGCGAGACTTGAACTTCTCTTGTGTTTTTTAAGGTTGGCAGAATAATTTTAAGTAACTTCCTTAAACAAACGAAACTTGAATTTCATTTTCTTTTTTATGAAATTTCAACCTTTATTAGGTGTTTTAAGTGCATTAGTGTTTTTTATGGGAATGAAATTTGAGTATTTATTAGATTTTTGAAAGTTGTAAAAGAAAAAGAAAGGGAATTCTAGCCTAAAATTGTTATGTTAATGATTTCTACCCAAGTGGTTATAGGATTTTTAAAGAAAAAAGATTCTAGCCTAGTTAACATGTATTGATGGACTAATAGACCAAAGGAAACATGCAAAAGTGAAGTCAAAATTATAGGTCTAATTCAAAGTAATTATAAATATCAAAATCAAACAAAATTCACATAAAAAAAGCATAGAAAAATAGAAAAATGTCATGGAAATGATTTACAAAATACGAGTAAAATGACCTAAAAATCTAAGGTATTTTTATTAGGTTTTATATTAACAATCATCCAAAAATCTAACAAAATTTTACATGATTTTTGTTCATTTTTATTACCTAAAAAAATATTTAAAAAACTAATACTAGAAAGTTAAAAAAACATAGAATAAAGGGTGTATGCTAGTAAACTGGGCGCAAACCCAAATGATTGTGGCCTAGATGCATTATTATTTGTTCAGATCTAACACGGAGAAGTGCGTGGGCCTGACCGGGGGTTCAGCAGCAATTTGGCCCAAGATTTTTTTGGTCCATGAACAATCATTATAGTGTTGAGATTTTTTATCAGATTTAGTGTATATATCTACTCCGGCCTTATTTATAAGCAAATATTTTTTTTTAGGTTCATTGAGTAATAAATGTATCTGGTTTATTATATAGACCATATACATTCATTACTCAATGAACTTAAAAAAGACATTTTGCTTATAAATAAGGTCGGAGGGAGTATATATTATAGTTTTTAGACAAACAATATTCCTTAAAAAAGAAATTAATTGAAAATGGTTAATAAAATTCCAATTCGCATCGGCTGTTCTATCCATGCGCGGTTTTATAGCTCAACAAATATGAGCACGCGCCCGAGCTCAACTCCTATTTTATTTGTATTCTCTCAATCTAATAGCCGATTTTTAGATAAAACCAAATAAAAAATCAGTAAAAACATATATGTTCCACTTCTTGACATAGTGAGAGCAATTATCATTTCAATCCATCTCAAAATAATTCACATGCCTCATATTCTATACATCCTAATACAAATCCAACTATTCACACGGTGCACATTTTGTAACTTGGTAGACAAACTCTGACTTACCTTCCATTCATTCATGTAATATACATTCTCCGCTTGTAAAAACGTAAATTTGCCTAAAGTTACCTTGCATCTGGTTCATTCTAATGGAAAATAAAAAATATACAATTGAATTTTTCATATATCTCCTGAACAAAAGTTTCAAAACATATTTAATGTTTGAGATCATAATAATCAATGAAATTTGTTGTTTCAATCAATTATTTTTTAAGTGAATTGAAATTATAATTATGATTAGCTATTTCTTTCTCTAAACAACAACCGAAATTGAAATTTGTTGTTTTAATGAATTTTTTTATTAGTGGATTGAAATTGTTATTTGTTAATTTCTATAAATAAAAACATGAATGCATTTGCATGTACTTTATACTTATGAATTTTTTAAAGGAAATTTTTCATTTGTATGCAATGTACTTTTCATTTTATATCACTAGAGAAAAAAATTGGACATAAAAGCCCGATATTATATCATATCTATAAAAAGAATGTGGATACCTTCCTTACATTAAAACAATTCAGTTTGACATGTTAGATGGATGGAAAGTCAACTTAATTAGATATTTTTTATAAGCATAATTAAAAAAGTGTTAGCTATTTGCACCTCTACTAATGTTTGGTAGATGGTTTTTGGAGAGGAGAGAATATTTAAAATGAAGAGTGTTGGTTTGATATTTTAGCCGGGAATGAGAGAGAAGAGGAGAAGATCAAAATTTCTCGTAGAGTGATTTTGGGTTCCATGAGTTAGAGTTTTTTGAATAGGAGGGAAGGGATGCTAGAATATAATTTATTATATTGACGATATTAACCTCATTTTTTGATAAAAAGTATAATTTATTTTTAAGAAAATTGTTGAAGGATGTTTTAAAACCTTTGTTGATGAAGAGAAAGAAAACATATTTCGAGATTGTCAAAAATCAAAAAGCTGAAAAGCAGCAAGAATGTCTGGTTTGAGTGATTCGCAAATTTTGAATTTCACCGGTTATATTTGCGAATCTATTATTTAATGTTAGAATATTGAATATATACTAATTTAAAAATAGTCTAAATTAATATAAATATATTATAAATATTTATAATATTTTATTTTAATAATTAATGGATTGTGTTTTGGGCGTTGTATATTAGGTTTTAGTAATTATGAATATGTATCTCTTTAGTGTTTTATAGTGTGACAATCTTAGGGTTTATGGTCTTCTCAAGGGAAAACTTAGAAAGACAAAGGTTTTGGGAAATATTTGGAGTTATCTAAGGGGTTTGGGAAATACTTATAAACACCTTGGATTTGACTAATTCATATATTGAGAGTTGGAGAAGTTGGTAAATATTTGGGTAAAATAGGGGTTTGTTCTTGCGAGCCTTCAGGGTTCTTCTTGGGAACTCTTAAGGCGAAGGCTATTTTTTTATAACTCGTATGTGATCTCCTGTAAGAACTTTCTGAGTATAGTGAATTGGAGAGTTGCTCTCTCCCTGAACAAAAGAGTTGCTTTCTCCCCTAGAGTAGATCTTTTGATCGAACTGGGTAAACAAACCTTTCATCTTTTATCGCTTATTCTGTTATAATTACTATTTATTGGTTATTATTGTTGAAGGTCATTTAATTTGGTTGCTACTTTTCTTTTTCTCACGTACCAAATTGTTGATTGAAATTGAACCTTGTTGTCATTATCACAACAAGTGGCGCCCACCATGGGGCAAATGAGCATTATGTGTAAATGTGAAATCGAGAAATTTTCGGGAAACAACGAAGTTGGATTGTAGAAAATAAAGATTCGAGCCATTTTAATTTTAGAGAAGTGTATTGATGCTCTGAAGCATTGATGCCTATAGCGCTTACACAAGCACAGAAGACCGAGATAGTGGATAAGAGCAAGAGTCCCATTATTTGGTGCCTCGGGGATAAAGTTCTAAGAGAAGCCGCCAGGGAGCTAACTACGGTTGCTATGTGGGCAAAACTTGAATCATTGTATATGACCAAGTCTTTGCCTCACAAATTGTGTCTGAAACAACAACTATATTTATTCCGAATGGTGGAGAACAAATCCATAGTTGAGCAGGTTACACAATTTCACAAAATTATCTTGAGAATATTGAAGAAGATTAATGATAAGGATAGGTTTTACTCTTTTTGAGTTCATTACTCAAATCCTCTAAGCATTTTAAGGATGTCCTTCTTAATGGTAAAGAAGGTACTAGCACTTTGGATGAACTCCAGATGACGGTAAAATTCAAAGATTTTTCAAAGGTGAAACATTTGAAGATTGAAGATAGTGGTGAAGGCTTAAGTGTGTCAAGAGGAGGAGGTGAGCGTAAAGGGGTGTCCAAATCAATGAGATTTGACAAATCAAAGGTAAACTGTTTTAATTGTCAGAAAATTTGTCACTTTAAAAGGGATTTTCTTGAGAGAAAGGTCAATGATGATTTTGTTCAAGTTGCAGTTGCCTTAGATGAGGATGGTTATAAGGATGTTGGTGCACCAGTGGTATCGAGCTTGGAGACTGAAGATAGTTGGATCATTGACTCATGTTGCTCTTATCACATGTGTCAAAGTATCATGAATTGCATGTAACACAGCAAGCATGATACTTGCCACGATGGTAAGCCTGTTTGAATAAGGTATCTCTAAAAACAAGGGTTCGATTTTGCTTATTGTCAGACACAAAAATCTTATCTAGTACAATATGTAATACTGAATATACCACCAAACTACTTACATTACACAAAAGTCATTGCCTTCAAAATCTCTACGTTTATAGTCTATTATATAAACATAAATACAATAACCACGATCATATTTTTTTCACTAAAATAGGGTTAAGTATATAGTTTTTTATTTTAATCTCTTTTAACCGTTTGATCCATTACATGCACATACACAACATAGAATATAGAAACCAGAGCATGGTCACAGTTAGAGGTGAGAATAGACTGATCCGAGTTAGGTTTTGTCATGTTTGAGTTTGACCTGCTAAAAAATTTAAAGTTTAATTCTAATCTGTAGCCTATCATAGACTTATTTTTAGGTCCGAGTCTAGCAGTTTTGAAGGCCTGATTAACCTACTGACCTACTTAAAAATTTACTTCATTTGAACATTTGTAAAAAAGAAATTCAACTAATATTAAAAAAACTTAAAAATTAAAAGAACGATGAGAGTAAATGTTTGTTTCCATTTACTCATCTGAATTTTATCTATTAGCATAAATTTTGTGATACTATAACTTCTGAAAACAACTTATGACATTGTTTATAAGATTTTTTTCAACTTATTCTCATAAGTTCTTCTAGATATCCAAACTATATTGTCGTGCATTAATTCAAAGTACAAAATATAATAATAATAATAAATTTACTCATCTTTATTTAAATAGGCCGGTTTGATAAACTTAAAAGGTTTTTTTTTCATGACTCGTGACTTAGTCTTTTTAGCTAAATAAACTTGGATCTTGCTAACCAGTGCCCTCAGGGCAATAGTTAAGCATTCCAAAAAAAAATATTTTTTAGAAAATTTAATATTTCAATTTTCGAGACATTAAATGTGCAAATTACTGAGATGAATTTACTATTTTAAAATGCTTAGTCATTGCCCTGAGAGTACTAGTTAGCACTTCCCAATAAACTTTATATAAAATTTTAAGCCTTTTCTATTTAGAAATAAATAATATGGTTTGGTATGTGCCTGTATAGCTAGGTTATAGATCTCTGTTAATTGGTCTGGTCTATTCTCACTCCGAATCACTGTATAATAACATCACTAAATATTGAGTTAATGGGAAAGAAATTAAATTATACCCATTATTAAATACGAAAAATATTGGGCTAACAAGTATAACATTACCAAATATGAAAAATGAAAGATGAAGAAAATCGAAGAATAAAATCTTCTATTTTAAACTTTTTTTTTATTGTGATAACAAACTTAAATTATGAGAGTGAACTTCCACTCTGGATTTAATTAATAAATTCAATGTGATTTGAAAGTTTCGGATCTCCTCCAATTTAGAGATTTTGGATTCTCAACCACCTTACAAAACTCCCATCATTTAATCGTTCACAAATCAGTAATTCACTACTCACGTTAAAAAAAAAAAAAGTTATTAAAAATTTAGAACTTAAAAACTTAAGTAACAAATAACGGCAGTTTGGTTCGAAATCAATTTAAGTTTGGTTAATTGCTAATCAGTTCAATTATAGAACCACAAACACAAATTCGATTCATTAACCAAACATAATTCAATTATAGAACCACAAACACAAATTCGATTCATTAACCAAACATAACAGTCAATGATTCGGTTACTTTAACTTCAATTCAGTTTAGTTCAACACAATGGTTCCGTTCAAATTACCATGAAGAAGGATGTCATCATTTCCAAAATGTAAAGCCTCAATCCCATGTTTCTTATGTATAATAGTATTACTCTTACTATATATACACACACATACATAACATATTTTTCTTACATACAAATATTTATATATCATGTACAGAAAATTTATATATCATGTACATCTACTTGAGGATCTCAAGCCTGAAATGTAATGAACAATCACAAGTTAAACCGTGCTTCTGCCTGATAAAAGATTGCACTTAGCAAAGCAACATTATATGCTCACTCAACGATCTTCCCTTTGAGCAGCATTTGGATCGGACATCATATTCATCATCATTTTCTCGGGTGAATCCTCCCAATTCGAAAATGTCTTCAGGTCAATCTACAAAATAGCATGACAACAGTGTTATGTTAGTCACTGATGTTCATTGATTTACCAAAATTTAACTAATATTAGCAACAACTAATTGGATAGGGTAGGATACTTTTCGTCTTTGCTCGGTGAAAAGATCTTCTCTCTTCTTATATGAGTCTTGCACTTCCTTTGCTGCTTTCCCACCGAGTCCCCAAACTTCAACTTCTGAAATGAGAGCTTCAGTAGGCAAGAAACCCTGAAATACAAGATATACCAACATGAAGTTAGAAATAACGAGTCAGAGAGACAGTGCAGTTCATTAATTGTAGGACGTCTATGGCCACAATAATTTCAACCAGTTACTATATGCTTTCTCCATAATAAATATTCATGTCTCTTAGGTAATTGATATAATAAGGGAAATTTTACAGCATAGAAGAATTCACTGGATCTCCAAAAAATACTTCCATCAAAGAACACATAGAATCAGAAACTTTTGATGCATGCATTCATCAGTATATGGTTAGAGGCTGTGTACAGTAAGTACTTTCCACAAAAGAATTGCACCTGATCTGGAAGGAGGGAACCACTCTGGTAAGTTTTGTCAACAGCATGGTGGCGAATGGTCAATTTGGAAAAATCTTCATCAATATATATTCTTTCATTTCCCGGAGTCCCTCCAAATGCAACTCCAACTGGCTTTGGATGTGATTGGTAAGCTCTACCGGTAGGATGCAGGTGGCTATAAACAAAGTTCTTTTCCTTGCCTGGCAATAAAAATGGCTAGTTTCAGACAATCCTATCACAGTCCCAAAAAGAGAGAGAGCAAAACAGAAACAACTAAAAGAATACTTTCATAATTATTTCTTACCAGTAGGTGGAAATACATGAAACACTGGGTTTAAAGAATATAAACAACCAGCGGTTCCATAGAAGACATCTTTATTTTCAAGACCTTCATTTGTTTGGGCACCTATAACAAATTTCCTGATTGCAGAATTTCCCTCATGATCACTTCCCGAACTTGCAGCAACCAAAATTAGCAACGGACCATGGTAACCTTCAACACGAGACCAAAATCTGTTGAGGCCTCTTCCATGGGTTGATGAACTATATAACACAGTAGACAGTTATATCAATAGGCATTTTGTTTTCCGCGTGATAAGGCTTACTAAAAGAATTACAAATGCTGCAGATCAAATAAATTCAAACTCTTTGCCAATAATAAGCAAATCAGAAAAACATCATGGTAGTAAGTGCACATTTTTTAACACTTAAAATGAAAATTTGACAAGTATGTCAGACTAGTAAACCAAAATAGCATGATGAAGCTACTCTTAAGGATCAGAAATACAAACCGATAAATAAGGTTATCATTCATTCCAGCTCCACTGCTAATAAAGGCTCTAGAAATCTCTTCATTTACTGTACTTCTCTGTGTGATAGAAATTGCCCACACCCTTCCTTGGGTTAAAATATAATCACATGCAGTTGTAGATGAGATTTCTTCAACAGGGGAGGAATCAGAGGATGCCAATTCATCCTGCCACCAATCAAGAAATTATTTGATCAGACCTTACAGAACCTATAAACCACACGGAACTTACTTTCTTTCATACAAACAACTAATAGTATATAGAGAGAATGCCATTGTCAATTGTTTTAAATGATAATGATAATATAATCCAAAATACACATATATAATTGAACTACTGACACAATGAAAATGGTAAATACTAAATATTAATCATTTTACACATATAGTGAAGAAAGGAGGAAAAAATCTCATACTGAAGTGGGGTGTAAGTTTTATTTTGGGGTCAAAATCTGATTCAAAGGTTAAATGCTAGTAAAGTTCACATAGTCAACAACTTTTATAGAACGCAAATTTTAATCACTCCCAACTGTTAAATCTAAGTTTTCCTAACCGTACATTTGGATAAACAACTGAATTCAGTTTTTTTATTTATTAAATGCTTGTCATATAAAAGTTTACACATAAATTGTTTTCTTTAACTGAAGAGGGAATAATGACAAAATCTGCATAAGCTTTGAATCACCTGTTTGAGGAGCTATACTATACCGGATATCATACACGATAACAAGTTGAAAACAATTTAAAATATGAGTACATAGATTACCCCTTCAGTTACTAGCACTTGCAGTCTTGCATGAAAATACTGCTTCAAACAATCAGGGAGGCATGGCACTGTACTCATAACCCATGTAACAAACTTCCCAGCAGGAAGCTGCACTTCCAAACTCGCGATATCACAATCCCACACATCAAACCCATCTTTATCTTCAACGCACGCTGTAACAGCAGACAATACCAAATGACTCAGATCAGGTACACTCACATTTCCTTTCCCTTTCAAATTCCTACCATCCCAAGACATAGCCCAACAAACAGAAAAAAGCAGAAACACATGGTTGGGAAGAAGGTACCCCTTCGCCTTGCAATCATCCTCCTCTGATTCGAATTCCAAATTCATAGACACATCAGCTTTTCTAGTAACATCAATGAATACTCTAATAAACTTGTTCAGCAAAGTGGAAGCAGAAACCCTAGCACAACACTTGTTATAGCCTTTCACAAATTCAACCCAGTTTATTCCTCCTTTACCAGAAATGAAAAAGTGGTCAACTAAGGATGAGCCTATGTGATCCAACAACACCGGAAACGAATCTTTCGCGTTCTCTGCATAGTAACTTCGACCTTCGCGAGCGAAACCGAAGCCTTGCTGAAAATAACGAATACACAATTACAATTAAGAAATATCAATTCAGATTATGATCAATTTGTTAAAGTTTACAACGAGTACCTGAAGATTTTCTAAGGGAATTGCGTTTGTTTCGGAATTAGCGAACTTGGAGAAAGCTTTTTGAAGTATGGGAAGAGCTCCGGTGGAGGCTGCGACGTTTTCCGCCTCCTGCTGTTCCGCCGGAACCCTCGGCTCCGATGACGTGGCCGCTCCCATTGTCGGTTTCACGTCGTCGCGGAAATCGAATTTTCTCAAATCTTCTATTAATTAGTTTATTGTAAGATAATTATTGAGTTAATCTGAAATCTCAATCTCCAAATGTTCAAGTAAAAGCCGTTTGATTAAACTAACGACTGCGATTCATTCAGAGAATCAAAATCCTCTGTGGCAACCGCCTCCAAATATCCGTGCTCCCACACATGACCAACACAACAAAAATCCAACACTAATTGCTAATTAACTAATCTGATTGAAAACGACAGCGTTTCTGGTACGCAAGTAAAGTATATTTCGTACCGGCAAGTCTCCGGTAACGATTATCGGAAATTGAAAAATGCCGCCGGCGAAGAAAGGGAAAACAAAGGCTGGATCAAAGGAAACGACTCCTTTAGAAAAACCTAACAATTTTCCTTCGTGTATTCGGTGCATGCCTCCTTCATCCGTTGCTATAACCATCCATGCTAAACCAGGTTCCAAGTCCGCCTCCATAACAGGTCTCTCTTTCTCTCTCTGTAAGTATTAGTTGATGAAATTGAAATTGCAGTTTTTTATTCTTAGTTTTGCTGATAAGTAGATGTGAGCGATGAAGCTGTTGGTGTGCAAATTGATGCACCGGCGAGGGATGGTGAAGCAAATGCTGCTCTTCTTGATTACATCAGCTCTGTAAGCCATTGTTACCACTCTTGTATTCATATTTCAATTCTTGTTATACTTTGCCTCCAAACCAAAACCTCTGATGAAATATAAACTGTTGCATTTAGGTTTAAAATTTTACACCAAAGTTTCGTGTTAGATTATTTCACTTTAAAGCTCAAACTTAGTTTCAATCAAATTAACTTTTTTAAAGCTACTTTTATCGAACACTTGCCCCAATGCACACAGTAATTTCCAGGTTTCATCTGTTCCTGGATATAGAACATTATGACTGAAGTCGATCCATGTAGCCGATCTGATTTAGTGGGATAAGATTTAGTTGTTGTTGTTGTTGTTGCTGTTGTTGATCTGTATCTGTTCAAGAATTTGTACTTGTTAGTTCAATTAGAATTGGGAAACGAAAAACTGGTTGACTAATTGAATTTGTCTCTTGAGATTCTTCTCTTCATTCTTGTGGTGGTTCCAGGTTTTAGGTGTAAAACGAAGACAAGTATCTTTAGGTACGGGTTCTAAGTCAAGAGATAAAACAGTCATTGTGGAAGATGTAACTCAGCAATATGTTTTTGATGCTTTGGATAGAGTCTCAAAACAGTAGTTATGAAAGGAGAGAAAATGTGTTTTTCTTGGTGAGACGTCACGCTGCTCATTCTTCTCAAGAAGTGAAGGCAGAGTATGCGATCACCTGTTTTCCTGTTACAAAACTATCAACACCCTTAATACTATAAAACCAGCATTTAGTAGTGCAATTGCATGTCGATTTATGCTGCTTATATAATATATTGATGAATGTTGGCCTTTATTTGTAATATGCTTTTACATTGGTAGTTTTCATTGTGTACATTATAAGAATGATTTGATATCCATTACTCCCTTATTGATATAGCTACTTTACAATAATCCACTGCAAAACATTACCATTCTGCAGGTATCTCATCCTTTGATCTGAACATGTCTTTATCAGTGAGGATAAGAAGAATTAACAGTGCTACTTTCACATCATTTTTGACACAGTTTTTCTCAAGTAGTGCATGTAGACTGTAGTAGCTAGCTGTTTTGAGTTTGATAAAAAAAACACAGAATTACCAGACCAGTGGAATTAACAGGCATCAGTAACTTGTGCACATTTTGTCGAAAATAATGTATAAACTTTAAACTTTAATGTTGGATTATTTAGTTGGTTTATACTGAATCTAACTTGCTTATTGTTTCTTTTCTTCTACATGACTGCGGGTGCTATTGGTTTTTGCAAAATCTAAGCTGACTCTTTGAGTAGTATGACCTGTGCTTGGCTCCTTAGCTGCTTGGAGCAGAGCTGAGAGAGTAATTTTACAAAAAAAATTGTCAGTTTTACCAACAAAAAAAAAACAAATTTGTTAATTCTGTATTATGACATTCACTCACTCAATATTATCTCCTTGAGCTAGACCCAGCAGTAAATTTGTAACTTCATAAATATTGTTGCTGTGAAGATTTTGGGTATTACTCATGTTAAATTATATAGGAGTATATATTTTGGTGGTAAAAAACAATTAAGGTTGGATCCAGAGAATACGAATACGAAGGCAACAAAGTGGATAACATGAAGTGATAAATTTTTTAAAGTATATATCTATTTACTTGGAAGTAAGTGTTGTTTATAAAGTTTGCCACGGAGAAAATTATTGGGACGAGTCGCACACTAGGTCACTTTCTTTAAGATGTTTCGTCGTACTGCCAATAATCATGCAAAGCAGTTGAGTTTCGACGACGTCTCAAGGAAAAAACAACTCGTTCAAAAGATTCCGATTATTACGTGCACTGTAATGAATTGTTTAAGAGATACACCTTCAATTGATGTTTAATGTTTAAATTACTCACAATATCTAGAATTAATCCAATCTAAATAAGAAATATTTTAGGGGGGGAGGGGGAAGAGAGGGGGAGGTCAAACAAGTGGAGCAAAATCCGTGTAGAAACAAAATCCGTGTAGAAAGTGATTGAGAAAATATTGGAAGTGGGAGAAGAAACAGTCATGATGTTGCTGTATTTCAGCGCACAAAGTCCATGGCGTCCGCCATGGCCTTATGGTGACGTTATGAGTTCAATTGTGGCATACATTGAAGGCGGAGAAAAACACAAGAAAGGGGGGGGGGTTGTCGCACGCTCGCGAAAAAATGAACAGAGTCGCCACCAATATATTTATCCCATAAGGGAAAGGAATATCAGAAAACCTAACAAAGGAAGGAACAGGGTCTTGCGACCAGAGAATCTAGGTACGGGAGTCGGTTACGCAAGGGGAAGGTATTAGCACCCCTCACG
This sequence comes from Vicia villosa, assembly GCF_029867415.1. Classification (NCBI taxonomy): domain Eukaryota; kingdom Viridiplantae; phylum Streptophyta; class Magnoliopsida; order Fabales; family Fabaceae; genus Vicia; species Vicia villosa. Next base: position 41,741,040 of record NC_081182.1, on the reverse strand, counting down.
CCCATCGTACTCGATGGTATCCACCTATGTTTGTTTCTATCTAAAGGGTGTGTACTATGTCTATGTCTACATGCGAATGAATGCAAAAATGTAGGGAAAATAAAGAATTGTACTCGCACGGGCCCTACCCCGCTGCCTACGTATCCTTTTCAGGAATCAGAGTTACCGTAGCTCGGCTCACGAATTTCTGTTTGTTTTTGTGTTTTTTAGTTGGGCGGAGTTAACGTTCGCGCTCTTGCATAAGGGATCGCCTACGATGCGTTCGAGCGGAAATAACAGTGCCCTTAGGTGCCAACGAGGCAAAAGAAAAAGAAATGATTGGTTTGTGTCTTTTAGGGTAATTCCATGATGACGAAGACCTACTACAAGGCTTCGCACCACTTCCTTACTTTGTTTTAAATCTGAACATTTATTAGGTTTTTTGAAGTGTTTTTGGTTGGTGTTTTTTAGGGGGATTTAATTTGTGACTTAGATCATACCAAAAAGAGTTTTTGTTTTGAATATTTAGAGAACGCACATCGAGGCCTACGCCACAATCGTTTCTCTAAATAACGGTTAAGAAATACATCGAGGCTTCACACCTCAATCATTTCTTCTCCGCTAAGTAAAAGAAATACAAAAAGAAGTTTTTTTGTGAATATTTAGAGAATGCACATCGAGGCCTACGCCACAATCGTTTCTCTAAATAACGGTTAAGAAATACATCGAGGCTTCACACCCCAATCATTTCTTATCCGCTAAGTAGGAAAGAACATACATCGGGGCCTACACCCCAATCATTTCTTTCCTACTATGAAATATAGTAACGGTATGATCTTCATCGGTATTTATTAAGTATTTTAAAAGTTGAAAAGAAAAAGAAAATGATGAGGGAACTATTCCTAAATTCTAGTCTAAGTTGTCTATACAAGGGAATTAAATAAAACTATACAGTTTATTAAAAAAACTATACATGGAATAGGTAAAGGAAAATCAATATGCGACAAATAAAATCGAGAACTATAAAAATAAATGGTATTCACAAACACACATACATCAATTAAATCTAAAATTGAGACTAAAATTAATTCCTAAGTCTATTAGAGAGTTATTTACAAGGAAGTATTAGAAACAAAGAAATTCAAACATATTGTAAAGAAGAAGATTTATTATATGAAAACAAAAAATAAAAAATCAAGTCAATTATTCACAATATCTAAACTATCTACACATTAATTTTATGCATTTTTTATTTGAGTCAAAAGGAAATTATGAATTAAAAGCAAAATACAACAAAATTAAAATGAAGAAGAAAACTAAAATACCAGGGGTGCATCAGCAATTTGGAAATGAATTAAAAATCAATTAAAGCAGAAAACTGGGCCTGGTTCAGGGGGTGGAAAGAGCAAAGCGCTCAGGGCCCAATTGCAAGAGATGGTGGTGCGCTTAGTAGGGTAGGGGTATGGCTTCAGAAACGATTCTAGGCCCGGTACTTCGTGGCCCAATGTTGCCATCTATTTGTTCCATTATTCCACTTATTTCACTTTCATTTCCTTCCAGCATTTATTCATTTTTACTATATGATGGTTATGTGGTAACGTGATGGATAATATGGCAATGGCTAAGTATTGAAACAGTTTCAAGTTGCTCTTTTTAAGGCCTTATAACTTGCCAACCAAACAACTAAAAATCATGGCCTTTTGATCAATGGAGAGATGGCATATAGTAGATCAACTTTGGTGTTGGAGTTATTGAGAGATGATACATGGAACTCTCTCAAATTTGTTTGGAACATGAAAGCATTCCATTGTGTTGGTACATACGCGCGTGCAGCAAAAGATTGGCCCATGTCTTAGCCTGAGTGGAACTTTATGAGAGGGTCAAGGATAGAGGGTCTCAAAAGCTTGATCATGTTACCAAAATTAATGATCATTAGCCCAATGGATAGAGGGTATGGCAAGGAGTCATTTGAGACCAAGCTTGTTCAATATGGAGACTTGTGGAGGGAGAAAATAGCACTTGAATTCAGCCCACCACGTGTTTGCAGAAATGCCTTGCGCGTGACCTGGGTCTTGGCCTGCCTGATGCTGCATTTTGGCCAGTGTGAGGGTGCCACTTTGGAGCTTCATAAATGATCCAATATTTACCCAAATGACTCAATTCCTGGTTCATTGCATAGAGGGCATGGAGGAGAAGAGATGCATACCAATTTTGCATTCATAACATTTTTATAGAGCTCAAGAATCAGCTTGACATTTGGCATGCCACTTGCTTGATGAAATGTCTGGTCATGACCTAGCCCATGACTTGAATTGTGACTTGGCTCAAATGATTTTTCTGCAACTTCAAACCTCAATAACTCTCTAACAAAGCTTCAAATGAAAAAAGTGTCTAACTACAAAATTGTTCTCCTCCATGAGAGGAACAACTTTGATGTTGGAAATTTACCCAAAAATACCATTTGCCACGTGTAAATCAGGGCTGAAGTGGACTGCTCATCAAGATTTATAGCCTTCAGAAATTTTCTAAGTGTCAAAACTTTCCACTTTTGTTATATTTCTATTTTTGGCAACTCTTGTCAAACTCCTGATTTTATGCATTCTTTGACTTTTCTTGGTTGAATTTCCAGCAAAAGTCAGTATTTGAGTGATTGACCTGATTTTGACCCAAAAGTCAACTGTTCTGATTTTCTTCCGATTTCCATGAAGTTCCCGATTAATCCCCTTCTGACCCCTAGAAATCAACTGAACACTTCCAAACAAGCATCATGCCACTTCTCTCCATAAAATCAGCTCTCGATCAATGTATTTGACCAAAAAGTCAACTGCGTTGACTTTGGTCAAGAAACCCTAATTCAGGATAATCAGATGAACATCAAGCTTGTACTTTTCAACCAATGCCTTGAGTTGAGAATGAGAAAACTCTGATTTCAAAAGATCTTGGGCAAGATGATGACACCCCATATTAGGCTTCAAGTTTCTTCTTCTGATCAAGGACCAATGATATGGATGCATGCGATGGTATGACCTAAATGGATGTACATTTATGAATTATAAGCCAGATAAATAAGGGTAGGACAAATTTGGGGTATGACAGGGGTTGAATTGTGTTCTTTCATATTTTACTTCCCTTTCTACAAATCTTTTTCTTTCTTCTTGTATCTCATCTTCTTGATTTTCTTAGATCATTGTTGTGGAAGTACGACATAATCAATGAGATATACATTCAATTTAACTTCTTAAATTCATCAGAACTTCTGACTTAGTCAGGTACAGTTCTGAAGATAATCAGTGTGAATGTTCCGAGTTAAATGAAAGATACAGAAGATAAAAGGCACATTCATTTTTATCTTGGTTCACCTTCTCGATAAGGCTACCTCCAGTTCACCCTCCTCTGGTGATTTTGCCTCTCTCAATCGAGGAGTTAATTCACTATAACCAAACTGATTACAACTGCATGATCAACCGTCGTGACTAACTTCCTGCACAAGCTACCCGCGAGTGACTAACCCTAGATGATGAATCATTCAGTGATCTCTGCAAGATATAACGTTCATCAACCTAGTAACTCCTGCACAAGCCAACTGCTTGTGACTAACCCTGAACAAGCCAACTGCTCGTGACTAACCCTAGACAATAAACCGTTCAGTGATCTCCACGTGATATAACGTTTATTGACCTAGAACCCTCCAAGAGTCTAACCAGATCTCAAGGAATTCTCAAATATCCATATCAGAGGATACCCAAGGAACACCAATTCTATCAGAATTGTTCTTCTGGAGATTACAAGTGTGCTTCTTAGTCAAGAAGATTTTCGCTTATTCTAAGTACATATGTTTACAACACACTGACTAGAAGTCACTTATGGTGCCTCAACAATTTATCAGAAGTTTCCTAAGATATAACACAATACCATCAACAACTCTATTATGTGTTTTACATATAATTACAAGAATTGAAACGTATTCTTGTAGTCTTCTTTTCTTCAACTTCTGGATGAGATCTTCATCTTCTTCTGAAAGCAGATTAAGAGCAGCAATTCTAGTATGAATTGCTTCTTGTTCATTGATCTTCTTCTTCTTCTTCTTCAATACTGATCATGAAGCTTGTTACAGCTGATAACACATAATGATCATAAGTAAACATAAAACACTATCGAGCAGCAACTCAGTGTATTCAGTTTCTCTAGTCATTCAATGTGAGGAATATTGGACTGATCAAGTATTTATGAATTTCTTATAACTCCATTGGAGCATACTGCAGAACATGTAGAGTTTTCTTTTTCACTCTTTTTTTTTCTTTTCATAGGCTATTGATGTGTATTTCAACATATTTGTTTCATCACACACTTTGTGTGTGTTGTCTCTAATGGAGCAGCTTAATTAATCTTATGCTTATTTGCTTGCTCACACTGTCTCGCTCTCTTACTCCATTCTCACACTAGCTTCTACCATAGTTCTCCCGCAGTGTTACAAAACTGTCATATCCCAAAATTTTCCCATCATATTTCAAGATATTTTTGACTCTCATGACCTTCTACTGCTAAAGACTATGCAAGAATTGGGTACGTTTACCTGCCTCCTAAGCAACAAGTCTCCGACTAGGGTTTTTGTTTCTCTCAAGGTAAAACCAAGTTCTGAAGCCTCAAGTGGACTCCAAAGCATCTCATATGTATCAAAGGATCCTCATACCAAGTTTCAAGCTCTGACTCATAAGATTGCTCAAACAAAAGCTCAAAAGATCAACAGTCGACTAGTTTGACCTAAAAGTCAATTGTGTTCAATATACAGTCAAAACTCCTGATTTTTTGTCAACATCAAGGTTTTGAAGTTACATTCATCATTTTATCAAGGGTTGATCATGATTCATCAAGGAAAGCTCAGAAATCATCAAAGGTCCAAGTTTGTAAATTAGGGTTTCTAGGAGAAAGACAACTGAACTTTGACCAGCCATAACTCTCACATGCTTCATCAAAAATTCCCCAACCAAAGCTAATTCTCAATTAAATTCAATTCTCTACAACTGTTATGTTGGGCCCAAGACCAAGAAATGCACCATTTGAGAGATATGAGCCAAAACATTACAAGTCCTTCTAGAAGCTCGCAAAAAGCTGTTTTTTGTTAGGACCAATATCATCAAGATAAAATATCCAAATTCAAAATATAATCCAAAGTGGATTGTAGAGGACATCTTGGACTTTCCAAAAAGTCCTAGAACACCTCCGTACAATAAAAATTGAGAGAGTTATGACTTGTTGAAGTTGACCAATTTTGAGAAAGGGCGTGAAGCAAATATGGTACAATCTTGGAATTCTTCCAAATGGGCCTATGTTTTTGTGTTTGAAATTTGTTCCTAACATGGTCCATGACCTATAGGCCCATTTGTGCATTACAATATTATTTATTTTAGATTTTTATTGATTTAAATTCAAAGTAAATCAAAATAAGTCAAATAATATGCTAAAAAGAATGAAACAATGGGCATGAATAATCTATTTCAATTTTCAATACATTTTTTTTAATTCGACTCTCTAATTAATAAAAATTTCACAATTCCCTATACATGATAAGGATACTATAGTAAAAATAATATTCTCTCTCTTACTTTTATACATTTTTCTTAATTTGTGTGAAATGGTGTGTTGAGTCACTCATTGTGAGATGAAGGGAGTAAGAGCATCTTCAATGGTGGTATTTTCTTTTGAGTTCTCCACCTAGACATGCCACATCATAGTACCATTGCATTGCAATGCAACTATGAAAAAATTGTGGTACCCAATCAAATTAGTTTATGAGGTAAAGTTGTGGGCCCAATAATAACTTTTTATAATTATACAATTAAAATAAAAATTATAAAAATTATTTTAAGATGATGTGACTAGTGGGACTCATAAAGAACCCAAAAATGGGTTACACCATTGGAGATGCTCTAACATGTATCTTTTATTTTCACAATATCTTCATTTATTTCTCTTATCTACCTAATCCATTCCATTCTAAACATGATTTTTTTTTCATAACATTTTCATTTATTTATCCCTTCTACCTAATCCATTATATTTTCTACATAATCCATTTCATTCTAGCCAATTTTCTATTATCTAATTATTATAGTATTTTACTATGTCTCATTTATCATTTTAAAAAGAACAAAATTACGATTTTTTTTGTTATAATATCATTTTGCTTAAAGTATTTCAATCTCAACTAAACTATAATACTATTCGGTTTGTATCCTAAACCCTTTTCTTTTAAGAGTTTATCCTTAAATTATGAAAAAATTATTAAAAAAAAAACCACGTATTATTTATTAGTTGAACATAAAATTTGAAACTTTTTTATTTTTATTTATGATTTTTTGTTTTAACGTCTCATTTTAAAATAAGATTAGATTAGATATAAAATCTTTTATTTTATTTTAAAGTATCACTTTGAATGAATTCCAAATGTGGATTCACACATGACTTTCTTATTTCCCCATTATTTGGATTTATTTATTTTTCAATCTAATTCATTCTATTATGACCCTCTTTTAAAATTTTAATTACTTTAAGTTGTTAAATCTCATTTACTCATGTTGAAAACAAAATAAAAGTTAATTCTTATAACAATACCATAACATATTATTTTTGTAATGATTTAGTTCAATTACAAATTCTTTTACTTTATGTAAGTTATCTATCATCCTTTATGTATTAAAAACTATATAAATTAGAAATATAATGGTAAAAAATTTAACAAACTTAGATTGCATCTGTGCGTCATGAGTCATTGATGAGAGGAGATAAGAGAATACTTAAGTCTCAATAAAATGTTAAGTTTGTTGGAGCCTTTGACATTCTTATATCATGTTTTGATGTTAATTTTTTAGAAGGACATATTTTTTGTTATAATTTGTATGCATTTTTATACCATTGTTGTTTTGGAAGTATTTGGAAGAAAGATGTTCTGTTAAATGCAATGACATTTAGAGTTTATTGTAGGGCTACTGTCGGAATTTTTTTTTTGCGAATTCCTAAATTAAAATTGGAAATTTTTTTTAAGGAGGTTAAAAGTGAAGAAACTGCTCCTTCCTTTCTTGTATGAAAACTTGAACATATGGATAAACAAGATTCATATGACTGCTCCTTCCTTTCTTGTATGAAAACTTGAACATATAGATAAACAAGATTCATAAGACTGGTTGGAAGAGAACTAAATGACTATAATGTTGTTGGAAGAGAACCCAAAGACTATAATGAATTTCTAAAATACAGTATTGTGTTTTAAAAAAATTTTATAGATATTTTTGTAGTTATCAGTATACATTTTGTTAAACTCCTTTGAGTATTAATAATTACAATTTTTGTGAGAGAAAGAAGTTAAATACAAATTATTAATACCTAGAATCGAGAATCTTGTTCTTCTTACTGCGTTTTCACATTTTGCTAGCTCCGAGAAAGGGGGCCCAGGGAGTGTATCTTCATAGGCAACGCAGTAAGAAGAACGAGGTTCTCGATTCTGGGAACAACCAATATGTAATAATCTTTAAAATTTTGCAACTTTTAAGATAAATGCTAAACACCTTCATCGACTAACATAACTAGAGAAACCCTCCCCCTGCTCCTCTCGAACATAAGTGTGTGTCACGTTGAAGAGGTTGAAGAATAATCTTAAATTTGACACTACTCCACAATATTCGCACTAATATTTGAATACACTTAGAAAATCCCTAACTATCGAGTGGAGTTAAGGTAGTGCAATCCTTAGATGATTTAATACTTCTGCTTCAAAACCGTTAAAATGTATTTTGAACCTTAATTTAGAAACTTATGTTCATAAATAGGAATTAAACATCCGCCAAAAGAGATAAACACCCTCATGTTGGGGTCATAGGAGAAACAGGCCAATAAAAGACGGTTCTACATCTGGATAAGCATCCTCCAAATTTTGAGAATTGATGAAGGGCAGAAGCTGCCCCTACCAATTTGGTCTCCGCCTAAAATTACTGAGCAACACCGCCAAACAACAGAAGACCTTGTTGGTCCTTTTGAACCATGTTTACCCCACTGTTAACAAAAAGAAAATGTTTGTTATGAATTTGTGAATGACCCCAGACGTTGAGATGCTTCCTAACCTCATTAACATTACGTTCTTGGTCATTCAGAGACGAAAAAACATTAACGAAAGTGTGAACCCTCAAGTCATCACGATATGCCTCAACAGACTTAAGATCCTTCGTGGTCAACACTGAAGATGAGGGACCAAACACCAACTTCCCTAATAATGGGATGATCCGGGTTCATACCTCCAATTCCTTATGTAGAACCATTTGTGTTTTCACCAAGACAATCTTAAGAACAAAATCTACCTCACAAGAAAATCACACTTTTCATGAAGAACACTTAAGCTTAAACACCAATACAACCAAACTCTCACAAGTATTTGTCAGTAACAAGACACTAAGGCAACTTTAGTGAAAGAATATGAAAAAGGAGTAAAGAATAGTAGAAGATAAGAAAAAGATGGTAGAAACATGTGTTCTTATGTGATTTGGAAAGAGGAGAAACCTTATTTGTATAGAAAATGATTTGGAAAAAAAAAAAGAAATGATCCATGGGTCAAATTAAATGACATATTCTATTAAGCCATATGATTAATCGATTATGAGCTTCAAAATATGACAACCCTTATTCCCAAAATGTAAAACCTACAATGACTAGTGTCTTTATCGATTATAAGTGTTTCTAATCGATTAGGAAGTCATTTTCCTTGCGCTAATATATTAGAACAGGTCGCCATTCGATTAGGCATTGTAAAATCTCCTTAATTTATTTAAAATACTTCTTAATCAATCTAAGACAAGCCTTGATAGGTTTTCAAGATATTTTAAGGTGTTTTAGAAAAAGAAAGGGGTCTAAAACTATTTTTAAGTGTGTGTCTGTGTTGCCTTAGTATCTAAGAACTTTGTCATATACCTTTACAATATATTAATCACTTAGACATTGGATCAAACTAGCTTTTAAACTTTCTCTCTTTCACAACCTTGAAGCTTCAAGATCTCTTGTTATATATATATATATCCTTAATTCGACACTTTATCCGAGACTTGACTTCTTCTATTTGACGAAGCTTGATATGACTTATTTGATAGACACCGTCATTAGAGGTTTCTTGATATTAGGTGTTATCAGCATCAAAACTACCAAGATGATCTACCATTAAGATCATTTGCAGATAATTGTATCTGCAAGCACATAGCTTCACACAATCTTCGATGGAACCCCACTAGTTTAGAATTACCACTAAGAATAACAAGGTTTGGAAGGGGTTGGACAACTACCAAGGAGCGACATTTAACATTTATGGGTCTACTACCCTAGTGTGAGATGAAGCATTACTTATATCACCGCCACTACATATTTCTATGACATTCACTAGTTCAACCCTACATTGGACATGGCTAAAATAAAAGAGAGAAAACAACTATAAATGAGAAAGATAGAAGTGGTACTTAGAAAAAACAGGAAATTTGAATGAAAGAACACGACGAAAGGTTGCTTTAAAGGTGTGATTAATCAAAGGTGTGTGAAATCCAAAGAAATGAAGGACATGTAAAATGGGATTCGCTGAGGTTTAGGGAAAAAGAATCAGAGTTTGTAAAGATAAGGGAGAAGTCACATTTAGCATGAAAAATAGAAACATTCCCTGAAAGGTGAAATAGGCTTTATATGCGAGATAGTTAGATCAATAGGCGAAAATGAAGAAAAACAAGCCGATGAAAAACAACGATTAGGTTTACCTTAAAGTAACACAGTACCCGCGAGTACACTTGAACATCCTAGAGGGGAGAGTCACACCCTACTCTAGGAACCTTGGGCCACATGTTAGGAAAATCTTGCGAAGTGTTAGAGATTAGCATTTAATGCACCTATTTCTAATGTCATTCACTCTTACTATCTAAATTTTTTCCACTTCTACACACAAAGGAAAAGGAACTTGCTTTGAGGATCCCACGCAAGACCTCATATGTGTTCTAACCATAACTTACTCTTATACGACTTTTCACTCAATAACTAACTTAAATGTGCTAACCTTGTCGGTCACCCCTCTCCGCCATAATAAAAACTTACTCCACTAAATCAAGACTTCATTACACATTTCTAATTCCACAACAATGAAAAAAGAAAATTTGTATCTAAGTTAGCTTTGAAGTTTTATCATTAGTTAAATTTAAAAACATCTAATAAATATGTGAATAGGTTTTATTAATCTATAAAAAGACTTAGTATTTTATCTTTCGATTTTCAAAAGAATGTAACTTGATAATTTGGAATTCAAGTGTAAGATAAATAAAATTTTGAGTAAATTATCTCATTTAGTGTTTAAATTAGATCACTTTATTAATAGATTATGGATTTGGTAAACATGGGTATGGATTTTGAAAATATTAGAATTGAGAGAGAGGGACAATTATAGTGAGAGAGAGAGAGAGAGAGAGAGAGAGAGAGAGGGGGGGATAAAGTATAGATAGATATTAGATTTAGAAAATATTAGAAATGAGTGTCTTGCACGTTTTAACTGTTTTTAGAGAAAGAAATGATAAGGTGTAATGTTGTTGTGTTGGAAGAAGAAGGGGTGATGGATTGGTAATTGGTAATTGGTAATAACCCATTCATTCATTCATCCATTCATCAAGCAACACTCTGATGCCCTTTTCTCTCTCTAAACTCTACGGGATTCCTCCCGAGAAACTCACCTCAGAAGCTCCTGTTCCTATTTTAAGGTACTATAATTTCTCAATTTTCCATTTTCATGCATGCATGTATGCATGATGCAATGTTGATTCCAAATGTTTACAATCTGTTGTGCTTGATTTGTAGAAAAGGAATTATAGCGCCTTATAGATGAGTTCGGTGAACACGGATTGCTCCGAGGAAGGTTCGGTGATTCCTGAGCCTCCAGATCCTGATATCATTGAAATTGATCCTACCGGTCGTTACCATAAGGTATTGTAATATTGTGTTTGTTGCGTGCATTTTTTTCATTCCTTTTGCATTTCTCAATTTGATGTTGATGTTAGTTTTTGCAATCATTACAGTATAAGGAAGTAATTGGCAAAGGAGCTTTCAAGACTGTGTATCCTTTGTTTTTGGTTTTGGTTATAGGGATGCATTGTTAATTTGTTGAAATCTGTCAAATTTTACATAACTTATAATGCAAGCAACGTGTTTTTTCCTTAATTTGTGGATAATTAGCTATAAGGCATTTGATGAAATCACGGGTCTTGAAGTTGCGTGGAGTCAAGTTCGGATTGACGAGGTATTACAATCACCGGGTGACCTAGAAAGGCTGTATTCAGAAGTGCATCTGTTGAAATCTTTGAAGCATAGTAACATTGTAAGGTTCTACAATTCCTGGATTGATGACAAGCAAAGGAATGTTAACATGATAACTGAGTTGTTCACCTCAGGGAGCCTGAGACAGTGTGTTTTCACTATCCTTTATATATGTGTTTTAATTTTGTTTTTATCTTTTATTGTGAGATTAGCCCTTTTGTTAGTGGGTTTGATGGATGATTTAGGTACCGAAAGAAACACAAGAAGGTTGACATGAAAGCGGTTAAAGGATGGATAAGACAGATTTTGATGGGTTTAGTTTACCTCCATAATCATACCCCGCCTATTATACATAGGGATCTCAAGTGTGATAATGTATTTATAAATGGTCACCAAGGAGTCGTTAAGATCGGAGATCTCGGGTTGGCAACTCTCTTGAAGCAGAATAATGCCAAGAGTGTAATTGGTATGTTCTTCGGTTTTGTAATATTTTTCAAATGAAGTTTTGCCATCTCGTATATGAAATGAAAAGTTAGAATACAAACATAATTTGGATAGACATATGGTCCTGGATAGAACAGTATGACGAAAGTTGATCCATGTAGCCGATCCTACTTAGTGGGATAAGGCTTGGTTGATATTGTTGTTGTTGTTTTCTGCTTCCCTGCTATTTGATTTCTTCACTAATTGTATTTTTTCATGCTTAATCCTAATAGGAACTCCGGAGTTTATGGCGCCTGAATTGTATGATGAAGATTATAATGAATTGGCTGACATATATTCTTTTGGGATGTGCATGCTGGAGTTGGCTACTTCCGAGTATCCTTACCGAGAATGTAGAAACTCTGCTCAGATATACAAGAAAGTTTCATCTGTAATTATTCTCATTAGCAATATTCTTTTTTGTTAGGCTGTTAGAAGGATACTTGTGTCATGACATATGATGTTTGGTGTTGCAGGGCATAAAGCCGGTTTCTCTTTCTAAAATCAAAGATCCGGAAATAAAATCATTTATTGAGAAATGTCTTGTCCCGGCATCTCAAAGATTGTCAGCGAAGGAGCTTCTGATGGACCCTTTTCTTGAAGTGAATGGTTCAATAAAGAGTCGTCCTCTTCCATTACCAGATATCGTTCTACCTAAATATGGAGGCTTTGAAAATCGCTGTCTGATGTCAGAAGGTCCTGCTAGTGCGCGTATTGGATCCATATCAATGGATCTCGGCGATACCAATGAGAAACCATTGATAACTGTATTTTATAATTCTGTTGACGATGCACCACCTTCTCCGTGTATTGAGATCCGAAGGTTAGTGGGAGGTGATAGATTTTTTCTCAAAGGTGAAGGAAATGACGTGAATTCCGTGTCAATAGTTCTCCGGATAACTAATCAGGGCGGTTAGTATTTAGTTGATTTTTACTCGCTTAAATTGTGTTATGAATTTGATAGTAGAAAGTTATGTACTCTAACATCTAAATGCAGGGCGAGCAAGAAATATCCATTTCATATTCTACCTCGATAGTGATACAGCCATCTCGGTGTCAAAAGAAATGGTTGAGCAACTTGAACTTGCCGAGCACAATGTTACTTTCATCGCCGAGTTAATTGATCTGTTACTGACAACATTGGTTCCTGTTTGGAAGCCGTGTGTAGCTATTGATCACTTAATTTCACCAAATGCTAAACGAGCTCATCTGAGCCAACTGAAACATGACTCGCTCTTGGCAAAATACAAGCAAAACTCAATAGATTATAACCAGACTGTGGCAGAATATATCGGTCCTTCAACCTCAAACGAGAGACTAGCTGAAAAAGAAAACATCGATAACTTGAATTTTGAAGAAGTTTCATCCCATGCATCAAACACTAATGATTTATGTTCCGTCACATCATACACTTCAGCAACATCTGATTATAACGAGAAGAATCTTTCTACTGCTTCATTCACGTCTGCTAGGTCGGGATTCACAGACTTCAACTTACCTACGGTGAATGGACGGAGTCAATCCAGGCATGCATCTGAGATCGGGGCATCCTCTGATGAAAAGAGCAAGTCTCCGAGCATCGAAAGTAACAATTTCTATGAATCTGAGGATGAGTCGAGAATAGAGTTAGAGAAAGTTGAACGGCAATATCAAGAGACAATGAAAGATTTAACCAAAAGAAGATATGAGGCCATCATGGAGATCAGAAAGAGGCTGTCAAAAAAAACACAATCATAAAATAAGTTCATTAGTCTTTTTCATTACCATTTGTGTCTATCTCTTGTTCATAATCTTGAAGTTACTAATGTAAATAGTGTGTTGTGGATGAAAAGGTTGACTTTTAGTTATTATGGCATGAATTTTTCTTTGCCAAACAAACATTGAAGTTGTACCTGGTGTCATGATGTTAAGAGTTCTGACTGATAGTTTCAAGATGAAAGTAATTGGGGCACCAACCCAACCCAAATGATGACGGGATTATATCTAGTTATTCAGTTTGATATATTCCTTGTATTGCTTAATTGTTTTTTTGAGGGTTGCAATTGCAACTTCCAACAGTTATATCAATACTAGTCAATGACTGTGAGCTTATTCAAATACCTTTTGAAAAAAATTAACGTGTAAGCTATTTTTTTTTGTCTTCAGAAGCTCCTTAAGACACTTGCTTCAAATAACTATACATGTATGAAGCTAATTTCCTATGTTCTGTAAGTACACGAGGTTGATCAAACCTTTCTAAGTGTGAGTCAATTAATTGAGAAAGGTTGTAGAGTCATCTTTAAAAATAAATAATGTTTGATCAAAGACGCTAATAATAAGGCAATTTTTCAACACTAAAATGAAAATCAAAAGTTTTTCATTTGATCCAATGAAGAACAAGAAAACAACTGATAGAGCTATTGTCAATACTGCATAGATATGGCATAAAAGATTGTGCGATTTTCATCCTGCAGTGGTATTGAATATGCAACGAAAGGAGCTGGTTCAAAGCTTAGACACTTAGATATTGATCTGACAAGCTAGAAGGCATATTGGTATGGTAAGCAAACAAGCGACCCAAAGATCAACAAAGAATCTGCAACTGATTCAAGAAAATTTCAATGAACCTCAAAGGACAACTTCATTTAAAAAGAGCAAATATTACATTGTCTTTGTAGATGATTACATGACAATGTGATTAATTTATTTTCTTAAATTCAAGTTAGAAAACGCATATTAGAATTTTGGATATTTAAGCATTGGATTGAAAAGCAAAATGGTTGCGAGATTTAAGTTTTGAGATCTAATAATAGTACATAATACACTTCAAAAAAAAAAAAACCTTGTTTAGTGAGGAGGCAGGAATGAAGCACCAACTTGCAAAATAGTCCCACATAACTTAGAAATCGATGCTAAGGGTAGTTTATATACAATATCCACACACCTCTGTTCAATGGGGCACCTTTTGTTGGAATTAAATCAAGTATGATGTAGAAGCTTTGAGAGAAGTTGGTCAATTAATTTATTACTGCTAGAAGAGTTTGGAAGCTAGCTTACTCATTAAGTAAAATAAAACTTACAAGAAACCAAGTGGATTAAGTAATCACCACCGCCTAAAATGCTTTTGTATTAAGTTACTTAATAAGTAAGTATATGTGTATCCAAAGCCTATAAAAGGCATGTTTTATGTAATTGTATTATTCATTAAAATTATAAGAAAAAGAATGTTAAGAAAAATCTTTCCTCTTAGTTATTTTAGTTTATATATTTATATGTCTCATTGATATCAAATTGGTATCAGAGTAGGTTAGGTCCTGCTAGTGTGAGTGTCAAAAATATTTTTTGAGTGTGTGAGGAACAAAAGAGTTCTCATTGTGTCAAAAATTATTGTGGGTATTTTGTTGAGAAAGATATGGCAAACAATTACAATTTTGTCTGGTCCGGTCCAAAATTAACTTCAGAGTTAGACTTCAGTTACTGGGAATTATTGATGACAACACATCTAAAAGCTCACAATGTTTGGAGCTTTGTGGATCCTGGTTTACAACAAGGAGCTGATGATGTCGCTCGTAGGAGGGACCAATTGGCACTTTCACAAATTCATCAAGGAATTGATTACTCAATACTTGGAAAAATAGCAAATGTCAAAACTGCTAAAGAAGCATGGGACATATTGAAGCTGTCACATAAAGGAGTAGAGAAAGCTCAGAAGTCCAAATTACAATCGCTGCGTAGAGAATACGAAAGGTACGAAATGTCTAATTCAGAAACAGTAGAACAATATTTTTCTCGTGTTATAAATCTCGTCAACAAGATGCGAGTATATGGAGAAGATATTCCAGATACCAAAGTGGTAGAAAAAATTCTACGTACGATGTGGATGAAGTTTGACCATGTGGTGACTACAATAATTGACTCCCACGATACAGATACTCTGTCTGTAGCAGAATTACAGGGAAGCATTGAAAGTCATATCAATAGAATATTAGAAAAGACTGAAAAAGTGGTAAAAGAAGAAACTTTAAAGAGTCAGGTGAATTTCAACAACACTTCTGAGTCAAGTCATATTGTAGAAGAAAGATGTCAAAATACTTTCAACAGAGGAAGAGGAAATTATAGAGGCATAGGCCGAGGAAATTATGGAGGAATAGGACGTGACAACTTTAACCAATGGAGAGACAATAATTTCAATCCATCCAATCAAGGAAGAGGTGGAAATAATTTTGGATACAACAATCATGGTCGAGGAAACAATTTTGGATTCAACAATCGTGGTCGAGGAAGAGGTAACTACAACCAAGAAAGGACGAATTATAGTTGTTATCACTGTGGAAAGTGTGGACACAAAGCAGCTGATTGCAGATACAAACATCAGGCAAATGTGGCAGAAAGTTCGTATCAAAATACAGGTGAGTACTTTGAAAATCCATAAAATTTAATTTTGGCCAGTAATACATTTTCTGAGGAAGAGGATATATGGTATCTGGATACTGGATGTAGTAATCATATGTGTGGGAAAAAGGAATTATTTTCTTCTCTAAACGAAACGGTAAAATCTACCGTGAAGTTTGGAAACAATTCAAATATTCCAATTTTGGGGAAAGACCGAATTGCTATTAGGTTGAAAGATGGAACTCAAAACTTTATTGGTGATGTTTTCTATGCTCCTGGTCTTCATCACAATCTCCTGAGTATGGGACAACTGTCGGAGAAAGGTTACAACATGCAGATTCACAATGGTTTTTGCACGTTGATCGATAGAAATGGCATATTCATCACAAAGGTAAAAATGACACCAAACCGCTTATTTACTTTGAAAATTCAACATGAAAAAATTCCTTGCTTGAGTTCTATTATTCCAAATGATGATTGGTTGTGGCACATGAGATTTGGTCACTTTCATTTTTCTAGCTTGAATTACCTGTCGAGAAAAGAATATGTTTCTGGATTGCCTGTTGTGAATATTCCAAAAGGAGTATGTGAGACTTGTCAGATTGGAAAGAAGCATAGAGATTCATTCCCAACTGGAATGTCTTGGCGAGCAAAGAAGCTGCTAGAGATAATTCATTCAGATTTGTGTTCAGTGGAAATACCAACACCTGGTGGCTGTAAGTACTTTATTACTTTTATTGATGATTTTAGTAGAAAGACTTGGGTGTATTTCTTGAAACAGAAATCAGAAGCATGTGATGCCTTTAAGGCATTCAAGGCATATGTGAAAAAACAAAGTGGTTGTAGAATCAAAGCATTGAGAACAGATAGAGGCCAAGAATACCTCGCTGGTACACGTTTCTTTGAGCAACATGGAATTGAGCATCAATTAACAACAAGGTACACACCTCAACAGAATGGTGTTGCTGAAAGAAAGAATAGAACGATCATGGATATGGTGAGATGCAAGTTGAAGGCTAAACAAATGCCTAAGGAGTTTTGGGCAGAAGTTGTTGCTACTGCAGTTTATATTTTAAACAGGTGTCCTACAAAGAGCGTCCAAGAAAAGACGCCCGAAGGAGCTTGGAATGGAAGAAGACCCTCAATTCGACATCTTAGAGTTTTTGCATGTGTTGCATATGCTCATGTACCAGATCAATTGAGAAAGAAGTTAGATGACAAAGAAGAAAGATGTATCTTTGTTGGTTATAGTTCAAACTCAAAAGCCTATAAGCTTTACAATCCAGAGACAAAGAAGGTGATTATTAGTCGAGATGTGACTTTTGATGAAGGAGGAATGTGGGATTGGTCCTCAAAGTCACAAAAAGATCCAATAGTGACTTCAAATGATTACGAAGAGGTGAATGAATATAATCTAACACCTGATGAGCCAGAGACATCCAACAGACAACATACAACGCCTGATGAGCCAGAAACATCCAACAGACAACAAAGGCTGCGTAGATTACCAGCCAGACTGCAAGATTGTGTTTTGGGCAATGATAATGATCCATCTGATGAGGAGATTATCAACTTTGATCCTGGAGATGTCCTTATTGTGTGCCTATATGTTGATGACTTGATTTTCACTGGAAATAATTTAGAGATGATTACAAAATTCAGGGAGGCTATGATTCAACATTTTGAAATGACAGATTTGAGCCTAATGTCCTATTTCCTTAGCATTGAGGTCGTCCAACAATATGATGGAATTTTCATATCTCAAAAGAAGTATGCAAGTGATATTTTGAAGAAGTTCAAGATGGAGCATTCAAAGCCAGTTTACACACCCGTTGAAGAAAAGTTAAAGCTGATAAGAGAAAATGATGGAAAGAGGGTAGACTCAACCCATTATAAAAGTTTGATTGGAAGCTTAAGATATCTGACTGCGACAAGACCAGGTATAGTATATGGAGTTGGATTGCTCAGCAGATTCATGGAAGAACCATGTGTTAGCCATTTGCAAGGAGCTAGGAGGATTCTTCGATATATCAAAGGTACACTGACTGATGGAATTTTTTATGCTAGTAATAATGAAGTGGAGCTTGTTGGATACACAGATAGTGATTGGGTTGGAGATATAGAAACAAGAAAAAGCACGTCAGGGTACGCATTTCATTTGGGCACAGGTGCAATTTCATGGTCTTCAAAGAAAAAACCTTTGTTGCACTTTCTACAGCTGAAGCTGAATATATTGCAGCAACCAGTTGTGCTACTCAAATAGTATGGATGAGAAGAATTTTAGAAGTGATACATCAGAAACAAAATAGTCCTAAAAAGATATATTGCGACAACAAGTCGGCAATTGCACTGAGTAAGAATCCGGTTTTCCATGGACGGTCCAAGCATATTGATATTCGGTTTCATAAGATAAGAGAGTTGATAGCTGAAAAAGAAGTGGTGATCGAGTATTGTCCCACTGAAGAACAAATTGCAGATATATTTACGAAACCTTTAAAGATTGAACTATTTTACAAGTTGAAGATGATGCTTGGAATGATACACACTTGATTTAAGGGAGGCAATGTTGGAATTAAATCAAGTATGATGTAGAAGCTTTGAGAGAAGTTGGTCAATTAATTAATTACTGCTAGAAGAGTTTGGAAGCTAGCTTACTCATTAAGTAAAATAAAACTTACAAGAAACCAAGTGGATTAAGTAATCACCACCGCCTAATCACCACCGCATAAAATGCTTTTGTATTAAGTTACTTAATAAGTAAGTATATGTGTATCCAAAGCCTATAAAAGGCATGTTTTATGTAATTGTATTATTCATCAAAATTATAAGAAAAAGAATGTTAAGAAAAATCCTTCCTCTTAGTTATTTTAGTTTATATATTTATATGTCCCATTGATATCACCTTTTCTACAGACAAAGTCATGAGGAATTTTACATGCAAAGTGAACAATACCTCATAGTCAAAGTGGTGAGGACTTAAGGTTAACCAGTTTAAAGTATTGGGGACGTTAGTGGGAACTCCACGTTTACAATGTGCCCCTTAGCCGTGACTAAGGGAAAAATTCTGGGTTGTCCAAAATAGTCTCTCATTTTTTGGAAATCGAGACTAAGAGTAGTTTATATACAACACACATACTTCTCAATTCAAAGAGGCGCCTTTTCTAAAGAAAAAAGTCGTGAGGGTTCTAACACCCAAAGCAGACAACACCTCATATCCGCAGTGGCGCAAACTTGAGGTCGACAAGTATAAAACAAGTATAATAAGTGAAAAACCCTTGGTGTATAAGGTTGTGTTACCCTAGGATTTCGACTTACCAATAAATGGGCAACTGGGACTCAAAATTGGTAATTGGGCTTCAATTTGGTAGAAAGGCCCTAAATTGGTAATTGGGCCTCAATTAAATAACTACATTGCCATTTGGGTCAAAGCGGTTCGACTAAGTAATGCTTAGTAGTCGAAGCCGTTCGAATAGAAAGATTATCAGAGGCTTCAGCGTTCGACCAAAAGTATGCGAAGACTTAAGAATTTTGCTGCAGAAACTGAAGTGGAAGTCGAGAGGTATTAGAAGTTAAAAGGAGACGGTTTTCAGCAGTTACAAGAGACGCGTGGAGGCCTTATACATCGAAGATGCTGCATGTCGAAGACACGTGTCGGCTGATGACAGTCAACCGTTAGTAGTAGTTATCTTATTTTTACTATTTAAGCAAGTTCAATAGGAATAGTAGGGGGTCCGCATTTTCTACATAAACACAAGTAAACTCAAATCTCTGTGCAATAATGAGTAAAGAGTGCAACCTTGTAATGTACGTATGCGTACCAGTTTAATTAATGCAATCATTTTACGTTATATTTCATCTTTCAGTGCACATTTACTGCTTTTTTATTGTTTTGATTTACTTGAAAACCTTTAATTTCAGTGTTTACTTTTACTTTAAAGCCACTGTTGCATTTAATACAAACCAGATACACATAAAATAACAAAATAAAGCAATTAGTCCTGGAGTATTCTAGTTGACTCCGCAAAAGTAACCTTTAAAAAGGAAACTAGCGCTTGTTTACCATTTTTCTGGGTAAACAAATTGGCACACCTGATGGGACACGTCAATTGCTGTTTGTTTTATATTTGTTAGTATAATAGTTATGTATGATATTAAGAAGTGGTCGAAAATTAACTAACATGGCTGAAGTTAATACAAATAATTCTGATCTTTCTGGAAATCAAGGGGTTGTTCTGACGGGAACAACACCACAAAGTGCCGCAGATTCATCCCCAGTTAGAACAACAAATACTGGTGGATCGACGGCAGCAATATTGGTATCATCACCAACGAATGTACGGTCACCGTTTAATCCGTTACGACCGCCATTTCATGGAATGATGCCTCCACCAGGTTTTAACCCTCAGTTTGGAATGCCCACGTCTATGATGCAAGGTTTGCACACAAATCCTTCATTATATTCTGACAGCATGATGGCTACAAGCACATCAAATCCAGGGGGTCGACCTATAGGCATAGGATATAATCACCAGGCTTTGCCATCTTTAAGTACTACGTCAATGTTGTCAATTCGATAACAAATAGACGAAAGTAATCATGAAATGGTGAATGCCCTTACTCAACAAATGGGAACTGTTTTTACTCCCATGATAAATAACACGAACCAAAGTTATGAGATATTGGCCGGACAAATGGCCAGAATTGCAGATTTCTTTGGAGCGCCCCCACAACCAAACCTTTCAACTACTCAAGGGTTGAAAGTGAGAGGGGTCAAACCTATAGGACAAGGAGATCAAATTGAGCAAGAGATCCCTAGAATAGTACAAAGGCATCAAGATGCTGACCAGGTTCTTAGGAACATCCAGCAAGATGTCAATGTTGGACACAATAATATCTCTAATGTAGTCGAACAAATTTTAGTTCAGAATGGAATAAATGTAGGTTTGCATAGACCAAATTTCGTTTCCCCGTTGTCAGAATATGTAAGGCAAACAGAATTGCCTAGGGGGTGGAAAGTCCCAAAATTCACCAAATTTGCTGGTGAGACTGGCGAGTCGACAGTCGAACATATTGCTAGGTTCCAGACAGAGGCTGGAGAAATAGCAAACAATGAAAATCTAAAGATGAAGTATTTTCCAAGTTCTTTAACAAAAAATGCATTTACTTGGTTCACGACCTTATCTCCACAATCTTAGTTCTCATGGAACCAATTAGAACGATTGTTCCATGAACAATTTTATATGGGACAGTCGAAAATTAGTTTGAAAGAATTGGCTGGAGTTAGGCGAAAGGGTACAGAACCAGTCGATGATTATCTAAACCGTTTTAGGTTACTGAAAGCTAGATGTTTCACACAAATTCCTGAACATGAGTTAGTCGAAATGGCTGCAGGTGGGTTAGATTATTCCATAAGGAAGAAATTAGACACCCAACATTTGAGAGATATGGCACAACTGGCAGATAGAGTACGCCAGGTCGAAAGGCTAAAAGCTGAAAAAGCCAGAGCTAGTAAATATTATAAGAAAGAAAAGATAGCTTATGTTACTACAAGTGAGTTCGACTCTAATAGCGACAGTGAATACGAAGAGGGAGAGGTCAACGTGGCTGAATTAAAGCCAGGGCCACCATATATCTGTAAATTGCTCAAGCCCTCAAAAGATAAAAATCTGATTGAAAGTAAAAATGAAAAATTTTCTAGTAAAACGTATTCATTTGATATAACAAAATGTGATGAAATATTTGATTTGTTGGTTTCTGATGGGCAAATCATAGTACCCCCAGGACTTAAAAATCCTCCTCTTGAACAAATGAAAAAAAGAGGATTTTGTAAATTTCATAATTTCTTGGGTCATAAAACTTCTCAATGTGTCCTTTTCAGGGAATTGGTGCAAACAACTTTGAAAGAAGGAAGGTTACAGTTTGGAGAAAAGCCAAAGTCATCAATGCAAGTTGATATTGATCCTTTGCAAGTCGAAGAGGCTCACTATACTGAGCTTGCTGATGTGATGATGGTCGAGACTACTGATGGTTTCGTTAGAAAGCAAAACGGCGCTACTGATGGCAAAGTTTTGAACATGGTTTATCCTGAACCAAAAGAAAGTCTTTTGAAATTCCTTGAGAGATGCCACAATAACAACTCTCAAGTTGGATTATGCCCAAGGTGTGATGCTGTTTTCAATGTCGATGCTGCAAACAAAGTGAGGTTCGATCCTCGTCGAGGCAAGAATCGTCAATTCATGTACACAAGAGAAAACAGTGGTCGAAGGGCTGGAGAATACAGGAAGATGTTTGAAAAACCAAGGACTTTCCGTCCCAAGACGGATGTCCCTGAAGACAAATGGGTGAAACCCATTAACTTCAGAGGTAAACGCCCAGAATGGCAGATTCAAGGCGATGGAACCAATGTTGAAGGCTCTTGGACGGATAGTGGATCTAAAAGAAAAGATTACATATCGCCAAACTACAAAGGAAAGAACCCCATGACTCGAACGCAGTGGAGGCGTTACCAAAGAAGCCATAAGAATGGACAGGAAAATTTGAAAATGGTGCAGGCAGGATTTTCTCACTATCAGCCAAAGCCTTTTCACAGGAAGTTGACTGAAGAGCAGGCTAAAATAGCAAATGAAAGACTGGCTGCAGGAATGATCCTAGGAAAGAAACTGATTAAAGAATTGGTTGACGATGATGCTCCGATCCTTAATACAGAAAAAGAGCCTGAGTATTCTCCACTGTCGGACGAAGAGGTCGACGACAACTTTGACATAGAGTCAGATGAGTTGCTAATCGACTGTGGAATTGTCTCTGTACTTCCAGCAGAGTTCGACAGAGTATCTGTGGTATCTGAGAACGAAGATGATTTTCTTCCTGACGAGAACGTGGAAGAAACTCCTATCTGTTACTATGTAATGGGAAAAGGAGTGGTAGAAGAGCAAAAGGCTGTGTTTGAGAGGCCAGGTCGAGGAATGATGTATCATTTGAAGCCTTTATTCATAAGGGCGATAGTGGATGATGTTCCAATAAACAAAGTGTTTGTCGATGGTGGGGCTGCTGTAAACTTAATGCCTTATTCCTCACTTCAGAAAGTGGGTAAATCTGACAAAGATTTAAGGCCCCGTAATATGGTGTTGTCTAATTATGAGGGCAATACAAGTGGAATACTTGGAGTAATTCAAGTAAAACTAGATGTTGGTTCGACTGTCAGGTCAACCATCTTTATGGTGATTGCATCGCAGGCAAATTTTAAACTGCTGTTGGGTCGAGAATGGATCCATGGAATAGGGGCAGTTCCTTCGACCTTACATCAGCGTGTGGCTATTTGGAGACCAGATGGTATAGTGGAGAATATCGAAGCTGACCAAAGTTATTACAAAACTGAAAGTGGTCGTAGACACTTCGACCAACATCTGGCAAATGTAGCTCCTTGCTACAAAGCAGAAGAGGTGTATTCTTCTGATGAAAGTGTGTCTAAGTATCTGAACTTAGACCCAAATTATGGTTTCATTTGGAATAAAGAAGACCCTAATGAACCATTGAACCATGAAAGTCCACCAGAGCAGAGGACATCAGTCAAAGATGATGACCACTGAGTTAGAATACCTGGCTCGAATAACGGCTTATTTGGCCGAAAACAAAGAAAGAACGGCTTTAGAAGCCGAATTAGAGAAAAATATGGCTATTGAGGCCATGTTGGTAAAAAATGAGGACAGTCCTGAAGTCGATCACCAAGTCGAACGACTTGATGGGATATACGATGATGAACCTTTAGGTTTCGAAATGGATCCATTAGGATCAGTCAAAAGAATGCAAGCTCAAGATCCCCTGGAAGAAGTCGATTTGGGTGATGGGATCATTAAAAGGCCTACATATGTGAGCACGAAGCTTGCAAGTTGTTTAAAAACCAAGTTGATTCGACTCCTAAGAGAATACAAAGATTGTTTTGCTTGGGATTATCACGAAATGCCTAGTTTGGGTCGACAGGTGGTGGAACATCGACTACCTTTAAACCCAGGTAAAAAACCTATCAAGCAGCTTCCTAGAAGGTTTGCGCCAGAGGTTATGGAAAAAATCAAAGTAGAAATTGAAAGATTGCTGAGAAGCAAGTTTATTCGAACTGCGAGGTATGTCGAATGGTTAGCTAATATAGTGCCTGTCATAAAGAAAAATGGTAGCCTTCGTATATGCATAGATTTCAGAGATTAAAATAAGGCTACCCCTAAAGATGAATATCCCATGCCGGTTGCTGAAATGTTAGTCGACTCTGCAGCCGGATTTGAATATCTCAGCTTATTGGATGGATATTCAGGTTATAACCAAATTTTTATAACTGACGAAGATGTACCTAAGACGGCGTTTCGATGCCCAGGTGCTTTAGGAACTTATGAATGGGTAGTAATGCCCTTTGGTTTAAAAAATGCTGGAGCTACATACCAACGAGCCATGAATTCCATGTTTCATGATTTTATTGACAAGTTTATGCAGGTTTATATTGATGATATTGTAATAAAATCTAACTCTGAAAATGGTCACTTAGACCATCTTAGACAATCTTTTGAACGAATGAGGAAATATGGACTCAAAATGAACTCTTTAAAATGTACTTTTGGTGTACATGCAGGGGATTTCCTGGGCTTCGTGGTTCACAAGAAAGGCATTGAGATAAACCAAAATAAGACGAAAGCAATCTTGGAGCTAAAGGCGCCAGAAACAAAGAAACAACTCCAGTCATTGTTGGGGAAGATTAATTTCTTGAGGAGATTCATCTCAAATCTAAGTGGCAAAACGAAGATATTTTCACCACTTGTGAAGCTCAAGAACCAAGATCAATTCAAATGGGAGCAAGAACATCAACAGGCATTCGACCAAATAAAAGCTTATTTAACTAAGCCTCCTATTTTGTTACCCCCCAATAGGACAAAAAGTATGAAATTGTACATAGCTGCATCAGGCTCGACAATTGGGAGTATGTTAGCCCAAGAGGATGATAATGGCGTCGAAAGAGCTATATATTATCTAAATCGAACCCTAGTAGATGCTGAAACTAGGTATAATGATATTGAAAAATTATGCTTATGCTTGTATTTCTCATGTAACAAACTTAAGCAATATATAAAGCCTGTTGATGTGTATGTGTCCTCTCATTTTGATGTTATTAAACATATGTTGTCTAAACCAATTTTGCATAGTCGAATTGGTAAGTGGGCTTTAGCGCTAACTGAATTTTCCTTAACATATGTTCCTTTAAAAGCTATGAAAGGACAAGTTGTGGCTGATTTTATAGTCGACCATGGGTTAGTCGAATTGTTTGTAAATCAAGTCGAACGAACCAACTGGAAATTGTTTTTTGACGGCTCTAGTCACAAAAATGGATCAGGCATTGGAGTCTTGATTATTTCTCCCAAAGGACTTCCAACAAAGTTCCATTATAAAATGAAAGAAATATGCTCTAACAATGAGGTCGAATATGAAGCCTTGATAACTGGTTTGAAGGCCCTAATAGATTTAGGGGCAACACGAGTTGAGATTCGAGGTGATTCTGAGCTAATAATTCGACAAATCAAAAAAGAGTATAAATGCATCAAAGAAAATCTAATAATGTATTATGCAATTGTGATACGCTTATTAGAAAAATTCGAACATGTTGAGATCTTGCATGTACCAAGATCTAACAATTACATTGCCAATGAATTGGCACAAATTGCTTCTGGGTATAGAGTTTCTAAAGACAAGTTAGAAGATATTGTCGAGATCAAGAATAAAGAAACCCATGAAGTATTAGACAAGTTAGGTCAATTGTCGACGTCAAAATTCGAGGGGGTAGGTGATAATGTTGAAAGTAAAGTTGAAAGTAAAGATTTGTATGCCTTGGAAATTTTTGCCATTGACAATATGACTGATGCTGATTGGAGAAACCTATTGGTCCAATACCTAAATAATCCAGTCGGAGGAACTGATCGAAAGATTAAATATAGAGTTCTAAACTATGTGATATTAGGAAATGATTTATACAAGAAAACAGCTGAAGGTGTATTGTTGAAATGCTTAAGTGAAGCTGAAGCATATTTGGTTGTGTCAGAGGTTCATAGTGGTGTTTGTGGAGCTCATCAGTCAGGCCATAAGATGAAATGGCTGTTGTTTAGACAAGGTTTATATTGGCCGACAATTCTAAAAGACTGTATTGAATATGCAAGAGGATGCCAAGAGTGCCAGAAATTTTCAGGCATTCAACATGTTCCAGCCAGTGAATTGCATGCCATTGTCAAACCTTGGCCTTTTAGAGGATGGGCTTTGGATTTAATAGGAGAAATCAAACCTGCATCTTCTAAGCAACAAAGATTCATTTTAGTAGGAATATATTATTTTACTAAATGGATAGAGGCAATCCCACTAGTTAATGCTGATCAAGAAGCAGTGATTAGTTTCATACAAAAACACATTATCTACAGATATGGGATTCCAGAAACTATTACTACTGATCAAGGATCAGTTTTTGTTGGTCGAAAGATGCAAGCTTTTGCAGCAGAGACATGATTTAAATTGCTAACATCCACTCCATATTACGCTCAGGCCAATGGTCAGGTCGAAGCTGCTAATAAAGTTATTATAAATTTGATAAAGAAGCATGTGGGGAAAAAGCCAAGAAATTGGCATCAAACGCTCGACCAAATCCTTTGGGCTTGTCGGACGTCACCAAAGGAAGCAATAAAGACTACCCTATTTCGTTTGACATTTGGGCATGATGCTGTATTGCCTGCATAAATTCACCTACAGTCGACAAGAATTCAACGACAAAACAGTCTCTCGTCTGACGAATACTGGAATATGATGTTAGATGAATTAGTAGAATTAGACGAAGAAAGGCTAATAGCGTTGGATAGGTTAATAAGACAAAAGGAAAAAGTAGCGAAGGCTTACAACAAGAAAGTCAAAGAGAAGACATTCATGGTAGGTAATTATGTATGGAAAGTTATCCTACCCATGGATCAAAGGAATAAGTTATTAGGTAAATGGTCCCCAAGTTAGGAAGGACCGTTTAAAATTTTGCAAGTGTTTTCAAACAATGCATATGAAATTGAAGAATTAAATTCAGATGGTCGAATTTTGAGGGTGAATGGTAAATATTTGAAAAAATATAAACCTACACTTCAAGAAATACGCATAATAGACCGAAGCTGAAATATTAGATTAAAGATGGCTATAAAAGTAGCCAACTATTACAAAAATAGTCATAAAGATAGTAGAGGATAGTAGAGGCAGACTTTCGGCTTCGAACATATCCATACGTCCAGTCTTGCGCATTTTCCTCACCACACCTTGCTTGAGGAATAGGTAGGATAAGAATCTTCCATAAGGAAGACAAGTCACCATTCCTTGACGAGAGGCAGTCAAAGAGACAGCTTCCACAAGTTGCTTAAAAATCAATAGAGGAAAGTTGATTTTCTTCCCCTGAAGGGAACAGGAAATGAATTCCAAGTCTTCCACCATGATGCTATTTTCATCATGGTTGCATGGACGAAAGTTGCCCACCAAAAGTTGGTGCCAAATTCTGATTACTTTGGCACAAAAGGGGTCATTGTCCATGAGATCCCTTAACATATTAGAAGTGTTCATGTTGAAAATATTGTCACCAAAAGTTTCACCGGTATTACTGCATTTCAACAAATCAGAGATTGTTGAAGGAGTGATGATGACATGAGCCCCTCGAATGTTGGAGGTTATAGTAGTCCTCCCTTCTGGATCTATGCGCAAAGATGCAAACCTCCAAAATTCAGTCAACATGCAGGGATAGATGTTACCATCTAAAATTTCAAGATAAAACTTAAGTCCCTGACCAGCATAGAGAGCACGAACATTGATGTGGTTCGCATCAAACTCTTCTTCAGAAAGTTTAAATTCTTTCTTGATGCAAGATCTTATGTGGGCGTTTGTTAAAGGTTGTGCCATGGTTTGAAGACAAAGATTGAAGTATGAAAATATTTAAGATGTTATGCGTAGGGAAATGCAAAAGGAAATGGAAGGAATGAGGCTATATATATAGAGAATATGTAGTTACTTCAGCAAGACAAACGTGGGAAAGGAAGTTAGAAAATCAAAGATCGTATTAAATATCTTGGAAACTGACACAAGCAAGTTGGGAACAGGTAAACAGTCCACTACCTAGTGTTTAGGTAATAATTAGTGCCTGGGAAAATGAAATGTAATCATGGCGTAATGGAAATTAACAAAAGTCGAAACCCAGGAAAGAACTGAAACGCCATATTTTCTTTTTCCTAAAGTCAGTCGAAAGAAGTCGCTTGGGGGGCAATTTGTTACCCTAGGATTTCGACTTACCAATAAATGGGCAACTGGGACTCAAAATTGGTAATTGGGCTTCAATTTGGTAGAAAGGCCCTAAATTGGTAATTGGGCCTCAATTAAATAACTACATTGCCATTTGGGTCAAAGCGGTTCGACTAAGTAATGCTTAATAGTCGAAGCCGTTCGACTAGAAAGATTATCAGAGGCTTCAGCGTTCGACCAAAAGTATGAGAAGACTTAAGAATTTTGCTGCAGAAACTGAAGTGGAAGTCGAGAGGTATTAGAAGTTAAAAGGAGACGGTTTTCAGCAGTTACAAGAGACGCGTGGAGGCCTTATACATCGAAGATGCTGCATGTCGAAGACACGTGTCGGCTGATGACAGTCAACCGTTAGTAGTAGTTATCTTATTTTTACTATTTAAGCAAGTTCAATAGGAATAGTAGGGGGTCCGCATTTTCTACATAAACACAAGTAAACTCAAATCTCTGTGCAATAATGAGTAAAGAGTGCAACCTTGTAATGTACGTATGCGTACCAGTTTAATTAATGCAATCATTTTACGTTATATTTCATCTTTCAGTGCACATTTACTGCTTTTTTATTGTTTTGATTTACTTGAAAACTTTTAATTTCAGTGTTTACTTTTACTTTAAAGCCACTGTTGCATTTAATACAAACCAGATACACATAAAATAACAAAATAAAGCAATTAGTCCTGGAGTATTCTAGTTGACTCCGCAAAAGTAACCTTTAAAAAGGAAACTAGCGCTTGTTTACCATTTTTCTGGGTAAACAGGTTGTCATGGACTTTTAGGGTTGTTGTGGTGCTAGAGCAAGATCACACATGGATGATGAAAAGTTTTGAACGTGGTGTTTTTACGCGATAAATTGAATGTCCTCATCAACCTTAGGGTAGAGGTATTTATGAGAACCTCCTAGATCTGAGTCTTAAATTCCAAGAAGATAGATTCAACACTCCCCAATCTCAAGATCATGGAATGAGGGTAGTGACTCCCCCTGTTTCTTTGGGGAAATGTGGTTAGTTCCATTTGACTCCTTCTCCCATATTGTTATGTATTGGAACATGTTACATCCACGTTTTCACATAAAGACGAATGATTTGGGAAATGGGCATCATAACCAAATGAAGGGAGGTTTTTCCAATAAATAGACAGCTAAGAGGCTGGTATGGGCGACATGTTACGTCGCCTTCCCAAATATACCAATACACAGTCTCTCAAGCATGAGGGCTTGGAAAAGGAGAAGTGATTTATTTTGTTTTCTTCTTCTTATTTAGACGAGCCCCTTAGGTATGCCTAGGGCGAGTCCATCAGGCACGAGGCGAATCCTTCAAGCATGTCGTAGGAGATTCCTCTAGGTGTTAACTAGGTGAATCCTCATACACCAGCTGAGGAAATCCCTAAATGTTAGTTGAGGGAAATCCCTAAATGTCATTCAAGGTGTAACCCACATGCGGCATTAAATGCGAACAATGATGATTTAGTCGTGGAGTGCCAAATTGGCCTTAATTTCCCACATGTGTCATAAGCGTGCAAAGCCTTTTGCGTCTGATGGAAAACCTAGGGAGAGACCCTTGATTACCCCTAATTTGTGATCCTCTATAAAAGGGGTTCAACCTTAATTCTTCTACTTTTTTTTTTTGCATACTTTCTTCTCCAAAGACCTTTAAACAAGGCGCCTGTCAAGTTGTCTGACCTAAAGGAGAACCATTTGTTGAGGGTCTTGTTGATGTGAATGCTTGGAATAAAAAAAAGGTTGAATAAAATTCTTATGCTCAAAATTGAAGGTACAATTAGGTACCATTTAAAGATAAAAAAAACTAGAAAACAAGTTGTGTATCTCAAAAGAAATATGTTGAAGCAACACTAAGTGTCATATTTTATAAGCACGCACACACATAATGAATATAATGGATTTATTATTGCAAACTGTGCCAATTTCTAAATACAATCTAGACTTGAAAATTATATCTCGGAAATGTGTTGTTGTTATCTTTAAAGTTCATTTACTAGATTAACAACTTTCTATTCAACTCTTGTGTCATCAACTAAGAATAGACAATAGTTCAAGTTTGTGGGTGTGATAACTTCATTCATGTGAGACCTCAAAGTATCAAATAATTAAATTTATCCCTTGTATCTTAGGTGAACAATGTCAATTTTATGTGTTTTTAGCTAATTAGTGTTAGTTAGTTACACTAGTGAAGCCTAATGGATGCTCTGTCAATGGGCTCCACTTGGTTTTTGTTGTGCAGGGTTATCTTATGATGAATGGTATCACGATAATGCTCTATTGTTAATTCCCAAAAAACGTAAGTGCTTGGAGATGCTAGTGAAAGTTGTGACATCTAATGAAGAATAACTTAATGAAATAAGAATATATAAGATGATAGATGTTAAGATGGTAAGAAACATATACGGATGAAAACCTGCAAACGAAAATAGGGAATTCAGAATTGTCACTCGTGTGTAGTGTATTATCATAGTAATACCTCCACAAAAGAGTATTTTCTTTATTATTTAGTCAAGAATAATGGATAAAAGAAAGTTGACTCAAGGTTATTAGTTGTATATACTTGCACATGTTATCCTTACCAACACCAACCCTTGTAAAAATCACCTTTAATATTTAACAAATATTATTTTTGTTTAACATGAACAGGTTCAACTTAATTTGTTTGTACATTGTCATCTCAACAATAAATTTTTTCTCTTCAACGTTTAAACTCCTAACAATCCTATAATTTGCTAACTTGCGATTCAAGTCTTGGTGGTTATGTGATGTACATCACGCACCATTGTGAATTTCTAATTACATCATCTATAAACGGATTTATTTAAGCATGTCATCTCAAAAATATAATCTTTTAAAAAGAGTTTTTTTTTTTTAACGTCAATTTTATCTACATTTACTTTAGCAATATAAACACCATCCCTCGTACATCTATAATATAAGAAAATTTACCGTTCTGGATTTTACCAAAATACCCTTTGATTATCTTAGTCTAAATTAAAATTTTGGGGCAAAAAATGTCTTTTGGTTTTCAACAAATAATACCTTTTCTTACTGAGCTGTCTCTCATTATCTCAATTTCAAATTTCAATTTCCTCTCTCTCATTCTCACTCTTGCTTTCTCTCATTCTCTCCCCGGAACTGTTTCACTCTTCTTCTCCCTCTTCTTCTTTCTCCTCTTCTTCCTCCTTCTTCTTCTTTACAAAACATAATGATACTCTCTGTAACACTTTGATAACAAAGCCCTAATCAAAGTCGATAACGATGCACGGAATCGGGCTTCAGAAATCCTATAAAATAAAGATTCACAAAATTAGGGTTTCGGAAAAGCGTCAGATGCTCTGAATCATGGACTTGAGTTACATGATTTAGCTGTTTGCAGGTTTTTGGATTTAGAAGTTTGATGTTGTCTTCTCTAAAGCTAAAAGTTAATAATAGAAAAGATGATGGCAACAGTTCACAGGAAAATCTGCCAAACGATATTTCTACTTCTGTTTTTCGTTTCTGTTTCAGTTGTGAAATATATTGGCTGTGTAGTACAATAACTGCTTTCTGTTGCTGTTGTGTTGATGAGTTTTTTCTAAAATAGGCTTAACTTTGTTTTGATGTACTGGTTTATGTTGTGTTCATCTACATCATATATATTGTACTGTTGTTTTCTGTTTTGTAAATAACTTAAAATGCAATAACGAGTGGAGATTCAAATGAAGAAGGAAGAGCAGTGGACAAGAAGAGTAGTGGATTTTCAAGAGGTGTTTCTGTGTATAGAGGTGTGACAAGGTATGGCCTAAAGTGATTTTCTTGCTGTAATTAAATTCAACTTTTTTTAATGAATAGATGAGCAACTATTGAGTAGTGTTTATCTTTTTCTTCTTGTCTCAATTTTTCAGACACCATCAACATGGAAGGTGGTAGGCTCGAATCGGACGGGTTGTGGGAAACAAAGACTTGTATCTTAATACATTTAGTAAGTTATCTTACCCTCCCTCGCTAATTTGAACCCGTTTGTTACGACTTTTTTAAATACGTAAAATATATGGATCCGTCACCGGACGTCTCAGATAGATGATAGTTCTATAAGCACCCAAAAGGAGGCTGCAAAAGCATATGATATTGCAGCAATCAAGTTTAGAGGAACAAGTGATGTGACCAAAGTTGACATAAGTTGACATATGATATTATCATTCTAATGTATGTATGTATGTATCTGGGGTTATGACTCTTTATATTGAATGTGCAGGTTTATATGTCAGTTTGAACAAAGATTAGACTGTATATCAGCATGCTTGTCTGAGCTGGAATGATGGATAATTGGTTTTGTCAAAAACGCTGGCGGAGTCGGAAATTGCGGAAGTGGAGAATCAGTAGCTATAGATGTTGCTGTAGTTTTGGGGAGTTTAGTTTTTTTCTAAGATGCTGTCTTCTTGTGCGACTGTTTCCGGTGATGTGTTGATTCTGTCGAGAGCCATGGTGTAATGTTTTCGCATGTATTGGTGCATTCTGTATGCAAGAGGTATGGAGAATTAGTAGCTATAGATATTGCCGGAGTAATCGTAGAGTTGCGTCTTCGGCGCCATCCGAGCAAGCTACGGGTCTGGTGTATGTTATTTTATGGGTTTTGAGTATAGGCTACGTATGGTTCTGTCTGTCATGGGTTATGGTTTAGTTTTGGTACTGTCATGATTTTGTTGTTTGGATTGGTGTAGTTGTAGAATTGTGCATTTGTGAAAAGGATGATTAGGAAAAGGATGATTCCAATCTGTTGTTTTTCTTTAATTTTCCCAATGGGTATTTCAGTAGACTCGAAAGGAATAAATTTTTCCTTGCCATTCTTCTATTGCTTTTTAAATTGAGACCATATCCTTCTTTTGACTATAATTTTGTCCTCCAAGTTATTATAATTTTAATTCTTTTTCTTATTGTCTGACACTTTGACTATAATCTTTGGTTTTTTAACGTTAATGTTATGACTTTTGTGAAACATGTAATTAATCTCAGTTTTCTAAATATTGTCACGTATCATGTGATATTATTCTCATTAACATGGATTACTGTTTTTTTTTGTCCCTTTAATATTTATATGCATCTTTTACATATTGTTTTTGAAGTATATTACATACCACTTTGTTAACAAAATATATCAATCACCATTTATAAAATAACATTTTTAATTTTATTGTATATATTTCAATTTGACTGCAATGTTTCAGATCACTTGAGTTTCTCATTATTTAAAATCATTTGTCTCTCCCATCTCATTTACTTTAAGTTATTGTCCATTTGTTTTTAAGTTGCTTCTTTATTTGGTTTAATATAATTTATTTGTTTGAAAACGTAAAATCATTCATATGTGGCATATGCTTAAGAACCTATTTGCTGGTCTATGTCATCTTATAATTGTATTCTGTATGTCATCCAGGGAAAGTAGGCTAAAGAGATTGTCTCAATCACCTTATCAATCGGAGAATTAGATAAAAATTTGCCTGTGAGTTCTTTAACTACTTTCATGATCATATTCCCTTTCGCGTGGCTTCGAAGTTGTCAAATTTGTGGAGGCAATGTGGTAAGGTGCATATAGGATGTTCGATAAAACGATTAAGCAGTGTTATAGTAAACTAATTCAAATGTTACTTCATAAAAAGAGAAGACTAAATATCAAAGCATTTAGATTCGTAATTTCCTTAATAACTGTCATTACAGAGAAAATCCAATGTTATGGTTGTCGATAAAGTATGTTTATATTTAATCCTCTATTCTAAGCAATCCAACATGCTGTTACAAGACTATGAAACATTCTCCTTCAATCTTATGGTAGCCACATTTTGCAGGCTTTTGAAATAAAGTGGAACAACGTTTATGCTGATCCAATTGAATCTGTAATGGTTGATATTGGAAGTGGTACTTTAGCTTTTATATCTGATAGTATTTATTATGTATATTTCTATTAATTATGAAACACTGACATTTGATCTCTAAATGACAGGCAATGGACTTTTTCTTTTTGAAAGGGCTAGAAGGAGAAAAGATTTGGACTTTCTCGGTTTAGAAATGAATGAAAAGTCTGTGTTTCTTCATTTTGTTTAACTTTCTAAGCTTTGCTTTCCTGATTTATTTATCTATTCTATTTTTAAGCACTTCATTAAATCGGATTGAATTGTTGTTTAGCTATGGTGGTTCAGCCATGTTTTATTTTTAATACATATTAATATTAGTCGTTTGTTTTAACTTTGTTTGAACTAATTAAACTGACTTCGATATCTACGCTCACAAAGTATATTGTCATTGATGAATTCTACAAGTTGAAGTCTAATAGGTTCCGTAATTCTAGCCTCCTTCCTCTTATTCATACATTTAACAATAATAAATTTTGATCATATATATAAATTAATTCAATTCTAAAATTGTTTAGAGAAAAATATTCAATTGGTTTATTACATTGATCCAATTTTTTTTTAAATCATATCTAAATAAAAATAATATTTGTATATGGGAAAAAAATCTCTAAATATTATTAATACGAAAAATGGTTTTATGATTCAAATATTTTTTATTCAAAAATAGTTTACAGAAAAAATATATCATTGATTTAAATATGTTTATATACGGCAATTTATTATTGATCCAAATATTTTTGTAAATGATATCTATACAAAAATAATATTTATATACGTGAAAAAAATCTATTATGGATTTATATATTTTTATATATGAAAAAATGTTATTAATGATCCAAATATTTTTTATTCAAAAATGGTATACGGAAAAAAATTTATTATTGATCTAAATATTTTTATATATAAAAATTTACTATTGATCCAAATATTTTTGTAAATAATACCTAAACAAAAATAATATTTGTATACGGAAAAAAAAACTATTATTGATCTAAATATTTTTATATATGAGAAATGATATTTACGATCAAATATTTTTGATTCAAAAATAGTATACGGAAAAAAAATCTATTATTGATATAAATATTGTTATTTACGAAAAAATCAATTATTGATATAATTTTTTTTTAAAATTTTTATTTAAAACAAATATATTAGGTAAACAAATGCGCGTAACATTCCAGAACCCGTGCGTATGCACGGGTTTGTTACTAGTTTGCATCCAAATAAAAAACATCAGATTCTCTAGAGAATGATACATCATATCCATGTTTGTTGCACGCAAAAGAAACAAAATCAACTAAACATTCACACTATCAAAAGAATAGTTCCAAAAATGATTTAAATGACTTTTGAACAATCTTTTTGGACGATTGCTACTTTATTATAACTGGAAAACCATAATATAAATTAATGAAAGATTATATATATATATATATATATATATATATATATATATATATATATATATATATATATATATATATATATATATATATATATATATATATATATACATATAAAATCTTTTAAAAAAATTCAAAAATATTCTTTTAAAATATAATAAATGCTAACTAATGTTTCCAAAAAATTGATGTAACCAAATCAATACATCAAAAATTGAAAAAATTATATATTTTTTTAAAAAAATTTCTTTATTTAATATATGTTAAAAAAATCCTAAACTACTCATTAGCCGGACCCTTAAAATATAGACTTTTAAAAAATCCTTAAAATTGAAGAGGTTTTTTCCCAAAGTGGTGCAGCTTTTAAGCACAGTTATTGTGAGAGAATGTCACTCAAAAAAACCACATATCACTATGTGACATCAAACTATTAACTCTTGCATTTAGAATATAATTCTCATAAAGGAGATTTCAACGCGTATTAACCCTGACCAATTATTGAAAGGTAATATATAAATTTATTTATAAAACATAGAAGCAACGTGTATACTGTATAGAGGGAGTGGGAGTAGGGAGGATGTAAACACGCAACAGACCACACCACATGATTCCAAAATCACCTAACCATACCCAATTCTGAGCTATTCAGATTCTTGCTTGTTCATGGGTAAATTTTCAAAGGAGCAGGTAAATCCCACCTACTCTACTCTTCCTACCAATTCCTACAACAATGCTTTATTACTCAATATCTCTTTTCTATTTATCATAAGTTCATTCCTTCAACAGAATAAGCTAATTTTTATTACTAGTAGCTCAAGATATACCATATATGGCAAATGCATGACCTATAATAATAGGTACTTAAAAAAAATTAATCTTAATCTAACTTTTTCTGCATCTCAACAACTTTAAGAGATTGAATAATCATACATTAATAGATCATTGTATCATAATTGTATCAAAATAATATTATCTCAATTACATATCATCTAAACCAAAATAAAGATGTTTCTGTCATCAAACTCAAAAAACAATGAATCAACCATCAATAATGGCTTCATATTTCATACCCCAATGTACATCACTTAACTAGTACTACCATATTTTCCAAACAAAGCTGAAACAAAAACCCAAAAGTCACCTTTGCACAAAACTGCTTTTTCTGATTCTGATTCTGGCTCTTCATGGGGATCTCCAACTTTGCAAGCCAATGTCATTGTGTTTCCTTGAAGGAGAGGAAAATGGTATAGGTATTCTTCTTGGCAAGTAACCAAAAAAGTGACCCTTGTTTTGATACTTTGGCTTAACCTTGAACATGTTTGTAGTTCTTGAGCCATAACAGTGACCAAATAAGCATAGAAACAAGATGAATGAGAGCAACAAAATTTTAAGCTTCCTATTAAGTAGAACCATTATGTTTTTAAAACTGGTGACAATAAAAAACTGAAGATGAAAATGAAGCTGAGATGATACTGTGTTTTGAGGAAAACGAGGTTGAGATAGTCTGAAACTGAAACATGGGGAGGTTAAATGCAAAACTGTGGTTGTCTGTCAGTTTGAAACTGTTGGTTTTGTTTTTGTTTGAGTTTGAGTTTGTTCATTTAGGTAAATGAGAGATAGTAGTAGGAGTCAAAAGAGTTAAGCTGAAATGGTTTACAAGTAGTTGTAAAGACTAATGAAGCAAAAAGCTATTTGGAATGAGTCTTTATGGAACACAGTGAATATTAATATAGGTAAGGTGAATGGTTTGGTTGGACCCACATTAGAGCAGTTGAAGTTATTGTATACAGTAAAAAAAATAGAAAGAAAATGTGATTGTAGGCTCTGATTGAAGAGCTATATCAAAGGCATTCCCCTAATTGAAGGGTGTATAGTACACTCTATACTACTGCATTGCCTTGTCAATGAGTACTCTTTCTCTTTCTCTTTCTCTCACAGTAAGTAAACTACTACTACTACCACAAACTTGTTCTTACGTACACTTCAATCTACACTAGCAAGTCACTGTTCCTTATTTGATTTCCTATTAGAAGATTGATTGTCCTCTCTGTCACCCCAAATTACCCTTTTGTTGTTTCTTCTCTGCTAGAGAATAGAGATTTTGACTATACAATTTCAAACCCAAAATATGTCAAATGTATATTTCATGTGAAGTTCAAATAATAATTGAATATATATAATACAATGTCATATCATTGAAGTGGACCTTACTTATATAACATAAGCTTCATTATGATGTGCCTGTTCCACTACTTGTTTTCAATGCCTGAGATCAAGCAAAGAATCAGTTGTTAGTTACATAACATTGTGTGTATTAATAAAAGAACCAATGGATCAAATTTAACAATGATAACATCAAAGTACTTAATTGGAGGGTCCTAGTAAATTATACAGGTTGGAAATGAAGATTCAAAATGGTGCTATTACTATTACTACTACTAAGAACATAGTCCCATTGATTTGATGGAATATTAGGTTTCGACCCCACTACAGCAACACTAGCTCTCTAAGATAATTATAACCTGTTGCATCACATTTTTCCCTTTCCTTTGGCTTTCATCATTCATGAAATTGTACATTTTCAGAGAGAGAAATTAAAGTGAATTTTGGACACTTGTTTTGTTTTCTCTTTTATGTGTGGTGTTGGACATTGGTTTTTGTTAGGGTCGATTTTGTGTCTCATATATGAGCAAACAAAGAAACAAACACAAGGCGTGCGATAAGGAATTTTTGGGGGTGAAAAGTTTATGAGAAGGAAAGTTTGTTTACCATGGGTGAAGCAAACTAGAATGATTTATGAAATTTGTTTTTTTTTTTTACGATACAAACAATGTCGTGTAAAGAAACATTTTTCTTGGAAAATGTTGTTTTTCACTTTTTATCTATTGTTACTAGAATATCACAAATGCTACGCGTTGGTTTAGTTCAAAAAAGACATTCTGTATAAAAAAATTCTTTTATAATTGTATATTGATTTTTTGAAAATTTTAAAACTTTAAAATTTCTAAAAAGAATAAATGGGAAAAAAATTCATAAATTTGTAAATAATATGAGTGATTTTCATTTTTTTTAAATGATAACAAAAAAAAAAGTTAGTAAAGTGGGTTTAAGAATTAAAATGGGTTCAATACAGGTATAATAAACATTGATTTACAAATGACCATTATTTTTCTTGATTTTTTAAAATTTTTAATGTACTGTTGTTTTATATATTTTTGAGTTTATGTTTAATTTCTACTCATATTGAATGATGATTTTTCAGTAATCGAGAGGAAATCATATTTTAATTGTATAAAACATTTAGAGAATGTTTATAATAAATTAAATTCAAAATTAATATTTGTATTTAAAAAAGTTAAGTTAATATTGAGAATGTAATTTTTAAAAAAGTTTATATGTCATGTAATTTTTAAAGGTACAAATATCTAATAAGTTTTTATGGAATTGGACTGTGAGAGGTTTTTAGAGTTGTTATGGAATTAGAGAAAATTTACACTAAGTGGTTATAAGCTCTGTATAATGGTGTTTTATGGGTGAAATTGAATGTCTCCTTCAACTTCAAGATTGAAATATTTATAGGTGACCTATTGAGTCTGAGTCCTACGACCCACAAAAATAATATATGTACTTTCCACTTTCAGGAACGTGGAAAAAGGGTAGTTATTTCCTTTATTTTTTAGAGAACATGGCTTTTTTCTTTTGACTCCCTCTCACACCGTTATGAATAAGGACACATAACCTTCATGTTTCATATAAGGGTATATGTAAAATGAACGCCAGAATCAAACGATAGGTGCTCATTCCAGTAAATGAACGACTAAGGGTTGAAAGAGACTTAAGGTTCTGGACAAAGGTTATTCTACAACTAATCATGTCAAGAAGATCATCAGGAGTCTTCTCAAAAGATGGAGACCTATGGTTATTGCGTTAAAGCTATATAAGGATATGAATATCATAATTCTTAAGGAGTTGGTTAGCTCTCTCATAAGTCATGAAATAGAGTTAGAAGAAGATAAGCCCTAGAAAAGAGACATTTGTTGCTCTAAAATCCATATCTGAAAAAACTAAGTCATAAAAGAACAAAGCCTTACAAGCTGTAAATTAAAGTGTAATTGTGAGAACCATATCAATAATATTTTAGCATTAGTGCCTTTGTGAGAAAAGTCGTTTTGTGAGTGAGAATTAAAGTGTAATTCTGGAAGGTTAGAATTATAAATTTCACCAAGGAACCTTTTTTTATACCTTGGTTGAACATAATATCCATTAAGTGATTTTTTGTTTGGGTTAGAAGCTAAACCCGTAAAAAAAACTATTTGGGATTGTCTTATCAGGCTCGTGTTTAGGTTCGAGATTAACCCATGGTAAAATCTCTTTACATTCTTGGTCAGCCCGTGGAAAAAGCTTTGATAAGGCTCGAGATTATCCCGGTATTAAAATCTCACAGGTTATTTGTTGGCCTGTGTAAAACTAAGGTTTAAGGTTCGTGAGCTCAGCCCATGATAAAAGCTTGTAAGGTTTAAGAACTTGAAGAATAACTGCTCGAAGATTCTTGTTTGTAGAAAGAAGACTAACCGCTTCAATTTACCATGTATAAAGGAGACTAACTCTTTGATCTACCATTTGGAAGAGAATACTCAAACTGTCGTATTCTGAAGTCTTGTTTGGTTGGAGGTCAACCATATTTCCTTGTATAAGAGGGTTTGTGAGTACAAGCTATTGAAAGCTCTCAATTTTATTGGAAACTCTTAAAACAAGTTATGTGGGAGAGTAGTATGTCCTTTTATTTTTTATCGAACCTCTATAACTCTCGATGTCTTCTCTTTCCCTTAACTTTTTTACTGTCCGCTATTTATTTTCCACAAATTATTTTTATGCGGCTAATTATTTAGAATGTTTTTAAAGTCTCATTTTACTCCACAAAGTTTTAAAATATCACCTTTTATGTACCACACAATTCACTCCCTATTGTGTGTGAAGTCTCAAGTCCAACAAAGGTTTGTTCTCGGGAAGAAAGAAAAGTCATATTTGGTAAGCTCTTAAAACTCTCAGGCTTTCTATTTTAATCACGCCTGCTCATGATGCATTTGTTATGACACTGATTTTGCACAAATTGGATGAATGGTAAAGTGTAACTCCGTCTTTTAAAGCGGGGAATATGGCCAGGAGAGACTGATGCTACTTTGGGGGTTCCTCCGCCTCTACCAAAGATATTGGACTTTTCTGCCCGTTAGTTGCTGAAGGAGTTGATTTCAAGCTTTTCTAGAGAGCTCCAGTCCGAGCCTGTTTGTCATTTGCTTAGGAGGAATTAGATTATCTGCATCTTTAAAATGCTTATATAGATCAACAGCTGGCCAACGATACGAGTGCTACCCTTGAGGCAACCTAGCAGTCGTTTGAGAATTTTTTTTAGCAAGTGAAGAATTTCCACCATCCTTTGGTTGTCATGAAGGATAAAATTATGGAGGATCAAATAGTCAAAGATGGGGAGGTTCTGTTCTGGTGGAAGTAACCTTGTCGGCCCTTTATTTTTATTTTTATTTTTTGTGTGCTTCATCGAATTACCTTATAATGGAAACATATGCCTGCAAGTTTAGCACTTCAATGCTAAAGTTGGCAAGAGAGTAAGAAATGAAGTTTGAATAGAAAATGAATCGTACCTGGAGAGTAACAAGGGTTCTCCTTTAAATATTATGGTTGGAAATTGTACGTGTGTAAGATACAGTAGATGGTTTGAGCATTTCTGGGAGATCATGCAAGGTGATTTTATGAAGAAAATTCTATTTAATTGAGAGATAAATCAAATGACATGCTTTCTTCATGATTGTCCTTCATCCAATTATATATTAGGCTTTATCTATTAAGCCTTGTTTGTCGGTCCAAAACATATACAACAAAATAACTTTGATTACAAAAGAAACTAATAAAAGACAATAAAGTCTTAGCACATCACAACAGTACGATCACACAACAAAAATAACTAAAACATAGTAAACCTTGTATTTAGAGAAATAATTTATTTTTCCCGCCATTAATTTTAATTTTACTAGTAACTTTCGAGGGGGTTTGAAATTCCTGACAAAAAATGAAGTCCATATACCTATATATTTTACATTTAACCTATTTTTTCTTTAACGTGTAACCCAAAATAATTTGAATTTCATTTTGCATTCTTTTTCTAGGGTTCTAGATACATTAGTGTGTGACTATCAAATACCAAATAAATTTACAAAACATCCTTAAACCCTATATTTTCTAATGTGACTGGAGGCATCACTTTTTGTCCATTCTCACTCAACATTTCTTCTTAAAAAAACCAAACTCCTTCATCGAATACCTTCAACAAATACGCGATCGTCAACAAAGATACCCGATGGGAAGCAAACGTCAACGCAAGCTGATGAAACCTCGCTTGAATACAGTGGCAGATGATAAAGCACTAAATGAAATTCTGAAGAATGGTGATGTGTCTATTGAGATTCAGGTTGAAAGGGGGAGAAAATCCCATCTGAAGATGTTGATCGTAGATCCAATACTAAGAAGATTAATGGGGTTTTTCGACCAAAGAAGATGAAGAAATGTAGATCTCTCTTGCTGATATTAACAGGGTGACAAAACCCATTGATACTGAAAATTAAAGGGCAAAGGTGAGAGCTTGATCTGTATTTTCAATAACTATCTGGAACTAGTTTTATTAAACCTTGATGGCATGAGAGGTTAATTATTCATCAATAATAAATTAGAAAGAATTGGATTGTACCTTATTTTGATACCATTTAATTTAAAAATGTATGACTATATGCGTGTTTATTTTTGGGATGTTGATTAAATTCCTGACAAAAAAATGAAGCCCATATACCTATATATTTTACATTTAACCTAATTTTTCTTGAACGTGTAACCCAAAATGATTTGAATTTCATTTTGCATTCTTTTTATTAAGATTCTAGATACATTATTGTGTGAATATCAACTACCAAATAAATTTACAAAACATCCTTAAACCCTATATTTTCTAATGTGACGGAAGGCAGCGCTTTCTGTCCATTCTCACTCAACATTTCTTCTCACAAAAACCAAACTCCTTCATCGAATACCTTCAACAAATATGCGGTCATCTACAAAGATATCCTATGGGAAGCAAACGTCAACGCAAGCTGATGAAACCTCGCTAGAATGCAGCGGCAGATGATAAAGCACTAAATGAATTTTAGAAGAATGATGATGTGTCTATTGAGATTCAGGTTGAAAGGGGGGAGAAAATCTCATCTGAAGACGTTAATCGTAAATCCAATACTAAGAAGATCAATGGGGTTTTTCGATCAAAGAAGATGAAAAAATATAGATCTCTTGTTGATATTTACAAGGTGACAAAACCCATTGATATTGAAAATTAAAGGGCAAAGGTGAGAGCTTGATCTGGATTTTCAATAACTATCTGGAACTAGTTTTATTAAACCTTGATGGCATGAGAGGTTAATTATTCATCAATAATAAATTAGAAACAATTGGAATGTACCTGATACCAATTAATTTAAAAATATATGACTATATGCATGTTCATTTTGGGTTGTTAAATAACTTTGTGATTTTGATTTGTGTATAATATTTGGTTGATGATCTTGCTCAAAACAAAAACAATCAATGAGACAGATCTTACTCTAAAAATTTAATATTTTATAATTGATAGGGTTAAATGACTTTCACCCTCGGCAATAGTAGCGAGATTTGGTTTACCCCCCTTTTAAAAAAAAATTGGTTTACCCCCTGTAATATTTGGGCACCCCCCTAAACGTGTAAAAACCAGGGGGGAAAATCAAAAAATATATTTTACAGGGGGTAATTTTTCCTCTTAGGGGGCAAAAGACTTACAATATTAATATTATAGGGGGTAATTCAAAAAAAATTTAAAAGGGAGGTAAACCGAATCTCGCTATTGCGGGGGTGAACCCTAATAGATATTAATTAGAGAACTTATATATGTATTCGATTAAAATTTGTCAGAATTGTATTCATTGTTTGGTGATTTTAATGATAAGTGTTGGTATAGTTCTTGTCTCTCATTTTGGATTTGAAATTTCATACCATAAAATATGAACATAAGCAC
Source organism: Vicia villosa (assembly GCF_029867415.1). Classification (NCBI taxonomy): domain Eukaryota; kingdom Viridiplantae; phylum Streptophyta; class Magnoliopsida; order Fabales; family Fabaceae; genus Vicia; species Vicia villosa. The sequence goes on along the minus strand of NC_081182.1, from coordinate 41,697,159 downwards.
TTCACCTCTATGTGTTAATATGTATTCTTAACTAATTTTATGGATTTGATATTTTGTATTCAGTATGCATTTTTTTTTTTTTTTGTATAAATAATAGAAAAAAAATTCTTACTCCAACATGTTATTAAGAAAAAAGAATCGGCATTAAGGTGTTGATATTACGATAATGTAAACTTTTATTTTTGAAAGATAAATGTAATAAATATAATGTTATTATATGCATCATTTCAATATTTCTATGTACAGTGAGTATTTAATGGAGATGAACCTAACTGAGGTTATTCTAAATGTAGAAAATCACATAAAGACGAACACGTTTTTTGATTTCTATCAAGAATTAATTCATTCATCTGATATAGATTTTATATTTTGTTTACTAAGAATGAATGAGTCTTCAGTTCAGTTCATGTTTATAATTTTCTATTATAAAATTTTATTAGAAGAATAATATAGTATTTACTATTCTAGTGATACCTTAGTTGTTAAGTTTATTCTACTAAGGCTTATGTAGCACCCTTTTGTTTGTATATAAATAGACTAGTGGTAATTGTCATAAATATATCCATCATTTTTATCCTTCTTTAATGAATAGTAGCCGCCGTCTTCTTTATTCCTCCTTGCTTTCATCACCTTGTACACCAACAATTGGTATTAGAGCTTCTGGTTCTGATTCAGAAACCACTGGGAAATACACGGGAAACACGAGTGATTGTGAACCGTGTGTTTGATTTTGATTATAGATTCTTGTTGAATCTTTGAACAAAATCTGAATAGAGTCATACTTTCTAATTCTGTGGGTTTTAGGGAAACACTTGAGTGGTGAGATCTGAGTGAATTGTACAAGGTTTAAGATGAGTGGAGGAAGCAGTTTGAATACCAAACTTCCAGTTTTTGAAAGCAAGAACTGTAACAGATGGATGATTCAGATGCGTGAATTATTTGGTGCTCAAGATGTTCTAGATCTTGTCACTGAAGAATACATTTCAGTTGCAGCAGATGCAACAGAACAAAAAAAAGAGGCGCAGAGAGCTACATAGAAGAGGGATCAGAAAGCATTATTCTACATCCATCATTATGTGGATGCGAATGTGTTTGAGAAGATTGCTGATTCGATGACGTCGAAGGAGGCGTGGGATATACTGGTCAGATGTTACGGTGGTGACGCATCAGTGAAGAAGGTGAAGCTTGAGTCCTTGCGAAAGTAATATGAGAACCTCAACATGAAGAACAGTGAGAAAACTTCTAAGAGGGAATTTGAGCAAGCTCTGAAGGCTTCTTTTGTCAAGAAGAACCAAAAGCAGAATAGACGTGTTGATAGATTCCATAAGTCAGAAACCTCAACTTCTGATGAGAAGAAATATCAAAAAGGAAAGGAGAAGTACGACAAGAAGAAGGTTCAATGTTACTGTTGTAAACAGTTTGGCCACTTTTCTAGAGATTGTAGGTCAAACAAGGGAAGGAAATCAGAAGAAGTAAATATAGCCAGAGGAGATTCTGATGATGAACCTGTGCTACTGATGGCTTTTGATTCTGAACAGTATTCAGAAGATTGGTGGTATATGAACATTGGGTGTTCAAATCACTTGACTAGAAATAAACAATGGCTGATAGATTTTGACTCCAGTAGGAGAACAAAGGTCAGATGTGCTGATGATAAGTTCCTTAATGCAGAAGGTATGAGAAATGTCAAAGTCAGAGTGAAGAATGGGAAGAATCTTCTAATCAAAGACGTTTGGTATGTTCCTGGCATTAAGAGCAATCTGATGAGTGTGGGTCAGCTCATTGAGAAAGGTTTCTCAATTTTTATGAAGGACAATCTCTTCACGTTGCATGATTCCAATCAGAAGTTGATTATGAAGTCTAAAAAGGGAAGAAACAGAACATTCAAGGTGAATGTAGAAACAGCTGAAGCAGAGTGTCTTAGTGCAGAAAGCGTTGAAGGTGAAAGTAAGTTGTGGCACAAGAGGTTGGGGCATTTGAACTATAAAAGCTTAGGGCATCTAAGTACTAAGAAGCTTGTACATGGCATTTCGAAGATTGTGAAGCCTGAGAAGTCATGTGAGGTATGCATAAAAGGCAAGCAACCAAGATTGCCATTTGCATCAGAAGTAGCCTCCAGAGCGAAGCATGCTTTGGGAGTAGTACATTCTGATGTATGTGGACCATTTCCAGTACCTTCACTTGAAGGAAACAAATATTTTGTGTCTTTTGTGGATGAGTTCACAAGAATGACATGGGTAACACTCATCAAGCTCAAGCATGAAGTATTTACTGAGTTTAAGAAGTTCAAGGTGAAGGCTGAGAAGCAGAGTGGTCAGAAGCTGAAAATTCTCAGAACGGATGGTGGAGGTGAGTATAACTCCACAGAATTCTAGAAGTTTTGTGAGGAGAATGGAATAGAACATGAGGTCACTGCTCCATATACTCCTCAACTTAATGGTCTTGCTGAAATAAGAAGTCACCTCATACTCTGTGGGGAGAATCTATTCATGTTGCATATGATGATATCTCGCCCCAAAAGACGGGAAAAGGTATTTGTTATGATGTTTCATAGGTGATAACGAAAAAGATGATCAACGATGAAAGTCCCAAAGATGATTCAATTCCTTCAACAAAGGATGAGGACATTAATGAAGATAAAGAAGAAAGCTTACGTGAGGATAAAAAACAAGAGACCTCGAACCAACTGCCTCAAGTTTGGACAATCACAAAAGATCATCTATTAAATCAAATTCTAGGAGATATCAAAAGAGATGTAAGTACTAGATCATAAGTTAATAATTTATGTAAGTACTTTGATTTAATTTCTTAGATTGAATCTAAATCCATATTTAACGTCTTACTTGACGAGGGATGGTTACTTGCTATGCAAGAAGAACTTATCTAATTTAAACGTAATGACATTTGGATTGTCATACCTCATTATTGTCCTTTATCCATTTCATTCATCTGGTGTATTTTTTTCATTTGCATCATTCCATTTAATCATTTCATTCCATTTAAAAAAAAAAAATTCAAAGTCAAAGTCAAATTTTTTGAATTTTGGTTCATTTCGTTCCATCTAATAATCACTTTTTTTTACTTTAATTTTTTATTCAAAATGGAGGCTTAATTTCATGTTGGTTTAATCTTTTCTTATTTTTAAGTCTATTCTCAAATCATTTTTTTAGCCACATCTCAAATTCATGTTTCTAAGTCAAGCTCAAGACTTTTTTCAAGCCATTTCAAATGCTTTTCAAGCCAATTTTCAATTTGTTTGGTTAGAAGCATATGAGCCAATTTTTAAAGCATTTCAAGTAACTTTGAGCCATTAGAAGCCATATTTCATGAGCCAAGCTTGTTTGCATTTGGGGACCACATACACCACAATCACATACACGTTTTTTTTTAAATCACACTAACAACCAAACTTTCAAATTACAACTCAAAATCACATTTTCATTCAATTTCAAAATTCAAACTTACACATTTCAAACAATTTTCAAATTACACATTACAAACCAACACACAATTCTAATCGAGCAGCATTCTCCCTCCACCATACACCAAACTTCATCAACCAGCAATCACACCTGCACACAACAAACCGACATAACAGACAGAGCACCAAACGCACTTCTTCAGTTCCAACAACAACGAGACCACATAGATAGGAAGAGGAGAAGAAGCACAAAGTTTGAAGCACGGGTTGTACTCTAGTTGAGGCCGTGCTTGAGCGTGGTTTGGTTTTTCTAATTGTTGTTGATATGAGAAAGAAAAGAAACAAAGTGGAGGTTATGAGAATAGAGCGATAGAGATAACAAGGGTAGTTTTTTTTTTTCAATTGGAAAAGGTTTGGGCCTTTAAGGCCCAACCCGGTTCTTTACATCCATCATCACCTTTATTTTTAGGCAATTTCTCTCTATATCCCTTGATATACGGAATACACCCTTCACATTTCGGAAATATTTTTAGGTGAATTAGGAGATACATTTTATAAAAAATTTCATTTATTTGAAAATGTCATTTTCTATAAAAAATTAATTCAAAGATACATCTTAGAATAAACTCAAGATTAATTCGTAGATATATTTTTAAAAATACGATTTATTTTGAAAATTTTAAAATTAATATATCATATTAATGCATAAACTTTTTATTTTAGAAGATTCATATTACGGTAAATGAATATTTTATTTTATAATTTCTTATACAAATATTATGATTTATTTAAGTTTCAAATATATTATTATAATTACAAATTTTTATATATCTTTTTGTAATATTTAAAATAAATATATAAGTTATTAATGCATAAATTTCTTATTTTAGAAGATTATTAATACAGTAAAAGAATGTCTTATTTTATAATTTTTTATATAAATATTATGATTTATTTAGGTTTCAAATACATTATTATAATTACAAATTTATTTTTAATCTTTATTATTTTATAGTTTTTAAATGTTATTGGTAAAAATATCAAAGGCCACAATACAATAATTAATTAGAAAGGGAGATACTATAATGATTGTATAGCTCCAATTTATGACCATTGATGAATATGTTAATTATGAATGTGTCTACAATTCTATCCATTCAATTTGAGATTTCATTACCTAAATTAAAAGGCAATTATCAAAAATATCATTTGTTTTGTTTAGAGACAAATGGTATTTTTAGAAATACATCTTCAAATTAACATGCAGTTTATTCTGAGATGTATCTTCGAATTACATTTTTCTAAAAAAAAGGGGATTTAGTGTGTTCGGAGATGTATCTCTGAAAACAGAGTATATTTTGGACATTTCGATAGGGCTTGTGAGAAATAGCAAGGGTGCAATGTGAAACTTCCTAGTTTTAAGTCACACCCCCTTAGTTTAGAGTTTTAGCCTCTCTTGGGCTTTGAGTATCGCCCGGATATTTTTTGGCCATGCATACCCCCATTGTTTGCTACTCGCTGCACCAAGCAGAAGCCAGGAGAGCTTATGGATCTTGCTTGAGGGCCCAAACATTTTTTGTTTGGTTGTTACACAACCCCACAATCTAGGCTTCTCATTCTTTTTTGGGCGTAGCTCTCTTTCTATTTTCAATACCCCTTTCTTTTTTTTACTATCTTGTTTTATTTTCTTTTTTTGTCATTTATTAATTCATTAAAGTTGTTTTTAATTAATTAATTTGACTATTTGATGGAAATTAAGTTTTAATCAATTAGTCTTTAATAATTAATTTTAATTAACTTAATTAATTGATTCGATTAAGTTTAATTAATTAATTAAATGTGGTGGAGTTTGATTAAATGATTAATGAACTTCAAGTCTCTTCTATTTGCTTCATTTTATTCTCATGGGACAAATGTACCCTCATCCCTATACGCACGAGCCGGATTAATGGCCCACCTGTGATGGGTCGAAACCGGTGCGAATAGCAAAAAAAATGTACCCTCATCCCTTGATTGTAATTTCTCGTACCTTTTCGTTATGATTCTTTTCTGTTCAGTAGCTTAATTGAATTAATTAACAACTTGATCATCCTGAAATCAATTCTTTCAAAATAAAAACGTTTGATACAACATCAAGCTATTTTCCAATAAAATCCGTCGAACGCGTCGCTATTGCTTCATCCAACATCAAGTACATTCTCTTTGTCAATTCAAATAATTTCATAATCAAACACTTGATCCAACGTCAAGTTGTCTTTTCAAAATATTTTCCTCAAACAAATGGAATGAAAAAGGAAATGATTAGGCGTATACCTCTTCCTTCTCCGAGTACTTGGACATTGTCGTAGGGTTCACTGTTAGAGTACTTCACTACTATAAAAACTATACACAACAATGCCAAAGTTACAACGGTATCTTATTCAGCGTTGTAATATGTTAAAGTTGAAGCGCTCGGTGATTATAAAAAGTAATTTAATGACGGTTGTTCTTGAAAATCGTGATAATAAATTATGTGTAACAAACTTCGATTCCCAACAACTATATTTTTCCATTTTTTCGAGTACATTAAGTTTGTGTCAATTAACTCCATTATTGAAAACATAAATCGAAAATGATTTAACAACGGTGGATTGGCTCAACTATGGTTAAAGGTTTAACTGATAAATTAAAACAAAACTTATTCTCCATTTCTTTCATAAGATGCCCTGGGCGAACAAGCGAACCAAAGATGACAACATAAGCGTAGTATGTATGGTTATCATATCCATTCATTTGGAACTCAAATCTTCACCCTCTTTGTTCATTTGAATCGCAAATCTTCAACATCTTCATTCTTGTTCCCGTCCTCATCTTTGAAGTACAATACTCTTCATCTTTAGTTTTCATTCCTTTTTTTTGGTACATGTTGTTTGCTGCATATTTCGTTCAATGATCTATATTGTTCTTGGTTCATGTTTACCGTTTGTTTGTTGTTTTGTTTGTGTTCATGTTGTATATTGTACATTTTTTATATGCTTTTGGTTTAGAGTTATATTTTTGTTATGAATATGCTTTAGTTTTTGGATACGGTTTTGGTTTAGATTTTGGTGTCTTATAATTTCTAAGTATTTTCCTGTATTTTTTCGTTTTGTTGCAAATGTATTTGGATTTTATTCAAATTTAATACCATATAAAAAACCTTAATCATATAAGAAAGCCCTAGATTAGATGTAACCTTAAGTTGACAAATAAGAAACCATAGAATAAAAATTTTATTCAATAAACTTACAAAAGGTTTCACATACTAAAAACTACAAAACATTTCATTAAATAATTTTTTTTATTAATCATATATACATGTTTTGGCTGAGAGAAAGTTTGACCAAGTATAATCTACTTCATCATTATCATCAGAATCAATGATGACTGGTCTTTTCACCCTTTTTCTTAATCTCCTCTTCCTGAGAGCTCTCTTGGGTCTCAAAGATTCGGTAGCAGGGTCTCTTTCAATGACTTAGACCTGTACAGCCATGTCAACTCTTGTTCTATCACCATTGGTTGAAGTACTCATTTTATGTTTTGGTTATTCCTCTTCTCTAATTTCTTTGGATGGAGTTTCAACATAAGTACTCATTTTGATTCTTCTTCTTCTCTTATTTCTTTGGATGAAGTTCTTTTTGTGTTTTGGTTTAAAGAGGTTTTCAGCTTTTACATTGGTTCTTTTAAGTTGTTCCTCTTCTCTGATCTTTGAAAGTCTAAAAGCCAAAAGATTTGCATGCAAGTCAAGTTTCCTTCTAATTATTGCTTCTTTAAATCTCCACGTTTTCTTCTCTTGGAAGTTGGAAAGATCTTCTGAATGACTAGCTACCTCGAGCTGTTGAATAATCACATATCTTTGTCTTTTCAAATTTCTTTTTCCCTTATTCGTTATTCCTTTGACTCCTTCTTATGCATAATTTGAGTGTACATTGTAGGTTGTTTGGTTCCTAATATAATTGTATCATTGATATAATACAAGTTTTGATATTCAATTCATAAATGAATGTATATTTTTAAAAGCAGAGAATTCTTTTTTAAGAAACAACATATATTTTGACAATGGTTACAAAAACGAATTATGGTTGTATATTGAACGCCAGAATAATATAAACTACAAAATATCGCTACTGAGAATCGAACCTGGGACCTTTTGGTCTATAACAATGCTTGAGTTAGCTAACAGTTGTGGTATCATGCACACTTTCTAGTATACTACAACGCTCCCAGAGCCGTGATTGTAAGTAATGCATTTACAACAATACTCTACATAGAAACGCCAGGACCTACATGATTAAATATATTTTCCAACCGCTGTTAAATGCCTTTTTTGTATGTAATGATGTCATAAATTTGTGTTGATCCAGATTAAGTCATTCATTCTTGAAGCAATGCAAATGTTCAATTATCCATGTTTTGGGCAGCAAAGTTTTTCATCTGAATGGGACTTGAGAATCTTTTGCTAAAATGGAAAAATCCACAAACATTTGCTACCTAAAACTACGTAGCCTTGAGTTCTCCATCGCACCTCGAGATATTTAGGAGTAGGATTTTTAAACCTTGTCAGGCACAATAATAATATAAAAAAAAACCTAAAACATTTTTCTTTCTTTCTCCTCGCATTATAAGTAGAAGATCACAAACTAACATCGCATTAACACTCTAACGTGAAACTAACTAAATGGGTCTCTTTGAGTACAATGGATGTAAGGATGCTAATAACTTCCCCTTACATAACCAACTCCCGAACCCGACCTATTTGCGATAACTATTTTTCTTTTAGTTCGTAGGTTTTATTAATGTTTTCCCTTTCCTTTGGAATAAATAAAGTTCAGTGGCAACTCTGTTGTAATTCACGCCGCGACAAGAAACTTGTTTCACATCTATTGATAAAACCGCCGTAGGTACTTCATGGGTATTTAAGAACAAGATGGATGAAAATGAAGTAATTACAAGAAATAAAGCAAAATTAGTGGCAAAAGGATATAGTCCAGCAGAAGAAATATACTCAAATGATGTGGTTGATGATGATGGTGAGTTGGTAAACGATGATTTCTATGTTGATTTTGAACATGTTAGTGCAGCTAAGGAATTGAAGGATTCGATGTGGGTGAAAGCTATGAATGAGGAATTGAAGTCCATCGAAGTCAATAACACTTGGTCACTTGTTGAATCGCCTCAAGGCAAGAAGGCAATTGATGTCAAGTGGGTATACAAGGTGAAGTTGAATCCCAAAGGTGAAGTAACTCAACACAAAGCAAAACTTGTGGTGAAAGGATTTCTTTAGAAAGAAGGAATTGACTTTGATGAAGTTTTTGCACCTGTTGCTAGGATCAAAACAATCAGGTTGGTTATTGGTCTAGCGAACACGAACAATTGGCACATGTGTCAGATGGATGTTAAATGTGCATTTCTAAATGGTCCCTTAGACGAAGAAGTCTATGTTGCAAAACCAGTTGGGTTTGTGAAACATGGTGAAGAAAGAAAGGTGTACAGACTGCATAAAGTCTTGTATGAACTTAAGCAAGCTCCAAGAACTTGGAATAAGAAGATCGGCGGTTTCCTAAGGGTGACGGAATTTGTGAGGTGCACAATTGAGCATCGAGTATATGTAAGAAGAAGCAAGAGTGAATTGCTTATACTATATCTCTATGTCGATGACTTGTTGATAATATATAGCTGCAAGAAAGAGATCGAAGACTTCAAAGGTGATCTTAACAAGGAGTTCGAAATGTCTAATCTGGACGACATTTCATATTTTATTGGCATCAAATTCTACAAAAGTAGTAGCGGCTTGATGATGCATCAAAGAAAATATGAAAGAGAAATACTCAAGAGATAAAAGAATGCAAACTAGTGGGTTACACTGACTCAAGTTGGTGTGGTGATGCTGAGGATTGAAAATCCATAGCTGGTTATGTATTTATGCTAGGTGGTGCACCACTTGCTTGAAGTTCGAGAAAAGAACCAGTATTGGCACTATCATCATGTGAAGCAGAGTACATAGTTGCTACTCTTTGTGCATGTTAAGCAACATAAATGGTGAATCTGGTCAAAGATTACAGGAAAAGATCATGGAGCAATTACCATGAAGATCGGCAGCATGTCTGCTATCAATCTGGCGAAGAATCTGATATCACATGGTCCACGAAAGCACATAGAAATGAGTTCCATTATCTTTAAGAGCAGGTAGCTAAAAGGAAGATGAATCAAGAACACTACATAACTGAAAATTAGATTACAGACATCATGACAAAAGGAGTGCAAGTCGAAGTATTCAGAAGACTAAGAGTTATGATGAATGTAGATAGCTTAGACAGAATGAATTAAGTGGTGTGTTGAGATTGTAATTCCTTATGTTGAAGCATAATGTTACTCGACAAATGGAGGGTGTGTCGAATTAGTCTAACTTAGTGTTAGTTGTCGAATTGTCAAAGCAGGTAGCTTGACATAGGATTTCAACGTAGACCAAAATATGCATTTTTGACTTTTGTAGGTTTGGACTTTGGTTTAGGGAGAAAGCAATCTGAAACTATAAATAGAGGGAGTAACCTCTATTTTTGTAATGAGACGTGTATTCATAGAATTTTCAGTTGCAAGTGAATAAAATTTTTCACAGTTTTAGACACGGAGAAACTCTGCAGAAAATTATCATCTTCTTCCCTTTATTTTTGTCAAACCCTAATTCTCTTTTTTAAATTTCTTTTTTTCTTTCATTATTATTGTGTAGTGATAACAATCTTATTCATCAATATTGATAAAAATTCTTCATAAATTTTGGTGGGTTTCAATGTATCATAGCATATAAGCTTATTTGTAAGTGGGTGGTTGATTACTTACAAGTCCAGTTTAAGCGCGATTTTACATTTGACTCTGTTTGGTAAGACATGTTTTCGAGCTTATAGTTTATGGCTTATGTCTTATAAGCTCATATGATAACGGTATTTTCATCACGAGCTTATATCTTATTTTATTAGCTTATAACTTATTTTCCATACGCTATTTTAAATAGCGTTTTAGCTTATGTCTTATAGCTTGTTATTTTTTCTTCCTTTTTTATCCTTATTATTTTAATTAATATCCATTTTTAACCCTTATAATTTATTTTAATTTAAAATAAAATAATTAAATATTATATATCTTTTATGTCATTTTACATTTATAAATTAACTGAACCGCTAATTTTACCAAACACTTCAATTAGCTTATAAGCTATTAGTCTCAATCATCCGCTATAAACTATAAGTTATCAGTCATCAGTCATTATAACTATTAGCTAACTTATCTGTCAATCGTTATTTTTATCAATCAGACCCAAAATATAAAATACTGAACTATTCATTAAAATCATGTTTTCAAAGTTGATTAATAATTGTATATGAACGTTGAAACTTTGCCCAAATTGACTTGGAAAAAATTGGTAGACGCTACTAGACATCCAGTGCCGTATGGTGCAGATTCGCCAACTTAATTGGACTTGTTGTGTTTACTTATTTTTGAAACTTAATGCGAACACAAAGACACCAATCTTAATTTTTGTTGGATTTTTATGAATGAATAACATAATACACAAATAATGTACAAATGCACTGTGTTTGGTCAAATATCACATTACAATTTTTATGTCATTGTCATGCAAATCTATGTTCTTAGGGTTTTTGCGGCATGAATCAACTGCTCCTACGCTACCATTCACCAAATTTCTCACTTTGCATATCTTACGTAATTGATCCGTTCAAACTTCAAATACCAAAATCAAACAAGTAACAACATAAATATTAATAATAATATTTTAAAAATAAAGAAAAAATAGAAATGATGAGAATTGGGAGTGAAAAATCATAATGTCTATAGGGTTGCTTTCGGTGCCATAATGAGTGTAGAATAAAAGTAACATTCCCCACCCTTCTCTACCTACACGCCCGATGAAAAGTAATTACTGTAAAATTTGAAATTTGAAACAACCTTTCCCACGAGGAAATATTAGAAAGGCATAATGAGTCATGAGTACATGGATCTCTTTCTCATCAATATCCATCATTTTTATACAAAAAATGTAGTTGTAAGTGGTGATGGGAATTGATATAGTAGTAAAAGACAAGTCGTGTGATGTTCAAGTATGTAGTATACTAGTAATAGATTGTAGATCAAGGTACTTTAATGACTGAATTATTGGAAGGTCAATTAATATAAGAAGTGAATACCACGACATCCTAATTATATTCATTCAATCCTCAATTTAAGGGGGCAATGATTCAAAACAAATAGAGCTGGCCGCACGGATGATAGATTTGAGGGGAGGAATCATGTCCACATATAATGGATATAGGAATTAAACAAAAATAATAAGACTTGGAAATGGTTTTTTTTTTTTTTTTTCTTGTCATTTATCTTATTTGGAGGAAATTAATTGATAATTAAGAATTTGATATAAAGGCTCTTTAAAATTTGTTTTTAGTTAAGGGTTTAGCTAGTGGTTCGATCCCCACAACAGTAATTAGGATCGGTGGTGATAAACTAAAAAGATACCGGTTAAGAATTGTAAATAAATAAAATATTTTATATTTAATGCATTAAATATATATAATATTTTATAAAAAAAATTAGTTATTTTTACTTCTAACGTGTTGAATACATATAATTTTAAAAAATATTAATCTTTTTAATCTCTTCAAAAATATTAAACTTATCTTTTAGGCACTAAAATTCACAATAATTGGGATTGGATCATCTCTCTATTATTTCTCTCCAATTATCTCTTTTACAAATTTATCTCTATCTCTCTAATATTTTCTTTCTTTTCTTTTATATATATTAATTTTTAATTTTATTACACTTGTTTAGTTGATGGAGCGAGATGTGTGGAAGGAAATGATTAGGGATGACAATTTGGTTCATATTTTATAGGTATTCGTAAAAAAACGTCCATAACGAGTAGAGTAAAAATTTACAAAATAAATATAAGTACGGACATGAATAATTACTCATTAAAATAAACGGATATAAGTGTGGACACGAGTACCTAACTATCTACCCCGCTCACATACAGACGCTGCATATTTCTACAATGACACTTTTATTATTGTATAAAAATACATTTTTAAAAACAAATGATCATTAAATTATTACATATTTTAATAAAAGTATTTATTTCTTAGCTCAACAATAACGTCCATAATACTTTTTTAATATTATTAAAAAAACTTAAATTATAAAATATTTCATGATTAATTGATTTAATTTACTACAAACAGGGATTAACAGGAACGGATACGGATATTAAGGTACCCATAAAATACGTTTACGGATATAACTATTGGTGTCCATGCGGAATTAGATAACTCAGATACGAAGATTTTTTTAAACTATTGATATAAGGATGAGTACTATAATACATTGGTTAATCTCTAGAGATGATCCAATCATGCACTAAACTACCTGCTAAATATTATTTATTTTCATAAGCAAAATTAAATGTTTTAATTATCATATAAACTTTAAAGCTAAAATCTAAGCTATACTCAGCCTGTTTCGGTCTGGTGGGCTAATATGTTTAAATGGACTAACTCGGTCGGCTCGACTGCTTAATATGGTGCATAAAATGAGTCCGACCCATTTTTTAAAGGCTTGTGCGATCCGATGGCCAAACTAAATCTATATTTTAATATTATAGTTTTAATTATATAAAAAAGGATGCAATGGATAAATACAACATAATATAAATATAATATAAATAAAGAGTCATCATAAACGTATAGCCTTAATCCTACTAATTCAGTTCTAGAAATTTAATAAATTTATAAATGTTCTTTAAGTATTCGTAAAAAAGAACGGTAGATTATACTACTCCATTGCACCAAATACCAGTAGTATATTATTTCTGAATTGGATCCGTGTCATCCCACGTTCTCCTCTCTACAGCTTCCCCACTCCTCATCATAAGCATTTACTTCCCCTCCATCCAACACAAAATATCCACTCACTCTGCACGTGCCACCCATTCTAATCCAAACCCTTCATCACACCACAACCAATATCCAACGGCTACAATCTCCAGACAATCACCCAGTAATAACGCACCCCACCATGTCCCCTCCCCACCACAATTCCATCGTTGACCAAAGACCAAAAGCGTCCCAAAAACAACAACAACAACATAAATATATTAATGAAAAAAAAACAAAAAAGGCAAAGCATCTTACGTCACCCACCTTTGACTCTCCCTATCAATCCCTCTATATCCCCTTCCATTCCCACATATCTCACACAACCCTCTCCTCTTGTCCTCTCATCTCTCACTTTCTTTTATTCCTCTCACTTTTTTCTCCACTTTCTTCCACCATGGTTAGAGAAAGAGAAAAAGCTATCGATCTATGCATCACTGTTCCCACTTTCTTCAAATGCCCAATCTCCCTCGACGTCATGAAATCTCCCGTTAGCCTCTGCACCGGTGTCACCTACGACCGTGCCAGTATCCAGCGCTGGCTAGACGATGGCAACAACACATGTCCTGCCACCATGCAGATTCTCAAAACTAAAGATTTCGTTCCGAATCGTACTCTACATAGTCTCATCCAGATCTGGACCGACTCGGTTCACCGCCGGGTCGAACCGCCTTTTCTACCTTCAGTTCCTTCTAAAGATCAACTCCTTCAAACAATCACCGATTTAAGAACCTCTCCCGGTTCTCCCGGTCTAAACCGTATAAACCGGCTCGGCTTAATCACAAAAGCGGTTCGGTTCGGTCAGGATTCCGATCAGAACCGAGCTTTTCTCGCGAAATTAGACGGTTTTGTTTCTCTTATGGTTACTTTCCTCGACAATGTTGACGGGAGCGTTGAGTTTCTCGAACAGGTTTTAACGGCGTTAGGTTTAGTTCTGGAAAAAATCGAAGATCGTGACGGTTTAAAAAACGATATATTGAAAGGGAAGAACAAAAAATGTTTAGATTCTATGCTTCTTGTTTTACGAAGAGGAAGCAACAATTCGAGAATTGCAACCGCTAGGGTTTTGAAATTTATAGCTCTCGACGGTGAATCACAGATTCTGATAGCCGAGAACGAACCTCTGATAATTGAATTACTGAATTTATCGAAACCAGAGAAAGATCCGAAGGTGATTGAAAACTGTTTATCGTGTTTAGTAGCGATCTCGCAACCGAAAAGGAACAAGGTGAAACTGGTGAAATTCGGAGCAATGAAAACGTTGTCGAGGTTACTAACAGAGGCTAATACGACGGTGAAAGTGGTGGAGAAGGCGTTGAAGCTGGTGGAAAGCGCGTCGACGACGAGTGAGGGAAGGAAAGAGATGTGTGAGGACGCGGCGTGTGTGGCGGCGATACTGAATAAAGTTCTGAAGGTGTCGAACGTGGCGACGGGGCACGCGGTGACGATACTGTGGAGTGTGTGTTATCTGTTTCGGGATCAGAAAGCGCAAGAAGCGGTTACGCAGGCGAATGGGTTAACGAAGATACTGTTGTTGATACAGGGTTATTGTTCTCCTCAAGTGCGTCAAATGTGTACGGATTTGCTACAGATTTTTAGGGTTAACTCGAAATCGTGTCTTTCTTCTTATGAAACCAAGACATCACATATCATGCCATTTTGATAGATTCCATGGAGACATATAGTTTACTTTTGTTTTATATTTAGGTATTGTTATTGTGTAAATGTAAATGGGAAGAAATTTTGTTAGTTAGTAGTAGATACACAAAGAATAAAGAAGTAAATTACTGTTACAATTTGGAGATATTTGAAGGAAAATGCATTCGTAAAATTAATTTAGCTCGTTGTAAGTATTTTAAGTGTGTTAGAATTTCATGTAATTGAATATGTTTAGATTGTCAAAACTTGGAAAACTACATTTTGGAGTGTACTACACCACTTGTTCAACGAAATGGATTCCCTTGGACCTAGAGATTTAATAAGCCATAAATAGTATAGACCCACTTTTCGTCTGAAATTTCTAGAAGGGATATACACTTTTTTTTTTATCCTTATAGGCGTTCACACCAATGCATTTTCAAATGCACTTCTTTTACACACTTTTGAACCACCCTCATTTTTTAAGATTTAGTCCCAAGATATATCTTCAGAATATTTGAGAGATGTATCGCCATAAATAATCATGTATGAAACCATGAAACCATTAGCTGTTTCAAAAGTTCTGCTGGATGGAAAAATTGTTATTTACAATTTGGTTATTTCAAGATTACTCTATTTTTATGAGATTTCAATACTAAATTTGCAGATGGAAAAAATTGTAGGAAAATAAATTGATATTAAATAGATGATGGAAAAAATTGCATAAAACCAAATTGAAATTGTTATTTGCAATATATGTTTGTGGGTTTGTATTTTTCACAACTGGTTAAAATTTGAAGTAAATTGTTTACGGTCCTACAACTCTTATTAACTATTATTAGAGATGAAATATGTAACGGTTAGAACAAGAACAATATAATGGTTACGGGTGAAAACATCTTTTCGGAAGTGTATCTGTTCTGGACTGGGCCAAAGTTTAGGCCCAACATAGTTTCGGCCCGGTAAACCTCAGAGGCCCACGTTCCTCCATGACCCTCTTCTGCACCTAGGATGCCCACCTTAGACATGCTCGGAAAACCCGTATACACGGACCATGTGGCGCCCGACATGATCGCATGCTCTCCGCGAGGGTACAGGGTTCGATTCCCACGAAAGGCAAAAACTCTACTAGTGAGGGGGGTAGAGAAGATCGTGAGGTGACAGTGCCGGGAACGCCGAAGGCTCGGGCTGTTACACAACGCCCGACACTAGCATTCCCCACGAGCACCTTCGTTGCCGAGGACCCTACTCCGCGCAGGGCTCCTTCATATCCAACCCTCCGAACAACACGGATTCCACGTGGTTCCTAAAAGACCGCGTTTCCCTTGAACTTCGGAGCGGTTAACCAGGACAGAGGGCACGCACGCACCTCCGATATTTCCGCTCAGGAAACCTGGCAGTCTCCTAGTTGGGCTTGGGAATCCAACCCAACAGCGAGATCATGGCCCAGCGCTGGGGGCTATAAATACCCTCTTTGACTAGAGGGTCAGGTATTTGTTAAAACAAGATTTGTTCTTATCAATTATCTTAGTTTTGATGATAACAATAATATGAATTTTGCTTAAGATAATATGGTACTCTAATCCAATGCAATTTCCCTTTCAGGAAATATATATAAAGAGTACGCATAATTCAGCGCTCAGAAGTTGTGTCTCAAATGGTTCAGCATGCAACATCAGAACATGGTCTGGCAAGACATCAGAAGATGGTCGAAGCAGAATCAGAACATGGGTCTATGGAAGCATCAGAAGAACATGAGATCAGAAGCACTGAAGATCAGAAGATGGTATCACGCAACAGAAGCACTTCAAGATCAGAAGATCAGAAGATGCTATGCACCAAGCTGTTTTGACTCTGATGATATTCAAACGTCGTATTCACAAACATCAGATCAGAAGGAAGTACAGGTGGCAGACTACGCTGACTGACAAAAGGAACGTTAAAGCTACTAAAGGCAACGTCAGTAGACACAGCGTGAACAAGGCTCGAGGTAGTTGACAAAAGCGTATAACATTAAATGCAATGCTGTACGGAACACGCAAAGCATTAAATGCACTCAACGGTCATCTTCTCAACGCCTATAAATATGAAGTTCTGATGAGAAGCAAGGTTAACCAATTCTTAACAACTCTGAACGAAAATAAACTTGCTGAAACGCTATTCAATCAAAGCTCAGAATCTTCATCAACTCACTACATTGCTGTTGTAATATCTTAGTGAGATTAAGTTTAAACGATAAGAGAAATATCACAGTTTGTGATTATAGCTTTTAAGAAGCATTTGTAAACTCTTGAATAGATTACATTAAGTTGTAAGGAACTAGAGTGATCGTGTGATCAGTATACTCTAGGAAGTCTTAGCAGTTGGCTGAGCAGTTTGTAACTAGAGTGATCAGGTTGATCAGTAGACTCTAGAAAAGTCTTAGAAGTTGTCTAAGCAGTTGTTCCTGGAGTGATCAAGTTGTGATCAGAATACTCTAGAAGACTTAGTCGTGGACTAAGTGGAAAACCATTGTAATCCGTGCGATTAGTGGATTAAATCCTCAGGTTGAGGTAAATCATCTCTGCGGGGGTGGACTGGAGTAGCTTCGTTAACAGCGAACCAGGATAAAAATAATTGTGCAATTTATTTTTATCGTCCAAGATTTAAAGTCACACTTATTCAATCCCCCCCCTTTCTAAGTGTTTTTCTATCCTTCAATTGGCATCAGAGCGCCGGTTCTAAGGTGCAAGCACTTAACCGTGTTTAGAAAAGATTCAGGAAGAGAAAAACGCTTCATTTAAAAGATGGCTGGTGAAACTCCGACAAATCCACCTGCATCTACATCTGGCTCTGCTGAGCAATACAACGGTAACAATGGTTATACAAGACCGCCGGTATTTGAGGGTGAAAACTTTGAATACTGGAAAGATAAACTGGAAAGTTACTTTCTTGGTCTAGATGGTGATCTATGGGATCTTCTGATGGATGGTTACAAACATCCAGTAAATGCCAGTGGCGTAAAGCTGACAAGGCAAGAAATGAATGATGATCAAAAGAAGCATTTCAGGAATCATCATAAATGCAGAACTGTTTTGCTGAATGCTATTTCTCATGTTGAGTATGAGAAAATATCAAACAGGGAAACAGCCTATGATATATATGAATCCTTGAAAATGACTCATGAAGGAAATGCTCAAGTCAAGGAGACAAAAGCTCTTGCCTTAATCCATAAGTATGAAGCCTTCAAGATGGAGGATGATGAAGACATTGAAAAGATGTTTTCGAGATTTCAAACTCTGACTGCTGGATTGAGAGTTCTTGACAAAGGATACACCAAGGCTGATCATGTGAAGAAGATCATCAGAAGCTTACCCAGAAGATGGGGTCCTATGGTGACTGCATTCAAGATTGCAAAGAATTTGAATGAAGTTTCTCTGGAAGAGCTGATCAGTGCCTTGAGAAGCCATGAGATTGAGCTGGATGCAAATGAGCCTCAAAAGAAAGGTAAATCTATTGCATTAAAATCTAATATCAAGAAATGCACTAACGCTTTTCAGGCCAAAGAAGAAGATCCTGAAGAATCAGAATCTGAAGAAGAAGATGAACTGTCCATGATTTCCAGAAGGGTAAATCAACTCTGGAAGAGCAAGCAAAGGAAGTTCAGAGGCTTCAGAAGTTCAAAGAGATTTGAACATGGAGAATCTTCTGATGACAGAAGATCTGACAAGAAGAAGGTCATGTGCTATGAATGCAATGAACCAGGACACTTCAGGAATGAATGTCCAAATCTTCAGAAGGAGAATCCCAAGAAGAAGTTTCATAAGAAGAAAGGTCTTATGGCAACCTGGGATGAGTCAGAAGATGATTCAGAAGATGAGCAGGCCAACTGTGCGCTGATGGCGACAGAAGATGACGGATCAGAATCTACATCAGAATCAGATTCTGAAGAGGTATTTTCTGAACTTACTAGAGATGAGTTAGTTTCCGGATTAACTGAACTTCTGGAATCCAAATCTCAGATTTGTATTAAATACAAAAAGCTGAAAAAGCTATTTGAATTTGAAACAAAGAGGCTTGAATTGGAAAATTCTGAATTGAAAGATAAACTTTTAAAATTATCCAATGATGTTGGATCTCCTTCTAATTCAGAAAAATCCACTCCTAGTCTAAACCATATTCTGAAAGAATATGATTTAAGTTTCAGGAAGTTCTTATCTAGAAGTATTGGCAGAAGTCAGCTAGCTTCTATGATATATGCCGTATCTGGAAACAAAAGAGTTGGCATTGGTTATGAGGGTGAAACCCCATACAAACTTGAACCTGTTGATGAAATGAAACTCACATACAAGCCATTGTATGATCAGTTCAAGTATGGCCACTCTCATGATATTAGGCACACTTCACATGCACAAAGTTTTCACATAACACACACCAAGAAGCATGTGACACAACCTAGGAAATATCATGAAACTCATATTAAAAATTATCATGCTGTTCCTCCTATTGCTTATAATGTCAAACCCAAGTTCAATCAGAACTTGAGAAAATCTAACAAGAAAGGACCCAAGAAAATGTGGGTACCTAAGGATAAGATTATTCCTATTGCAGATATCCTTGGCTGCAAGAAGGACAAAGCACAACATGTCATGGTACCTGGACTCTGGATGCTCACGACACATGACAGGAAGAAGGTCTATGTTCCAAGACCTGGTGCTTAAGTCTGGAGGAGAAGTCAAGTTTGGAGGAGATCAGAAGGGCAAGATAATTGGCTCTGGAACTATAAAGTCTGGTAACTCTCCTTCCATTTCTAATGTACTTCTTGTAGAAGGATTAACTCATAACCTCTTATCTATCAGTCAATTAAGTGACAATGGTTATGATATAATCTTCAATCAAAAGTCTTGCAAGGCTGTAAATCAGAAGGATGGCTCAATCCTATTTACAGGCAAGAGGAAGAACAACATTTATAAGACAGATCTGCAAGATCTTATGAGTCAGAAGGTGACTTGTCTTATGTCTGTTTCTGAAGAGCAGTGGGTCTGGCACAGGAGATTAGGTCATGCTAGTTTGAGAAAGATCTCTCAGATTAACAAACTGAATCTTGTCAGAGGACTCCCTAATCTGAAATTCCAATCAGATGCTCTTTGTGAAGCATGTCAGAAGGGCAAGTTCTCCAAACCTGCATTCAAGTCTAAGAATGTTGTTTCTACCTCAAGGCCATTAGAACTCTTGCACATTGATCTGTTTGGACCAGTCAAAACAGCATCTGTCAGAGGAAAGAAATATGGATTAGTCATCGTAGATGATTATAGTCGCTGGACGTGGGTAAAATTCTTGAAACACAAGGATGAGACTCATTCAGTGTTCTTTGATTTCTGCATTCAGATTCAATCTGAAAAAGAGTGTAAAATCATAAAGGTCAGAAGTGATCATGGTGGTGAATTTGAGAACAGATCCTTTGAAGAGTTCTTCAAAGAAAATGGTATTGCCCATGATTTCTCTTGTCCTAGAACTCCACATCAAAATGGGGTTGTAGAACGAAAGAATAGGACTCTGCAAGAAATGGCCAGAACCATGATCAATGAAACCAATATGGCTAAGCATTTCTGGGCAGAAGCAATAAACACTGCATGCTATATTCGGAATAGAATCTCTATCAGACCTATTCTAAATAAGACTCCCTATGAATTGTGGAAGAATAAAAGGCCCAACATTTCATATTTCCATCCTTTTGGATGTGTATGTTTTATTCTGAACACTAAAGATCGTCTTGGTAAGTTTGATTCCAAAGCTCAAAAATGTTTTCTTCTTGGATATTCTGAACGCTCAAAAGGCTACAGAGTATACAATACTGAAACATTGATTGTGGAAGAATCAATCAATATCAGGTTTGATGATAAGCTTGGTTCTGAAAAACCAAAGCAGGTTGATAATTTTGCAGGTTATGATATTGACATATCAGAAGTTGTTGAGCCAAGAAGCAATGCATCAGAAGCAGAGCTTCTCAGAAGCAAAGAATCTGAAGATCAAGTATCAGCTTCTCTGGAGGATCTAAGTATTTCTGAAGAACCATCTGTCAGAAGATCATCCAGACTCATCTCTGGTCATTCAGAAGATGTCATTCTTGGAAAGAAGGATGATCCAATCAGAACAAGAGCATTCCTTAAGAACAATGCAGACTGTCAATTAGGTCTTGTATCTTTGATCGAGCCAACTTCTGTTGATCATGCTCTAGAAGATCCAGACTGGATAATTGCTATGCAAGAAGAACTGAATCAGTTTACAAGGAATGATGTTTGGGATCTTGTTCCTAGACCAGATGGATTCAATATAATTGGTACAAAATGGGTCTTCAGAAACAAGCTCAGTGAGAAAGGTGAGGTGGTAAGGAACAAAGCCAGATTGGTGGCTCAGGGTTATAGTCAGCAAGAAGGGATTGACTATACAGAAACCTTTGCACCAGTGGCCAGGTTAGAGTCTATTCGTCTATTAATTTCTTTTGCCACTCAACATAACATCACTCTCTATCAGATGGATGTTAAGAGTGCCTTCTTAAATGGTTATATAGATGAAGAAGTTTATGTCCATCAACCTCCTGGTTTTGAAGACTCTATGTCTCCGAATCATGTGTTTAAACTAAAGAAATCATTATATGGATTGAAGCAAGCTCCCAGAGCTTGGTATGAACGCTTAAGTTCTTTCCTTCTAGATAATGGTTTCACTAGAGGAAAAGTGGACACTACTCTCTTTTGTAAAACCTTTGAAAAGGATATTTTAATCTGTCAAATATATGTAGATGATATTATTTTTGGAACATCTAATGCTACACTTGGAAAGGAGTTTGCTAAGTCTATGCAGGCTGAGTTTGAAATGAGCATGATGGGAGAACTTAAGTATTTCCTTGGAATACAAATAAATCAAACATCAGAAGGAACATATGTTCACCAAACCAAGTATGTGAAGGAACTTCTGAAGAAGTTTAATCTTCTGGACTGCAAAGAAGCCAAAACTCCTATGCATCCAACATGCATCCTAGGTAAGGATGAGGTAAGTAAGAAGGTAGATCAGAAGTTATACAGAGGTATGATTGGATCTCTTCTATATTTGACTGCTTCTAGACCTGACATTCTGTTCAGTGTTTGTTTGTGTGCTAGATTCCAATCAGATCCTAGAGAATCTCATTTAACTGCTGTTAAGAGAATTCTAAGGTATCTGAAAGGTACTACTAATGTTGGTTTAGTTTACAGAAAATCTAAAGAATACAACTTAGTAGGATTCTGTGATGCTGATTATGCTGGAGACAGAATTGAAAGAAAAAGTACTTCAGGAAGTTGCCAATTTCTTGGAAGTCATTTGATCTCTTGGTATAGCAAGAAGCAAGCAACTATTGCTCTATCAACAACAGAAGCAGAATATGTCGCTGCTGCTGGCTGTAGTACACAGATGCTCTGGATGAAGAGTCAGTTGGAAGATTATCAGATATTTGAGAGTAACATTCCTATATTCTGTGATAATACTTCTGCTATATGTTTATCTAAAAATCCTATTCTTCATTCAAAAGCTAAACATATTGAGATTAAACATCATTTCATAAGGGACTATGTTCAGAAGGGTGTTATTTCTTTAAACTTTGTGGATACAGACCATCAATGGGCTGATATCTTTACAAAACCCCTGGCTGAAGATAGGTTTAAATTCATTCTGAAGAACATCAATATGGATCTATGCCCAGAATGAGAAGATGAGAAGTTCTTATATATGAGTATCTTCTGAAATGAAATGTGATTTTCCAATCAGAAGTTCTGATTGAAATCTTTTAGAAATTATGATTCGGTTATTACTAACGTTTCATTGTCTAAGTTGATTCAGAACCTCTTTTAAAGCAAAACAGCTGTTACGTTTTATCTCGGGATGGTAAACCTGTCGTTACTATTCATGGATAAACGCGCGTGCAGTTGAAGGGACGCCGACCATAGGTAACTGTGCTAGTCACCTCATTTGTCTTTATTATCTCTCCTCACGTCACGTAACATTAAATGCTAGTCATCATTCGTTTCATTTTATTTCCTTTTAAATACTCTTCAAAATGGTTTTTGGTTTCCTATCTCTCTGTTTTCCTCTTAAAGTTTTTTTTTCTTCTCTCTCTCTCTCTCTCTCGTTTTTTCATTTCTTCTCTCAAAACCTAGTGTTAACCCTAAGCCTGTTGTAGCTCCATGACTCAAAGGCGACAGATCTCTGTGCATCTCGGGATGGCTCTTCTAATACCTCTCAAGTCAGATCCTTCTTTGATGTTGTTATCAACTTTCATCCAAAGACAGAAGACTTTCTTGAGTTGTGGGAAGATAGGCTCAACGTCTATGTTGAGGGAAAGTCCCGTTTGCAACATTAGCTCTCTGTCTGTGAACTGTCCCTCACCTCCTCCTTGGTTCTGGGATCTCTCCTACAGTGGAGGTTTCAGTCTGGAAGACAAGAAGTCCTCCGGGATTCTTGATGGGTTGACACAGAGCGTGTCTAGCTAGGGTTCTGTTTTTAATTTTTGTAGTAATTTCCTCTTTGGAAATTCTACTTTGTATTTGCTAGGAATGTTTCTCATCTTGTTAAACATAGGAACCTTTTGTAATATCTTTTGATTATCAATGAAAAGTTTCTTTGTGTTTTACATTCCAGTAAATGTTTTCTTTTGTCGTTTTTTTGCATCTGAATCTTTTTAAATATTCTTTTTGATGTTATGACAAAAAGGGGGGGAAGATAAATGATAAATGATTTGATTAAATCTATCAGTTGCTGGGTAAAGAGGCTCCCACACATTCACTAACAAGAACTGCAAGTTCTATATGGTTTAAGTGTTTTGCAGGTACAGAGAAGTGAAGTGAATCTTCAGAAGCAAACACTAGAAGCAAAACCATAAGAAGCGTTATTCTGTAAAAGGAATAAGCTCTTGGAAACTGAAGCAAGCTGAGTGTTGTCAAGCTTCAGAGATCAGAAGCAAGAAAGAAGAATGAATCAGAAGCACTGATAATAGAATTTGAATATCATTGTCTATCCTGTTCTGACAAAATTCTATTTGCTCTGATACATATAATGTTATGGCTCTGATACATTATTTGCTCTGATACATTATTTCAGCCTATATGGCTCTGTTACATATAATGTGTTCAAACATACATTTTATGTTCTAACTCGTTCATGCTGACTTTTGTCGTTTAGTTTTTGTTCTGTAACATTTCAGGATGTAGAGATGCTCTGATGATGCTCTGGTACATTCAACAATGTTCTGATACAAATCTAGCATGAAGTGATGTTGGTAGACATTCAAAGTTCTGAAGCTATCCGAGGGAAGCAGAAATCAGAAGATGTGAATGTTCTAAAAGATCCAGAAAACTCAAGTTCTGAAGCTGTCCTGAATGGAAGCAGAAATCAGAAGCTGTGAATGTTCTGAAGATCAAAGAAATTCAAGTTCTGAAGCTGTCCTGAATGGAAGCAGAAGTCAGAAGCTGTGAATGTTCTGAAGATCAAAGAAATTCAAGTTCTGAAGCTGTCCACGATGGAAGCAGGAATCAGAAGCTGTGAGTGTTCTAAGGATCTAAAGAAATTCAAGTTCTGAAGCTGTCCAATGGAAGCAGAAGTCAGAAGCTATGAATTCTCTGAAGGCAGAAGCTTATATGATCGTCTCTACCGAAATAATCAGGGAAGTCTTTTATCAAAGTTCTTCGAGTATTTATTTCAGGGGGAGATTATTTATCTCAGGGGGAGATTGTTAATCTCAGGGGGAGACATATTCATATGCTTATGCTATAGCTGTGTAATTTGTCTTTTGCCGTCTACTCTTTCTGATCGCAAATTCATATCATTTATATATGTTTTTGTCATCATCAAAAAGGGGGAGATTGTTAGAACAAGATTTGTTCTTATCAATTATCTTAGTTTTGATGATAACAATAATATGAATTTTG
Source organism: Vicia villosa (assembly GCF_029867415.1). Classification (NCBI taxonomy): domain Eukaryota; kingdom Viridiplantae; phylum Streptophyta; class Magnoliopsida; order Fabales; family Fabaceae; genus Vicia; species Vicia villosa. The sequence goes on along the minus strand of NC_081182.1, from coordinate 41,672,206 downwards.
CTTAAGATAATATGGTACTCTAATCCAATGCAATTTCCCTTTCAGGAAATATATATAAAGAGTACGCATAATTCAGCGCTCAGAAGTTGTGTCTCAAATGGTTCAGCATGCAACATCAGAACATGGTCTGGCAAGACATCAGAAGATGGTCGAAGCAGAATCAGAACATGGGTCTATGGAAGCATCAGAAGAACATGAGATCAGAAGCACTGAAGATCAGAAGATGGTATCACGCAACAGAAGCACTTCAAGATCAGAAGATCAGAAGATGCTATGCACCAAGCTGTTTTGACTCTGATGATATTCAAACGTCGTATTCACAAACATCAGATCAGAAGGAAGTACAGGTGGCAGACTACGCTGACTGACAAAAGGAACGTTAAAGCTACTAAAGGCAACGTCAGTAGACACAGCGTGAACAAGGCTCGAGGTAGTTGACAAAAGCGTATAACATTAAATGCAATGCTGTACGGAACACGCAAAGCATTAAATGCACTCAACGGTCATCTTCTCAACGCCTATAAATATGAAGTTCTGATGAGAAGCAAGGTTAACCAATTCTTAACAACTCTGAACGAAAATAAACTTGCTGAAACGCTATTCAATCAAAGCTCAGAATCTTCATCAACTCACTACATTGCTGTTGTAATATCTTAGTGAGATTAAGCTTAAACGATAAGAGAAATATCACAGTTTGTGATTATAGCTTTTAAGAAGCATTTGTAAACTCTTGAATAGATTACATTAAGTTGTAAGGAACTAGAGTGATCGTGTGATCAGTATACTCTAGGAAGTCTTAGCAGTTGGCTGAGCAGTTTGTAACTAGAGTGATCAGGTTGATCAGTAGACTCTAGAAAAGTCTTAGAAGTTGTCTAAGCAGTTGTTCCTGGAGTGATCAAGTTGTGATCAGAATACTCTAGAAGACTTAGTCGTGGACTAAGTGGAAAACCATTGTAATCCGTGCGATTAGTGGATTAAATCCTCAGGTTGAGGTAAATCATCTCTGCGGGGGTGGACTGGAGTAGCTTCGTTAACAGCGAACCAGGATAAAAATAATTGTGCAATTTATTTTTACCGTCCAAGATTTAAAGTCACACTTATTCAATCCCCCCCTTTCTAAGTGTTTTTCTATCCTTCAGTATTCACTTCTTTCTAGCTAGTACTTGCACTCCTTTGCTCGTCTTCTCACTTTGGCATCGGAGTACCTTGCAGGTACACCCCCCTCCTCCTTCCTAGAAGATCCAATCCGAGCAGCCTACGACGATTCTTCTGATCAGGTACGATCAGTATCTATGGATTTTAGAGATGTATTTTTGACTAAATTTTTTGAGCAAAATAAGGGTGTCTCACATGTAACATTTTTGTTGATGTGATTTTAGATGTGTCCGGAGATGCATCTCCAAACACATGAAGAGCATTTTCAGATTTTAAAATGTGTTTGAGTAGGGTTGACAATGAACCGAACTAACTCAAAAATAGTTTGAAATTCGATTCAAAAATTAAATCGTTGAACTAAGTTCATGAACCAAATAAGCTGAACTTGAACTATACATAGTTCGACTCGTTAGGTTCATGAGTCAACTCGATTATATATGAGATAGATCATATTGTCTTTAAGAGTAGATTTAAAGATTTGCTCCAAATCTTAGTCACATATTTTCTTTTAGTCTAACAATTTTAATTGATAATTTATATTCTCAAGTGAACAAAATATTTCTACAAATAATTATACAAATAAAATCAACATCGTATAAATTTCAATTTAATAAATTTTATTTTATTTTTATTTATAAAAATATTAATTTAAAATTTCAAACATATATAAAAAAAATAGACTTTAAAAATTATTTTAAGTTCTTGAAACAAGCAAGTTGAATCTAACGAGATAAACCAAATGAGTTGAGCCGAGTTGTTCATGAATTTCTAACGAGTTGAGTTTGAGCTGAAAGAGTTTGTGATGAACTCGAACTCGACCAATTCTTAACGAGTCGAGTTTGAGCTGAAAAAAAGTTCGTGATGAACTCAAACTCGACCAATTCTTCCCAAGTCAAACGGAGCTAAGGCGAGTTCGACTCGAATCGACTCATTTCCAGGCCTATGTTTGAGGCATAACTAAGAATGAAAAGAGTATTTCTCTTTTTGGAATTGTGAGTAGTTTCCTATCGTGCCCCAATAACGAAATTTTTAATAACGACCCTCCACTCATCGTACCCGACACTCTAAAAAAGCATTAATAAGAAAGTAAAGCGTACAAGATATCCCGTAGTACAAGTTAAAAATCTAGTATGAAATAAAAAAATTGATAGTGGATTAATCGATATGCATAATTAGTATGGCAAAAATATTCGTACCCGCGAATATCCGCAGATAAAATGCGTTACATGTATGAGACAAGTAGTTTAATAGATATCTGTGGATAAAGTTAATGGTTATTTAAATACCCGTTTATTAATGAATATGGATACGGGTTTAATGTTATGTGTGTCTGCGGATATGTGTATCCATTGATAAAATGTAAAAATTAATTAAATATTATTGGTTTATTATACTCTATCTCTTCGTCTTTTAAAAAATTAAAAAACTAGTCTCCTCGTATTTTTTTATTGAAGTTTTCTTTGAAGAAAACCTTTATATTTCATACAATTCTTATTGGTCATTTTATAGTTAATCTTCTTCTATACTCCATACCTCACTTCAACAATTTCACCGTCCAACCAACCTGTAATGCTCTTTCCCCGTCCAACCAGTACCATCATTTATACTCCTCCATCGTCCACTCTTTCATCATAACTCACAATCACAATATCATTTTTTTGTTAAACATTAAATGTATGGATATTATGCTTTGGTGAAAATGAAGGAAATTAATGTGATGAAACTTTATTGTTAGAATAAGAGAGATTTGTAGGAATGTTATGTGATAATAATTTCTCGTGTCTTTAAAAGAAGCTCAAAATATTTTTTTCAAAACATATTTTTAGAAAAATAATGTTATCCATGGATATTTGTAATATCCGCGGATACAACGTGAAGACAGAGGAGGCGGTGGGACGTCATCAAAAGGTCATCTAACATCGAAAGGTCTAACACCATATGCAGGCTTAACTAGTGGAATGACGCTATGGTTTGGTAAAGTAAGTATCACTCTAAGTAACCATCCACACATTACACAAGGAACTGAACATCCACTACATTGTCTGCAATGGCACGAGAAAGCTGACGATGTGAGCCACAAACCATATATCAATGCCCTTAGATGGAACAGTAGGGACTGGTCATGGGATGTCCTGATCATACCCAAACTGGCTTATACACCTCTCAGGTAAGTGTCTAGCCTCTAAGGTCTTCCATCACAGATAACTAGAAAAAGGAAGTGTTGTCAAACTCCCGATGCACTATATGGTCTGTGTATGGTGTCTAGATGACATCATCTATGGTCAACGCATCAATCCTCTTCATGTACTCTAGAAGATCGTCTGGGTGTGCATGCCTGGCCTTCTATCTCTAGGCACGTGTGGAGCCAACAGTGGTAGGAATAACCCGCCTCTCATAAATAGATGAGAAATGCATGTATATCCAACACTGCACAAGAACATAGGTAAATAAATAAAGGTCATAAATAATAACTAAATTAATAAGAAATAATAAATTTGTATACTAGAAATAAACTCATATAACTGGCATGTTGTGTAGTCTCATAGATAGTCGCCTCTCAAAGGATACTAAACAACCGCATGTACCTTGCATCGATATATACATGTAACTTATTCACTAAGATAGTACATCCTACAAGATGTAATATGTATACCCTAGCGATTGCCTCAGACACAGACTGTCCCACCGGCTTCATATACCTATCATGAATCCAAGATAGGAGAAAGTGGGCACCTCCGTTAAACCTAAACTTCTCTCACATGCGCCTCCGTAAACCCCAAGTCATGTGTAGCAGTAATACATGCAAGCTCCTGGTTAATGAGAGAAACGGTGAAGAAATTACCTAAAAAGAGGAGATGGAACGAAAATGAGATATCACGCGAGTTAATCGTCATCTCACCAAATGGAAAATGAAAGGAAGATGTCTCCTTATGCTATCGCTAAAAAAAGACTGATAATAGTTCGAATTCGAGCATGGCCAGCGAATAATACACCAATGAAAATAGATTGCAATCATCGATAATCACCCGTGCCTCACGTGGCATCGAGGCATCTAAGAACTTCTCCAGCTTCACCTCATGGATGGACACATTCAACAGTAGTCGGTATTGTAACAAACAAAGTAAAAAAAAACTTTATTTATTTTAAGCGTATCAATAATAAATAAAATCAAGTTCAACATAACATATATATATATATATATATATATATATATATATACTTCTCCCTGCCATAATTTTAATGCCACATGATCGAAAAAATATGGTGGGCACATAACCGTCTTTGGGTCCTCTAGGAAACCATCCATCAGTATGTATAGACGACTTGTTTGAAACTATAGTAGTCCCCTCCGTATCAGCCAAAGGAGTAACCTCCATATCACCCATAGCAAGTGCCTCAGTATTCGCCAAAACAATAACATATGTATATGCTGGAGGAGTCATCTCTGTATCAGCTTGGGGTGTAACATCTAAGGCCAGCAAGGACAGAAATGGTTGTCAGTGCACGAGGCATGACAATGAGACACTCCCGAGGCCGAAGAGGGCGAAGAGTGATCGTCGAATTCACATCGGAATGAGAGGGATCATGAGGTTGTACAAGTATGAGACTGTATGGTTGAAGGAAGATTTACAAGTATTGATTGGTACTACATATACCAACAATATGCATCTTCTTTTTGGTAGTCTAACAAATAATAATTTCATAGTTAAGTGTGTTTAACTTGGAGTAGTATTTAGACGGGTGACCTTCTGAGAAGCTTCCCGAAAAGCGTCTGAGTGAGGACAAAACATGTTGAAAAAACCAGTGTTGGTTTGTGGGGTTAGTCGGTAATCCCAAAATAAATCTAGGGCGTTACAAATGGTATCAAACATACCTCTCCTAGTACAACATGTTTCAGGGAAGAACCAAGCAGAAACTGATGGGCATATAACACCCGAGGCCAATGAGGGCAGGGAGTGGTTATCGGTGCATGAGGCAAAACAATGAGACACTCCTGAGTCCGAAGAGGGTGAAGAGTGGTTGCCGAATTCATATTCGAATGAGAGGGATCATGAGGCTGTGCAGGTACGTGGCTGTATGGTTGAGGGATGACTTTTATAAGAATTGATTAATACTACCTATACCAACAAGATGCATATTCTTTTTTATAATCTAACAAATAAGAACTCCATAATTAAGTGTGCTTGACTTGGAGTAGTATTTGGATGGGTGACCTTCTGGGAAGTTTCCTAGAAAGCATGTTAGTTAGGACAAAGCATGCTGAAAAGTAGGGGTGTTCGCGGTGCGGTTTGGGTGGTTTTGACGAAAAAAATCATCCGAACTGCAAGAAAAAAATCGCGTGGTTTGGTTTGGTTCAGTTGGCTTTTAAAAAAATCGAACCAAACAAAATCAAATCAATGCGGTTTGGTTCGGTTTGGTTGGTTCAGTTTTTTACAAATATTTTATTGAGCCATACATGCACATATAGATGACAACATAACTTTGTATTTAGACATTCATACACTATCAAATAACAACAAAACTCGTCATATTTTGACAACAACTTTCCATTTAATATGTAAAAATTAAATTAGACAAAAGTGGAATAATAAACATAAAATAATAGCATAAAACAATATAAAAATTATTATAGTGAAACATAAAAAATAGAAGAGACGAAAGATTAGTGAAGATGAAAAAGAAAAAACAAAAGAGTTGAGAGATTAGAGAAGAGGATGTACGATAAAAACGAAAGTGAAATAGGGAACATTTGCATAAAAATTAGAATGTAAAAAAGAAATAATATAAGAGAGTATAGATTAGAGAAGAAGATGGAAGATGTATGTGGCAAAGAAGGCGCGATAATGCTATTAGAGATTTGAGAAGATCAGGACTGAAATCATATGAGTTATATCAGTGGAATTATAAGTACTATGTCATTGGTTATGTTGGTTAACATTTAGGCTTAATTACGTTGTGAAAGTTATATCAATTGTAATTATGAGTTAACAGATTATAAGTACTATGTCATTGGTTAACATATTATGAGTTATATCAGTTGTTATTACTCTATCATAACTCAATAATTTATTTTCAGTGATTCCTTTTCCATTTTCTTTTTGATACCACTATCAAATTTACCAAGCTTCTGGCTATTGGACTCCCACATTTGCATAAGGTACACTCTAATTTCCTCAAGCATAGTAACAATAGGCTTGGCTCTAGTAGCTACAAAAACTGAGTTGAATGCCTCTGACATATTGTTCACTAATGTTTCACACCTAACAATAGTTCTAAATCTTGACTTGTTCCAAAACCTTGGTGGAATCTTCAAGAGGTGCTTGAATGCCTCCTCATTAACACTCTTCATTTATAGCATAATTTTTCCCAAGCATTTACATGAGTAGCATTTGCATCCTTCCATATTAGTTCTTTTAATTTCAAACCTGAGAGCTTCTTTCAGAAATTGTTGTATAAATGCATGCATTACAAGGACAAAAGGGAACAATGACAAAACAATTACATACAAAAGGGACCAAAAAAGTTACATACAAAAGGTACCAATAATTAAATACATTACCTAATACAAAACCTTTGGTCAATCTCTGGTAGCAGTTCATCAAGTACTGGCAATAAACCCTGCATTAACATTAAAAAAGACCAATCATATAGGTAAAAATACATATGCCTCCTTCATTAAAAGAAAACATGCATCATGTACCTTTTGTTGATCACTTATAAATGTATAAGTCTTACATAGTCTGACACCTCCAAAGTCAGAATAACTCAAAAAATCAACTCCATGAATCTTTGGTTTCACCCTCAACAGTAGCAAATGCTATTGGCAGCATTTGGTCATTTGGGACTCTTCCAATAGCTACAAGTATTTGTTCACCATATTAGCCCTTTGAGAAACACCCACCCAATTCTAAAATAGGTCTGCACTTGAAAAAACTATATTTTCAAGCTTTGAATCATATATAAATCCGCTAGAAATGTGGATTCAAAGACCTCTCAGGATAGGATGTTCAATACTTTCCCTTTCACCTTGAGATGGTTGACTTGTAATTTTCACAGTTGATCCATGGTTTGCCCTTAACTATTCATGACCATAATAATGGATTCTTGTATACTGCTTCCTAAATGAACCATCAACAATGTCAACAGCTAGTGACTTTGCTTTGTAGGTAAGTTTCTTATTGATTCCTACATTCCACTTTTCTTTTGTTTTCTCCATAATATCAGTCAGCCTCAAATTAGGATTCTCTCTTACATTGTTTTGAATCTTGTTGCCCAACCACTTGGAATTAAGGAATCTAACCTTAAAATCCCTACTACATGTGTATGTTTGTCCACAATCTTTCTTAACTGCCAAGTTTCCTATTTTAAATTCTTCCACAATATGACTTCCAAGGGAAGCCTTCCTTGCATCTCACTCTGATCCTCTTGTTATCATTTTTATTAAATTCAAGGTTTCTACCATAATAAAAAACATATGTTCTAACTGCCTCTTTAAAACCCCCCTTTGTTGAAAATACATTCCTAATTCCCACTTGTAATCCTTCATTTTTTTGGAAGCTTGAATGTTTGAAAATTATTCGTAAAAATCTCATCATCTTCACTATCAATCTCTTGAGGTAAGTCATCACTATCACATTACTCAATGTCACTACATCCTTGAAAAGTTTCTTTTGGAACCTCACCATCATTGTCATCATCAAATAAACCACTGCCTTCACTTGATTCTCCCAATAACCTTTGCTTCCTTGGTCTCCCAACCTTTGCTTTTCCCTTCCCTTTACCTTTACCTTTTGCGTTTTCTTTTCCTTTTCCCTTCCTTTTAGCTTTTGCTTTACCCTTGTCTTTTCCACCTCCTTCACCTAATGCATCTTCTGCATTGCCAGCCTCATTATCAACTGAAATCTCTTCACAAATACCTAAATCATCATCATCATCTGGATCACCAAAGTCCATATTCAAATAAGATCCTCACTAGAATCTTTTGGGTCAATGCCTTCAGTGGTCTATTACAAGTTAACACCCTCACATGTATATTCCCTGTCAACTGAAGCTTCTACACCAATGGTCCCTCCTTCATGAAACGTGTCATTAAGAATATTCAATTCTTGAAAAGTGCCTAAATCATCAAAAGTAACTTTTACACCATTATTCAAATCATCCAAATTGTCACTATTTCACTATTTAATTCATTTGAATTGTCCTTTTCTCCTACCTCACTTTCAACATCCTTTTCATTGGGTCCTACATTGGCTTTCAAAGAGAGTATTGGTTCTTATGCAAAGTCAGACTGTAGTATTGAATGAACCATATATAAATGTAAAACCTGATTAATGTGGGCTATGGCTTTCATTTTATCTGTTCCTCTATCATCTTCCAGCAAAACTATCACAGTATCTGCCATTGCATAATAATACCATTAACTATCCACTTTTGGGTATCCTAAATCTTTTAAAGCACTAAGTATCTCAAAATAACTCCAGTAATCAGGATCTACTGTCCAAACCTCTTATAACCCCTCACAACCTAATTTCTTAAACTCAACAAACACACCCCCGTGATGGACCACATACTTAAACGTATCAAGCATGACCTAAAAAGACGAAATAATGAAGATATCAAAGATTGAATAAGGCGGAGATGAAAAATGTTGTATTTTGAAAGAAGGTTAAGAAGAAACGAGATAATCGTACCTTAGAAGAAAATTGATTAAAGAACGAAGATGAATACTCATACGTAGCTTGGAAGAAAACTGGATGAATAATGGAGGTGAACACTCAGAAATGAACATTTACAAATGAAGCATCACAAAATTGTTTTTCTAACTTATGATTTTATGTTTCACGAATAAATTAAAAAAAAATGTAAAAAAAACCTTAACAGAAGAGATTTAAAAGGATAACAGAATTGCCTTAAGGCTATGTTTGGATATCACCAAATAAACGGAGCGGAATAGAGCGAAGTGGGGTGAGATGAAGCATATTGGAATGGAGCGGATCATTCCATTGTTTGAAAATTTTAAGACGGAATAAGACAAATTGTTCATTGCGCCCAAATTGGAGGAAAGCAATACGGTGGTAAGTGATGAAATGAAATCCACACCACTTCTTTCCGTTCCACTCCATCCATTTTTAAATATTCCAAACAATGAAATAGAATATCATTTTATTCCATTCCATTCCATTCCGCTCAGCACCATCCGATTCCATCAACCCAAATGTTTGCGAGTTTAGAGGGGAGGGGAGAGGAAGACTTCCGAAAATGAAAAATTTTAAAAAAATTAGGAAAATATTTGACATTTTTTGAAAAAATGATTTTGTTTAGAATGATAAAAGAGTCATTATGATTACTAAATTAATAATTTTCAGAATACTATAACAACTAAAAGATATGTGAAAATTTTATGTAAGCCCTAAAAAACCCTCGTTCAATACAATTTTTGAGTTCCCCATTTTAGGATTTTTTTTGTGTGTTATTAATAAAATCAAACCCTCCAAAACCCTCATACTCAAAATCTTTTTATTCTTTTCCCCTAATCCTTCTTATTTTTCAAAACCCTCCCATCCCTCCCCTCCAAACTCGCAAGCAAAGATTATAATAATAAGTTTTTTTTTTTTTACTTCAGAGACCATAAATTAAATGAAAGGACAATTAAACAACCAAAACAAAAAGCAACCATACATAAAGACCATTTCTTAACCCACCCTAGGGCCTACTTACGTACCATCGATTGACAAAACTGTCCTCGTGCTTCCGTAAATGCATCTCTAGAAGCATTTTTTTTTTATAAAAAAAATAGTTTTTTCCGGAACCCCTTAAAACATAGTGAAACGTGGGATTTTCCCAATTAATTAGAAAAATCAGAAAGTTCCGTAAATACATGGATTTTTCCAATTAATTGAGAAATTAATTTGGGATTTTCCTGATTAATTGGGAAAATCCCAAATTTCACTTTGTTTTAAGGATGTAGATGTGATCAAACTTAATTAATTTGGGATTTTCCAATTAATTGGAAAAATATCCAATTAAATTAAAAATTAGTTGAGAAAATCAAAATTCTCAATTAATTGGGAAAAGATTTGACCATAGAGTGTTACGTAAATGCATTTACGGAACTTAAGATTGCAAACCACGAGGAGCAAAATTGGAATTTTGCGTAATGTATAGCAGATTCATGGGGTTGGTTGAGAAATGGTCTACATAAATATACAAAATAAATAAGATTCACGTGCATTCTTTGCTTTGATATTAAGCAAATATATAATCTATACACAATATAATATAGATGATTCAGATCGGAAGCAGTGAGAAGTAGTGGAGGCACAAGTGTAGGTTCCATCTCCGTTTTCCAGTGTCGGATCATACTCATAGCGCAATGGCCAATCCCTCCGGCGGAAGAAAGCCAATCACACATGTCGTTTTTGACATGGACGGTCTCTTGCTCGGTATCTCTTTCTTTCTCTATTCATTCCTTTCCATTCCATTCATATCTTACACTTATCAATTTCACATAGTTGATAAATAATGAAGTTAAGGTGTTTGTTAATTTGCCAATTTGGTATTATTGCAGACACAGAGAAATTCTATACTGAAGTTCAGGAAACTATACTGGCTAGATACAATAAAACCTTTGAATGGCCCCTCAAGGCAAAGATGATGGGAATGAAAGCAATAGAAGCTGCAAAGGTCTTTGTTGAAGAGACTGGAATCAGTGATTCACTTAGTGCTGAGCAATTTCTTGTAGAAAGAGAAGATATGCTGAGGAGTTTGTTTCCAACAAGTGAGCTTTTGCCAGGTATGGTGATTGCATCAACATAAAGGCTAATGAATATTGTTTGCTGTTAACTATGGAAACTAGGACTGACATTTGAAAAGGGTGCTACTAGAAATTGAAAGCTTTAATAATATACATGATTAAAAAGGGCATATGCATTGATTCATTTTTAGAATCTGTCACATGCCTACACTTGGATGGCTCTAGACATTTGTTATTGACTGGCAAGGGTTGCCGATATTTTATTTTGTTTTTGTTGATGATTTATATAAGTTGGCATAGATTCATAATTGGACATTTGAAAGTACATAAAGGATTTATAAACAATGGCAAGACCACTCGGGTCACGCACTTGATATTTAATTCTGGGAGTGAGAAGTATGTGTTTAGAGTCCCGCATTAGATGAGATAAAGTTTGAAAATGAACTTATAAGTGGGATCGTCCTCATGTTACAATTTGGTTTTAAAAGGGTTGAGTTGAACCAGCCCAAGTTCTAATCCCTTCATCTAATCACTACTTGCCTGCTCAAATAAATGTGATGGAAAAGTATTTAAGGCCCTACGAAATGCATACAGAAAGCAACCCACAAGTGTTTTATTCTACGTAGGACATCTCGTCCTACATCCAGGCTGATAAACCTGTTCAAATCTGCATTTTCTGCTAGTAGCTGTTCATTCTCATTTTTGTCTCCACTTCTGATATGTTTCACTACATGTTTTCTTTTCCCAACTTATAAGGATTTCTTTGCTTTTTTGAAAGACAGAAACTTCATCCTACATTGATTCACCACCCTTTCTATCTTTTATTTTTTGGTGTAATATTGTAAAGATTCCTATTTGGTTCTTTCTTGTCTTTTCTCCCTCTCAGTTTTATTGACTACTTATCTTTCTTCAATCATCGATTCTCCCCTCAATTAAACTGTTGAATGAAGATATATATTTGATTTTCACCTTGTAGAGTTGAACACTTTGACATGTGATTTTTTCTTTCTATAACTTTTTGCAGTCTTTTTAAACAAGCCTATGATTTAAGCAAGTCTGAAACAATACATTAAGCATTTAAAGTTCTTTGTTAGCCACACCTGTTGAAAACTTGGAAAGAATTATGTTGTCACATGTTCAGCATCAAGATGTCTGTGCAACTCTTAACTAGTAACCTACCTTAGCTTTGAATTCCTAAAACCTTCTTGAGCATGTATAATGAAGCTGCCAACTAGTACAAGCCCAAAGAAGAATGTGTCAGCCACATCATCCAGGGAAATGTGAAGCAAGGCCTGTGTTGGGTTCCAAAGTCTGTTGAGAAATTCCCAAGAATCCAAGGAGCTAGGAGAAACTTGAGGTAACGGCTAACCGGCTCTCAATTGAGGGACTGTGTGGCATGAATTGGGGTATATATGGGAGAATGAGTGAAGTAGTCATGCATGATTTGTGATGTTAATTTTCTCTTCTTCCTTTCTCAATTTGCTCTCTCATTTACTCTTCTCAATCTATAGTCTGACATGTATTGATTACAGTACAAGTCCTCCTAATTGAGTTGATCACAATTCCATTCAGTTTAAATAATAACCTTCTTCATTGCCAGTATCATTACACTGGTGCTTTCATTTTCATCAAGGCAGAGTAGACATGGACAAATATAGTAGAAGCTCAATTTGAGAAATTGGACGAATCTCGCAACAATCAATTTGATCGAATTATGCTTTATTGGACGACTTACTTTCGAACATAACTGTTTGCATAGCTTTTCCGACGGTGTTGTGAACACGTTTAATGCAACCCTAAGACAACCATTGCAATCTAATTCCATTTCAGAATTTAGGCATCGTATGGCTGAATTGCCCAAATAATTTAAACACCGTATGGTGGAATTCTCTCCAGAATTCAGACTATCATAGTATCGTGTATGAAAATCATCATCCTGTTGCAAGAAGAAATAGATGCTTCAGAGTTGTCAACGATTACATGATTGAGTCGTTATCCATCATTGGGAACGTAATAGTCAATGCAACACACATGGACCTTTGCCAAACAATTTCTATAGAGAATTACCAACCTTTGTATTGAAGCCAAACGGTGAAAAACACACAAGTACCACGACAACGGTACGTGTATCCGATATGGGTGCGTACCCGATACTGGTACGTCATCATTTTAGAAGTAACAGTGCTTCGGTTGTTACACTGTCGTGGTGGTAATGTTAGTAAGGACTAAGGAAAGTTATCCACAACTGCAAATGGGTGTAAGGCTGCAGTATACTTATCCTAATTGTGAGGAATGTTCACTGGTCAAAAATCTTGAGGATAGTGTTCATGTGCTTTGGAGGAGAAGGAAAATTGCCAACAGAAAAACGACTGTCAGTTTCAAGGGGTTGTATCATTTATTTGATTGCTTCATGAACTTATTTAGCAACCTGTGAAAACTTTGCATACCGGTGCAGTTTAATTCAGATTGCAGCAGGTTTTCAAAAATTACATCATTTCAATGAGGCACTGGGTGTTTCAATCTCTCAACAGGTGGAGATTAGGATGAGCTCAATGTTTGTAGAGTCGCAATATATGTTAAGAGTTTGATCATTTCTAGTCAATCAAATAAAGGAAACAACAAACTCATCTACTTAATTCTTGTTAATGCTTCAAGAAATGATTAACTCTATGGGTACATGCATAACCCATGAATGATTGTTCTTCAGATTACTTTGGTTTTGTGTATTCTTCATAGCAGTGTAGCGTCACTTCATTAACTACCATTGAAGTTGTGATTTTATGTTACTAAATCATCATGTAGCTTCATTGCTAGAAAAAGTTCAACATATGTTACGGAAGATGAAGTTCTTATCACAGAATTTTCAGCTTAAGCTGTCGGGGATGTGGCTAAAGAATATTCTGGAAAAATCTTATATGCTCTTGAAACTTTATCTTAACTTCCACCTGGACAAGGTTGATTTTAAAGAGGAAGGTATTGTAATGAAGCTGCCAGCTAGTACAAGCTGAAACATGAATGAATCAGAAGCATTAGCCAAGGAAATGTAAAAGCAAGGTAAGTATTGGGATCCAAAGTCTGTTGAGAAATTCCCTAGAATCCAGGGAGCTAGGAGAGACTTGGGGCAACGGCTAACCAACTCACAATTGAGGGACTGTACGATACAAATTGGGGTATACTCTATGGGAGAAAATGGGAGAATGAGTGAAGCTATGAGGCATGCATGATTTGTGATATGAATTCTCTCTTCCTATTCTCATTTTCCTCTCTCTTTTACTCTTCTTCTCGTTATTTTAAGTTCCCACGTGTATTGCTTACTACTCCTCCTACTTGAGTTAGTCATAATTTCATTTAATAAAAAGGGTCATGCTAACATGTGCCCTTAGGGCACATGTTAAGGATACTATAATTAGAAAAAGTTAAATGTAATTAAATGTAATAAAGTCATATTTAAAATTTCGATACACTGAATGCACGTGTTTCAAAAAAATATTTCTATAAATAATTTATTAACTTGTGCCCTTGGGGCACATGTTAGCTTTTTCCTAATAAAAATAGAACCTTCATTACTAGTATCATTGCAGAATGTTTCAACTATGACCTTGTTGCTACTTGCTGTATATTATTGGCATATTTGACTACATGTATGTTGCAATTTCCGTCTTCATTGCGGTCCGCCCTTGTCGCCTAAATTGCGGCATTTGGCTTGCCTTATTGCAGCCTCCAACACCTTCATTGTATTGGGTTTGAAGGGGTGAATTTAGTCACACGTTGCTTAGAGATATGGCATGTGATGTGCTTATAAGTGGGGGCAATCCTCACTTTACAAGCCGGTTTTGTAGGAATGAGTTAGGTCCTACTCAAATTCTAAAATAGTATCAAGCCTATCCTAGATCAATTGTTGGGCTTTCCGCATCCTCCATGCTCCACGCTTCGGCCTCATTGAGGTCCGAGTGTGAGGGGTATGTTGGAATTTCCACCTTCATTGCGGTCCGCTCCTAGTCGCCTAAATTGCGACATTTGGTTTGCCTTCATTGTAGTCTCCAACAACTTCATTGTGTTGGGTTTGAAGGGGTGAATTTAGTCTCACATTGCCTAGAGATATGGCCGTTATATTTATAAGTAGGGGCAATTCTCATTTACAAGCCTTATTTATAATTTACAATCTGTATCTGTAGGGATGAGTTAAGCCCAATCTAAATTGTAAGAATATATTTAACACAAAGTTAGTTTTCTTACTCTCAATGGCTTCAAGTTGACGTGTTATGAAATGTTTGTGCTCAGTTGCTTGGTATGCCTTGTAACAACTTCTTTTTGATGATATGGGTTTAGAATTCCTTTTTGTATGCAATTTTCGCAACACTAGAGCGCCTCATCTGAAATTGTTTTGCATTTAAATAAATTATACGATTATCTGCAATTTATATTGGGGTGTAAATGTTTGCTCATAAATCTTCCAACTACGCAAGATTAAATCTTTTTGTTAGGTATAGGTTCTGTGTCTTATTTTCTCCAC
The DNA here is from genome assembly GCF_029867415.1 of Vicia villosa. NCBI lineage: Eukaryota > Viridiplantae > Streptophyta > Magnoliopsida > Fabales > Fabaceae > Vicia > Vicia villosa. The sequence continues at coordinate 41,656,784 of NC_081182.1, read as the reverse complement.
TAAGCGTGTTGCTTATATTTTATATAAATTCAATTGTAGATGGATGAATAAAGGTGAAAAGACTGTCTTATCATACCTTGTTTCAATTTAGGTCTTTTAGAAGTAATAGTCTTATTAAAATATTTGAATTTGCTTGAGGAAAATACTCTCAGCCTTTGATATTTATATCCAACTGAATATATTCAAATCCCTTGATTATAAGGATAAATAAAACTAACAAACCTAATCTAATTGACAGATTTCCCAACATAATATAACTTAAACCTATACATTTCTTAACATTTCATATTTATTTAATTATACATATGTATCATTGTCTGAATCATAAGTTTTTTACATTAATAGTGCCGATGTGTCTGTATTAGTGTTGTACCAGGAATTCATGTCGGTGTCCATGCATCATAGGTTAAGACTACCACTTTTTGTTATAATACTGACATTCTTCTGGCTGCTTTTCATTTATCATAGGTGTTAGCCGTTTGCTCAAACATCTACATGCAAAAGGAGTTCCTATTGCCGTGGCAACGGGGTACATTTCATCCATCTAGTGCCTTTTTTTGTCGGTTAAGGAAAAGAGATTTATTTCATGTTATGTATTTAGAAGGACTTCTGATACAAAGTCGTTTTGCCAATTTGCTCACAGTTCTCACGGGCGACATTTTGAATTGAAAACGCAAAGACACGGTGAATTGTTTTCTCTGATGCATCATATTGTTCTTGGTGATGACCCTGAAGTTAAACAGGGAAAACCATCACCTGATGTATTTCTTGCTGCAGCCAAGAGATTTGAGGTAAACCAATTAGTGAATTTTGGAAACTTAATGACAAATTTGTCCACAAGGATCACATATACCAATTAATCCACATCTGTTTTCACAGACTTGCAACTTATCATCTTATTATTCAACTTGGAACATCATACAAAATAAGATTCAAATTCAATGGAAGAAATTTTAGTAATTTTTCAAAATTGGGGAACTATATGTGTTGAGGATGACTCATAGTCACAAAAGAGGGGCGGGGGAACTGTAGTGCTACGGTTCAGGGGTATACTTGTAATTTGGACCGTAGTATATAAATAAAACACTTCTAACTCTGAAATTCTAATTAATGCAAATAATAATATGGAACTACAGTTGTGCTGTAGTCGGAAACGTAGGCACACTTGGCCAAACTGCATAAACATATATTGATCGTTGTATGCAATTTACATTCCAATTTACGTTTTTGTCACTAGTTGATGTTCTAACGATTTAGAAACGGAGGACTAATATTTGTGAATCAACTCAAATAAGAGGAGGACCAAAAGAATATTTGAGCTTATGATTAATTATTGTATTTTCAAATTTATTTTGTTTGTGATCATACATAGTGATGCTTTTTAGTTAATGATACACTGATGGTAAACAGGGTGGACCAGTAGATCCAAATAACATACTTGTTTTTGAAGATGCACCCTCTGGAGTTCAAGCAGCTAAGAATGCTGGGATGTAAGTGGTCTGAAGCACCCAATGATTTTTTCTGTTTCATATTTTTATATGTTCACTAGACTCTTTCCGTTCTCTTTCCCCCTCTCATGTATACTATAAATGATTGTTGATATAATAACCTTTGTTATCCATAGGCCAAACTTATAAGCTACAGCGTAAAGAACTCTGAAATAAATGAATATAGAAGCTGGGCTATGGATTCCATTCCACTGTCTTTATTTTAGTGCAATGGCTATGTTTGAACACGTCAACTAATTTTATGTTTCATTGATAATAACTAGCCAAATGCAATCAGTGAAAGGAGTATGGAGTCTCGATGCTCTCGTGCTCATCGCACTTTTTTGTATTGCAAAAATTAATAATTCATTGAATTCTGTCTTAACCTCTACATTAGTTTTTATCTTTTTAAGTTCCTTTCAAGAATCTCTAAAATATATTTATAAACTATGATATAACTGATTGTGATCTCATGGTAGGATGGAATCTAGTGTGGTCCCTTGGAATACTTGGTTATGATCATGTTCACTTGTTCTGATGTCTTACCACTCATTTGTCACCTTATACAACTTCATTGCATGTTATTTTAATTAAACACATATTTGATACGTGCATCGTACAATTGAGAGTAGTATAATTTTCTTCAATTTGTTGAGTTTTTTTGTTGCATGTCTTGCAGGTCAGTTGTTATGGTTCCTGATCCGAGATTGGACAAATCTTATCAGGGTGCCGCAGACCAAGTTTTAAAGTCATTGTTGGATTTCAACCCCAGCGAGTGGGGTTTACCTGCATTTGAAGACAATGGAAGTTAAATGTGAGTTTCCAAGACCGTCAATTTTATTTTATTGGGGGCATAAAAAGCATTACATATTTATGGATTTATTGTTTAATCCATTTCCATGGAGTTCTAGTTACACTATTGGATATTAATATTATCGTGCTTGGTAATAATATTACTACAAATCAATATCGGCCCGAGATTTTAGTGGGGATAAATAATTCGATTTGAATTGAGTTTTTGTCAAAAAATATTCGCATTTTGTGTTTGGTAACTTTTTAAATATGATATTGTTTCAAGTTGCAAGAGACATGTTTTTTACCAAATTATTAGACACATGTTGGAAGAGATACACTGACTTCAAGTATATTATTGACTTCCATTGGAAGAGATATATGTATCTATAACTATAAAAAAAATAGGATACATCTATAATCTATAATTATAGATAAAGATGATACAAGTTTTTGGGTTGATTTATTTTTGTTTCAATATTCTTCTTAAAAATTCGGGGTTACTTTATACATCCTTTAGGGTGCTATGCGCCCTAGTGAAAAATCGAAAATGCCTCTAAATTCTAAAAGTGTATTTCTAGATACACTCAAAATATACACATCTCAGTATTTCGTAAGTGTGTCACATTCATTTTGTTAAAAAAAATCCATAACTGTATTTCTGTAATAAATTTGGAAGTCGGAAGTGTCCTTTTGTAGCTGAGAATTTTTTCTTAAAAAAATCCAGAAATGGAGAAAAAGTGGAAGCAAGCAATCAACTATTATGCTTATTAATAAGTTCTTTCTTTGTGTGGCTTCGTATGCTCTAACCTGAACATTATTTCCATAATCCTTGGCTCTTTTCTTCACTTCTCACTTCTCTAGCCTTATCATCAACCAACCCTTTAGCATATTCAAGATTATCAGTAACAACAGGGATGGTTACCAGAGACATAACTGTAAATCCGGTGAAAGATTATATGGTAAGAGGCGAAGCATTGGATGTCATGGCTGTATTGCATGATGGAACTGTGTAGGAGAAGAAGCAACTTATGTCCCATTAATGACCCGTGTCTTTGGTAACACTATTCATCGTTTTGTTTACAGAAGTATATTTTCGGATTTATTTTGAAAGTGCACTTTAGATTATGTTTTTGGCATAATAGAGGGTGATTTACTTGCATAGTGTTGAAATATGTATATTTTAGGTGCATCTGACAAAATTTTAGAACCTTAAGTATCTCTTCACTCATAGGATGCGTAAAGTAATCCCTAAAACTATGTATTAAGGACTCTATTCTTATGTACCAGCCATGAAGTTGATCCAATGAACACAATTTGGCTCACTGTTTAACTTTATCCCTTGAATCTGTTTATAATTTGATTAAATTTTGATCTATGAAGTATCAACACAAACAATTATAACAAACATGACACCGACAAATGACATAAGTAATGCAAATAATAATTTAAGAGAGTGAAATAATTGAACCTAACTACATGTTAGGTGTGTGTTGGTGTTGGTTACTTAATTTCTAATGTAACTTTGTTTTATGTATGTTTTGTTCCTCTCTTTTTATTCAAAACCTGATTTTGTTTTGTTGGTAAATGTTAGAGTAAACGAGTTAGATTCAAGGATTAAAGTTTTTTTCTTTTGGTTCAAAATAAATAAATAGAGACATACACACGTGTTACACTCATAACTTCTATAACAAAATAGAAAATAAATCAATCTCCTTTAAACTTAGAAAATCAATTACCAACACAATTACAACGGCTGTAACCACTTTTGATTCCCGAATGTAACTATATCGGTGGTGCAAAAAAATTCTATCCATTTAATTTGTTAGTCTAACACTGCCATGTGCTCTTTTTAAGGCTCTTTATAGAGTATAAAGGTTGATCTAAGTGATTAATTTTGTTGATTGCAAGAAAATAATAAGGGTTTAGTAGATCTACCAAATTAGGTAGATATTGTGCGTCAAACACCAGCCCACGCCTCGCCTCTTTGCCATTTTTAAAACAATTAATCCTAAGAAAATAAAAATAAAAGAAAACGTGTATATATCAACCTGTTACCCTAGGATTTCGACTTACCAATAAATGGGCAACTGGGACTCAAAATTGGTAATTGGGCCTCAATTTGGTAGAAAGGCCCTAAATTGGTAATTGGGCCTCAATTAAATAACTACATTGCCATTTGGGTCAAAGCGGTTCGGCTAAGTAATGCTTAGTAGTCGAAGCTGTTCGACTAGAAAGATTATCAGAGGCTTCAGCGTTCGACCAGAAGTATGCGAAGACTTAAGAATTTTGCTGCAGAAATTGAAGTGGAAGTCGAGAGGTATTAGAAGTTAAAAGGAGACGGTTTTCAGCAGTTACAAGAGACGCGTGGAGGCCTTATACATCGAAGATGCTGCATGTCGAAGACACGTGTCGGCTGATGACAGTCAACCGTTAGTAGTAGTTATCTTATTTTTACTATTTAAGCAAGTTCAATAGGAACAGTTTAGAGGTCCGCATTTTCTACATAAACACAAGTAAACTCAAATCTCTGTGCAATAATGAGTAAAGAGTGCAACTTTGGAATGTACGTATGCGTACCAGTTTAATTAATGCAATCATTTTACGTTATATTTCATCTTTCAGTGCACATTTACTGCTTTTTTATTGCTTTGATTTACTTTAAAGCCTTTAATTTCAGTGTTTACTTTTACTTTAAAGTCACTGTTGCATTTAATACAAACCAGATACACATAATATAACAAAATAAAGCAATTAGTCCTGAAGTATTCTAGTTGATTCCGCAAAAGTAACCTTTAAAAAGGAAACTAGCGCTTGTTTACCATTTTTCTGGGTAAACAAATTGGCACACCTGGTGGGACCCGTCAATTGCTGTTTGTTTTATATTTGTTAGTATAATAGTTATGTATGATATTAAGAAGTGGTCAGAAATTAACTAACATGGCTGAAGTTAATACAAATAATTCTGATCTTTCTAGAAATCAAGGGGTTGTTCTGACCGAAACAACACCACAAAGTGCCGCAGATTCATCCCCAGTTATAACAACAAATACTGGTGGATCGACGGCAGCAATATTGGTATCATCACCAACGAATGTACGGTCACCGTTTAATCCGTTACGACCGCCATTTCATGGAATGATGCCTCCATCAGGTTTTAACCCTCAGTTTGGAATGCCCACGTCTATGATGCAAGGTTTGCACACAAATCCTTCATTATATTCTGACAGCATGATGGCTACAAGCACATCAAATCCAAGGGGTCGACCTATAGGCATAGGATATAATCACCAGGCTTTGCCATCTTTAAGTACTACGTCAATGTTGTCAATTCGACAACAAATAGACGAAAGTAATCATGAAATGGTGAATGCTCTTACTCAACAAATGGGAACTGTTTTTACTCCCATGATAAATAACACGAACCAAAGTTATGAAATATTGGCTGGACAAATGGCCAGAATTGCAGATTTCTTTGGAGCGCCCCCACAACCAAACCTTTCGACTACTCAAGGGTCGAATGTGAGAGGGGTCGAACCTATAGGACAAGGAGATCAAATTGAGCAAGAGATCCCTAGAATAGTACAAAGGCATCAAGATGCTGACCAGGTTCTTAGGAACATCCAGCAAGATGTCAATGTTGGACACAATAATATCTCTAATGTAGTCGAACAAATTTTAGTTCAGAATGGAATAAATGTAGGTTTGCATAGACCAAATTTCGTTTCCCCGTTGTCAGAATATGTAAGGCAAACAGAATTGCCTAGGGTGTGGAAAGTCCCAAAATTCACCAAATTTGCTGGTGAGACTGGCGAGTCGACGGTCGAACATATTGCTAGGTTCCAGACAGAGGCTGGAGAAATAGCAAACAATGAAAATCTGAAGATGAAGTATTTTCCAAGTTCTTTAACAAAAAATGCATTTACTTGGTTCACGACCTTATCTCCACAATCTTTGTTCTCATGGAACCAATTAGAACGATTGTTCCATGAACAATTTTATATGGGACAGTCGAAAATTAGTTTGAAAGAATTAGCTGGAGTTAGGCGAAAGGGTACAGAACCAGTCGATGACTATCTAAACCGTTTTAGGTTACTGAAAGCTAGATGTTTCACACAAATTCCTGAACACGAGTTAGTCGAAATGGCTCCAGGTGGGTTAGATTATTCCATAAGGAAGAAATTAGACACCCAACATTTGAGAGATATGGCACAACTGGCAGATAGAGTACGCCAGGTCGAAAGGCTAAAAGCTGAAAAAGTCAGAGCTAGTAAATATCATAAGAAAGAAAAGATAGCTTATGTTACTACAAGTGAGTTCGACTCTAATAGCGACAGTGAATACGAAGAGGGAGAGGTCAACGTGGCTGAATTAAAGCCAGGGCCACCATATATCTGTAAATTGCTCAAGCCCTCAAAAGATAAAAATCTGATTGAAAGTAAAAATGAAAAATTTTCTAGTAAAACGTATTCATTTGATATAACAAAATGTGATGAAATATTTGATTTGTTGGTTTCTGATGGGCAAATCATAGTACCCCCAGGACTTAAAAATCCTCCTCTTGAACAAAAGAAAAAAAAGGATTTTGTAAATTTCATAATTTCTTGGGTCATAAAACTTCTCAATGTGTCATTTTCAGGGATTTGGTGCAAAAAGCTTTGAAAGAAGGAAGGTTACAGTTTGGAGAAAAACCAAAGTCATCAATGCAAGTTGATATTGATCCTTTGCAAGTCGAAGAGGCTCACTATACTGAGCTTGCTGATGTGATGATGGTTGAGACTACTGATGGTTTCGTTAGAAAGCAAAACGGCGCTACTGATGGCAAAGTTTTGAACATGGTTTATCCTGAACCAAAAGAAAGTCTTTTGAAATTCCTTGAGAGATGCCACAATAACAACTCTCAAGTTGGATTATGCCCAAGGTGTGATGTTGTTTTCAATGTCGATGCTGCAAACAAAGTGAGGTTCGATCCTCGTCGAGGCAAGAATCGTCAATTCATGTACACAGGAGAAAACAGTGGTCGAAGGGCTGGAGAATACAGGAAGATGTTTGAAAAACCAAGGACTTTCCGTCCCAAGACGGATGTCCCTGAAGACAAATGGGTGAAACCCATTAACTTCAGAGGTAAACGCCCAGAATGGCAGATTCAAGGCGATGGAACCAATGCTGAAGGCTCTTGGACGGATAGTGGATCTAAAAGAAAAGATTACATATCTCCAAACTACAAAGGAAAGAACCCCATGACTCGAACGCAGTGGAGGCGTTACCAAAGAAGCCATAAGAATGGACAGGAAAATTCGAAAATGGTGCAGGCAGGATTTTCTCACTATCAGCCAAAGCCTTTTCACAGGAAGTTGACTGAAGAGCAGGCTAAAATAGCAAATGAAAGACTGGCTGCAGGAATGATCCTAGGAAAGAAACTGATTAAAGAATTGGTTGACGATGATGCTCCGATCCTCAATACAGAAAAAGAGCCTGAGTATTCTCCACTGTCGGACGAAGAGGTCGACGACAACTTTGACATAGAGTCAGATGAGTTGCTAATCGACTGTGGAATTGTCTCTGTACTTCCAGCAGAGTTCGACAGAGTATCTGAGGTATCTGAGAACGAAGATGATTTTCTTCCTGACGAGAATGTGGAAGAAACTCTTGTCTGTTACTATGTAATGGGAAAAGGAGTGGTAGAAGAGCAAAAGGCTGTGTTTGAGAGGCCAGGTCGAGGAATGATGTATCATTTGAAGCCTTTATTCATAAGGGCGAAAGTGGATGATGTTCCAATAAACAAAGTGTTTGTCGATGGTAGGGCTGCTGTAAACTTAATGCCTTATTCCTTACTTCAGAAAGTGGGTAAATCTGACAAAGATTTAAGGCCCCATAATATGGTGTTGTCTAATTATGAGGGCAAGACAAGTGGAATACTTGGAGTGATTCAAGTAAAACTAGTTGTTGGTTCGGCTGTCAGGTCAACCATCTTTATGGTGATTGCATCGCAGGCAAATTTTAAACTGCTGTTGGGTCGAGAATGGATCCATGGAATAGGGGCAGTTCCTTCCACCTTACATCAGCGTGTGGCCATTTGGAGACCAGATGGTATAGTGGAGAATATTGAAGCTGACCAAAGTTAGTACAAAACTGAAAGTGGTCGTAGACACTTCGACCAACATCTGGCAAATGTAGCTCCTTGCTACAAAGCAGAAGAGGTGTATTCTTCTGATGAAAGTGTGTCTAAGTATTTGAACTTAGACCCCAATTATGGTTTCATTTGGAATAAAGAAGACCCTAATGAACCAATGAATCATGAAAGTCCTCCAGAGCAGAAGACATCAGTCAAAGATGATGACCACTGAGTCAGAATATCTGGCTCGAATAACGGCTTATTTGGCCGAAAACAAAGGAAGAACGGCTTTAGAAGCCGAATTAGAGAAAAATATGGCTATTGAGGCCATGTTGGTAAAAAATGAAGACAGTCCTGAAGTCGATCACCAAGTCGAACGACTTGATGGGATATACGATGATGAACCTTTAGGTTTTGAAATGGATCCGTTAGGATCAGTCAAAAGAATGCAAGCTCAAGATCCCCTGGAAGAAGTTAATTTGGGTGATGGGATCATTAAAAGGCCTACATATGTGAGCACGAAGCTTGCAAGTTGTTTAAAAACCAAGTTGATTCGACTCCTAAGAGAATACAAAGATTGTTTTGCTTGGGATTATCACGAAATGCCTGGTTTGGGTCGACAGGTGGTGGAACATCGACTACCTTTAAACCCAGGTAAAAAACCTATCAAGCAGCTTCCTAGAAGATTTGCGCCAGAGGTTATGGAAAAAATCAAAGTAGAAATTGAAAGATTGCTGAGAAGCAAGTTTATTCGAACTGCGAGGTATGTCGAATGGTTAGCTAATATAGTGCCTGTCATAAAGAAATATGGTAGCCTTCGTATATGCATAGATTTCAGAGATTTAAATAAGGCTACCCCTAAAGATGAATATCCCATGCCGGTTGCTGAAATGTTAGTCGACTCTGTAGCCGGATTTGAATATCTCAGCTTATTGGATGGATATTCAGGTTATATCAATCTTCGACAATGGTCACTTAGACCATCTTCGACAATCTTTTGAACGAATGAGGAAATATGGACTCAAAATGAACCCTTTAAAATGTGCTTTTGGTGTACATGCAGGGGATTTCCTGGGCTTCGTGGTTCACAAGAAATGCATTGAGATAAACCAAAATAAGACGAAAGCAATCTTGGAGCTAAAGGCGCCAGAAACAAAGAAACAACTCCAGTCATTGTTGGGGAAGATTAATTTCTTGAGGAGATTCATCTCAAATCTAAGTGGCAAAACGAAGATATTTTCACCACTTGTGAAGCTCAAGAACCAAGATCAATTCAAATGGGAGCAAGAACATCAACAGGCATTCGACCAAATAAAAGCTTATTGTAATACGGTGAACTGACTTTTTATTAATCGGAATGTTGCGGATAGCATGAGTCGCCACCGACTTTTATTTTATCCAATTTTTAGGAAAGGCTAAAAGAACAGAAAAATACCTTTGGAAAAGATTTTGAGTTCGGGGGGTAAGTTATACAAAGGGAAGGTGTAAGGCACCCTTTGCATCCATGGTTTTCCATGGGCTCTTAATTGCTTAGCTCACTTTGAAAAATGTTTGAATTGTTTGAAAAGTAGTGTATGAATAGAAATTCGGAAAAGAACTTTAGCTTGTAAATAAGCGTAGTCTTTTTGAAAAGTATTTGAAAAATAGTGGGAAAAAGAGTTTGAAGTTCGAATTTGAATTGAGCAAGCAATTAAAAGCTACTTACCCTAAGTTTAGAAATTTGTTCTTTTAGCTTTTCGAGCGAAAGGGTCTATCCGTACCATAAGGGGGCAGGAAGTCTTTCAATTGGATGTGGAAAGGGTCATCGAGTAATTGTTCGCCATAAGACTATCACATGCCATAAAGAGGGCAGGTAGTCTAAGGGAATGATAGAATAGTCATTAATCTTTTTAGGCATCATGCGAGGATACCTTAGCAATTTGGGACAATCATCATTTTACCGAGGCAACGTCGAGGGACAAAATTGATGATGATAATGAATTGAGGGCAACATTTGTTTTGCTTTAGGTATCCTCGGAATCGAGGGACTTGACTATTTAGTACACTTATAGGCAACGAGGCAACAAGAGGGATCACCCTAAAGGTGTGTGGGTGCACAATCATGTGGTTCAATTCAGTTATTTATCTTATAATTAGTGAGCTAATTTGTTTTAAACAAGGCTTGCACTCCCTAGGATTACTAACCACGCAGTTAAAAAAATAAAGGCAGAAAAACATAATGTCCTTTTACAATAAACACCTGCGGGGAAGGGGAAATAGAGGACAGAAAATAAGAGGGAACAATAATTAAGATAAACCCTTGAATGCCTTGATCTTCCTCAAACTCTCGATTGACTCTGAAAAATTAGGAGGAAAATAAACAAGGGTTAGTGTATTACAGATTCAATGGCTATTGAGGCAAACCCTATTAAAAGGCATAATAAAATAAAATGAAATAAAATAAAATAAAAATAAAATGATATTTAAACAAGAGAAATTAGAAAACTTAGCTTTTTGTCAGGTGATTCGCGTGGCTGAAAGATTTTTGACTAAACCCTGAAAAGTTAAACACAAAGAAGAGAAGTGTTAGTGCATTAACTGATTCAAACCCTAATGGATTACAAACCCTAAGAAGTTTATAAACCCTAAAGAGTTAGTAAGAAAACTTATTGTGACCCACAAGGTCTACCAGGCTTAAAAGTGTAACAACAAACCCTAAAGCTATCAGGATTGATAAATGTCTCGAGGTTAACAAATGTTTAAAATTAATTAATTAAAAGTATATATAAATAATAATTTTTCTTATAAATGATTATAATTATTTTTAATGTTTGTGAGAAAAATCGAGTGTCGATTAAATTAATAGTTGTGTGAAATTATTATAATAATAAAAATATTTAAATTAAATAAAAACAAAAGGAAATAAATAAAGGTTTAAAACAAAAATAAAATAAAAAGAAAGCTAAATACTTAGCTGGGCAATGATCTGGTGTGGCTAATCTTTGAGGGAGCATGGTAGTCCTCGCACCTTGCTGGTCGTTAGATTGTTTTTCTACTGGGATCTGATGGTCCTTGCGTGATGGTACATCGTGTCCAGACGTAGGGGTGCAGTAGTGAATCCATGGATAAACTATAACATACAATCGTTAAAAATGAAGCGATGAGGGTAGGGATCGAACCCAGGCCCTCACGCTGAACACAAAGAAACCTTACCAGCTGCGCTGCGTATTCAATTTGTTTCATAATTAATCCACAAACAATAAATATATAAATATGTAATAAATGGAATTATTCAAACATTGTTAACGTAGGCCCCACACGCCGCTGGCTGACGAATGAGGAATGGGGAGAGAGGGGTTGAAAATTTGACTGGCCCTTCACGCTCCCACACGTGTCCTTGCGTTGGTCATCATCTTCTTCCTTTGGATGCCCAGAGTTTGCTACGAATTTGATGCCATTTAGCTACGGTTTCTGCATCTAATTCCCGTAGCAAAAACTGCAGATTCTAAAAACTCAAAAAAAACTACGTTAAAACAAAAATTAAACCACCCAGATCAATTATTTGGAATGTTACGAGTCTAATGGGACCATCGTTTGGGCCTGAAACATCTTGTAGATGGGAAAACGAAGGCACACATCATTCATGCCCTAACAATGGCAAGTCGAGCTCCATGCGTTAGACCTTAGAAGGAAGACGTCTAACTGACTCTAAGGGACACCACGAACATGTATGAATGCAAAGAATCAATTTAAATGGCATAATTTAAGCGTTTCAAGTTCGATAATGGTGCAAACCGAGAGTGAACGATATGGCGCTTCTCCACGTGTTCTGGGTTCGAATGTGGACTGGTATCATCTCCTGGGACCTTCAGGAATCTAGTGCGAAGTTTGGCAAGGTTTGAGAATGGCTGAAAGTCCAAGTTTACTCATGCCCTAGTTTTGTGAAGGTTTTTGGTAATTTGGAAACCCTTATTCCTTCTCCACCAATCGTCCCCTTTATTCTGAATGAGCTCCAATATATATAAGGGTTGGGATTAGGTCAAATATTCTTGGACAAATCGTGTGATTGATGGCTTAAAAATATGAAAATATTTTATTGAATTTTGAATAGAATCTTTCTTATTTTGGCTCAAATTTTGATCATCTCTTTCCAATCTCTCTTGCCACGATTTTGGAATGTTTATTTGATATTTAATTGAATCAAATTTAAAGCAAAATCAAATCTTCTATTATTTTTATAATTTTATTTAATTAAATTATGATTTTAATGGATAAAATCTATAAAATAATAAATAAAACTAATAAGAATGTAAGAGATGTATTCCATGGTCGTGGATGGGCTTAAGATGATATTAGAACCAAAAGAAATCAAGCCCATTTAGAAGTCTTTTGAATTTTTGGTCTTTTTCCCTCATATACACCCTTGAAAATAGATGAACTTCTACACCCTGCCATTTCTTCATATCTCCATATTTTTTCAAGATTGTGAACTTTTTGGAAACCTTAGGGAGTCCTCTAACCAGTGTCTTTGGTTCCATATCAAAATTATTTTCCATTCTCATTTTATACCCTTTTGGAAAAAGTGTCTTCTTGTTGACTTTTGAAAAGGACCTATAATGTATGAAGCCATATCTCTTAGATTATTGACCTATGAGCTTTAATTCTTGGATCATTGGATAGAGGAATGAATTCCCTTCAAAATGAGCTTTGGTGGGAATTTTTCTAATGAAGTATGAATATTTGGTGAATTTTCAAAGTTTCGTTAACTTTTTCAGTTTATGCCCAAAGTAGTAACTTTTGACTTTTGACTTTTCTGATCTTTCCTTGTATCATCATGATCAACGCTTGATCAAATGATGATTTTAGGGTTAAGAGGATGTTGCTGACCCTATGGAACCACCTTGAGCCATTGATTCAGTGATTTTCCTTTGAAAGAACCAAACCCTTAGTTCAGAACTTTGTATAGGAGAATTTGTATAGGAGCTTTGCATATGGATTTGAAACTTGAATAGGAGAAATAGTGTGGGCAAATTTTGGGGTATGACACTTATTTAACTAAGCCTCCTATTTTGTTATCCCCCAATAGGACAAAAAATATGAAATTGTACATAGCTGCATCAGGTTCGACAATTGGGAGTATGTTGGCCCAAGAAGATGATAATGGCGTCGAAAGAGCTATATATTATCTAAGTCGAACCCTAGTAGATGCTGAGACTAGGTATAATGATATTGAAAAATTATTCTTATGCTTGTATTTCTCATGTAACAAACTTAAGCAATATATAAAGCCTGTTGATGTGTATGTTTCCTCTCATTTTGATGTTATTAAACATATGTTGTCTAAACCAATTTTGCATAGTCGAATTGGTAAGTGGGCGTTAGCGCTAACTGAATTTTCCTTAACATATGTTCCTTTAAAAGCTATGAAAGGACAAGTTGTGGCTGATTTTATAGTCGACCATGGTTTAGTCGAATTGTCTGTAAATTAAGTCGAACGAACCAACTGGAAATTGTTTTTTGACGGTTCTAGTCACAAAAATGGATCAGGCATTGGAGTCTTGATTATTTCTCCCAAAGGACTTCCAACAAAGTTCCATTATAAAATGAAAGAAGTATGCTCTAACAATGAGGTCGAATATGAAGCCTTGATAACTGGTTTGAAGGCCCTAATAGATTTAGGGGCAAAACGAGTTGAGATTCGAGGTGATTCTGAGTTAATAATTCGACAAATCAAAAAAGAGTATAAATGCATCAAAGAAAATCTAATAATGTATTATGCAATTGTGATACGCTTATTAGAAAAATTTGAACATGTTGAGATCTTGCATGTACCAAGATCTAACAATTACATTGCCAATGAATTGGCACAAATTGCTTCTGGGTATAAAGTTTCTAAAGACAAGTTAGAAGATATGGTTGAGATCAAGAATAAAAAAACCCATGAAGTATTAGACAAGTTAGGTCAATTGTCGACGTCAAAATTCGAGGGGGTAGGTGATGATGTTGAAAGTAAAGTTGAAAGTAAAGATTTGTATGCCTTGGAAATTTTTGCCATCGACAATATGACTGATGCTGATTGGAGAAACCCATTGGTCCAATACCTAAATAATCCAGTCGGAGGAACTGATCGAAAGATTATATACAGAGCTCTAAACTATGTGATATTAGGAAATGATTTATACAAGAAAACAGCTGAAGGTGTATTGTTGAAATGCTTAAGTGAAGCTGAAGCATATTTGGCTGTGTCAGAGGTTCATACTGGTGTTTGTGGAGCTCATCAGTCAGGCCATAAGATGAAATGGTTGTTGTTTAGACAAGGTTTATATTGGCCGACAATGCTAAAAGACTGTATTGAATATGCAAGAGGATGCCAAGAGTGCCAGAAATTTTCAGGCATTCAACATGTTCCAGCCAGTGAATTGCATGCCATTGTCAAACCTTGGCCTTTTAGAGGATGGGCTTTAGATTTAATAGGAGAAATTAAACCTGCATCTTCTAAGCAACAAAGATTCATTTTAGTAGGAATAGATTATTTTACTAAATGGATAGAGGCAATCCCACTAGTTAATGCTGATCAAGAAGCAGTGATTAGTTTCATACAAAAACACATTATCTACAGATATGGGATTCCAGAAACTATTACTACTGATCAAGGATCAGTTTTTGTTGGTCGAAAGATGCAAGCTTTTGCAGCAGAGATAGGATTTAAATTGCTAACATCCACTCCATATTACGCTCAGGCCAATGGTCAGGTCGAAGCTGCTAATAAAGTTATTATAAATTTGATAAAGAAGCATGTGGGGAAAAAGCCAAGAAATTGGCATCAAGCGCTCGACCAAATCCTTTGGGCTTGTCGGACGTCACCAAAGGAAGCAATAAAGACTACCCCATTTCGTTTGACATTTGGGCATGATGCTGTATTGCCTGCAGAAATTCACCTACAGTCGACAAGAATTCAACGACAAAACAGTCTCTCGTCTAACGAATACTGGAATATGATGTTAGATGAATTAGTAGAATTAGACGAAGAAAGGCTAATAGCGTTGGATAGGTTAATAAGACAAAAGGAAAAAGTAGCGAAGGCTTACAACAAGAAAGTCAAAGAGAAGACATTCATGGTAAGTAATTATGCATGGAAAGTTATCCTGCCCATGGATCAAAGGAATAAGTTATTGGGTAAATGGTCCCCAAGTTGGGAAGGACCGTTTAAAATTCTGCAAGTATTTTCAAACAACGCATATGAAATTGAAGAATTAAATTCAGATGGTCGGATTTTGAGGGTGAATGGTAAATATTTGAAAAAATATAAACCTACACTTCAAGAAATACGCATAATAGACCGAAGCTGAAATATTAGATTAAAGATGGCTATAAAAGTAGCCAACTATTACAAAAATAATCATAAAGAAGTGGAGCGATCGAAGAATACAATAAAAAAAATATAAAAAAAAAAAGAAAAAAACCAAAGTCACTAAAATATCCAATATTAGTGAACCCTTCGGTCGATGTCTTTCAAGGATAGTAGAGGCAGACTTTCGGCTTCGAACATATCCATACGTCCAGTCTTGCGCATTTTCCTCACCACACCTTGCTTGAGGAATAGGTAGGATAAGAATCTTCCATAAGGAAGACAGGTCACCCTTCCTTGACGAGAGGCAGTCAAAGAGACAGCTTCCACAAGTTGCTTAAAAATCAATAGAGGAAAGTTGATTTTCTTCCCCTGAAGGGCACCGGAGATGAATTTCAAGTCTTCCACCATGATGTTATTTTCATCATGGTTGCGTGGACGAAAGTTGCCCACAAAAAGTTGGTGCCAAATTTTGATTACTTTGGCACAAAAGGGGTCATTGTCCATGAGATCCCTTAACATATTAGAAGTGTTCATGTTGAAAATATTGTCACCAAAAGTTTCACCGGTATTACTGCATTTCAACAAATCAGAGATTGTTGAGGGAGTGATGATGACATGAGCCCCTCGAATGTTGGAGGTTATAGTAGTCCTCCCTTCTGGATCTATGCGCAAAGATGCAAACCTCCAAAATTCAGTCAGCATGCAGGGATAGATGTTACCATCTAAAATTTCAGGATAAAACTCAAGTCCCTGACCAGCATAGAGAGCACGAACATTGATGTGGTTCGCATCAAATTCTTCTTCAGAAAGTTTAAATTCTTTCTTGATGCAGGATCTTATGTGGGCGTTTGTTAAAGGTTGTGCCATGGTTTGAAGACAAAGATTGAAGTATGAAAATGTTTAAGATGTTATGCGTAGGGAAATGCAAAAGGAAATGGAAGGAATGAGGCTATATATATAGAGAATATGTAGTTACTTCAGCAAGACAAACGTGGGAAAGGAAGTTAAAAAATCAAAGGTCATATTAAATATCTTGGAAACTGACACAAGCAAGTTGGGAACAGGTAAACAGCCCACTACCTAGTGTTTAGGTAATAATTAGTGCCTGGGAAAATGTAATGTAATCATGGCGTAATGGGAATTAAGGAAGTCGAAACCTGAAAAGGAAATGAAACGCCATCTTCCTCTTTCCTAAAGCCAGTCGAAAGAAGTCGCTTGGGGGGCAATTTGTTACCCTAGGATTTCGACTTACCAATAAATGGGCAACTGGGACTCAAAATTGGTAATTGGGCCTCAATTTGGTAGAAAGGCCCTAAATTGGTAATTGGGCCTCAATTAAATAACTACATTGCCATTTGGGTCAAAGCGGTTCGGCTAAGTAAGGCTTAGTAGTCGAAGCTGTTCGACTAGAAAGATTATCAGAGGCTTCAGCGTTCGACCAGAAGTATGCGAAGACTTAAGAATTTTGCTGCAGAAACTGAAGTGGAAGTCGAGAGGTATTAGAAGTTAAAAGGAGACGGTTTTCAGCAGTTACAAGAGACGCGTGGAGGCCTTATACATCGAAGATGCTGCATGTCGAAGACACGTGTCGGCTGATGACAGTCAACCGTTAGTAGTAGTTATCTTATTTTTACTATTTAAGCAAGTTCAATAGGAACAGTTTAGAGGTCCGCATTTTCTACATAAACACAAGTAAACTCAAATCTCTGTGCAATAATGAGTAAAGAGTGCAACTTTGGAATGTACGTATGCGTACCAGTTTGATTAATGCAATCATTTTACGTTATATTTCATCTTTCAGTGCACATTTACTGCTTTTTTATTGCTTTGATTTACTTTAAAGCCCTTAATTTCAGTGTTATTTTTACTTTAAAGTCACTGTTGCATTTAATACAAACCAGATACACATAATATAACAAAATAAAGCAATTAGTCCTGGAGTATTCTAGTTGATTCCGCAAAAGTAACCTTTAAAAAGGAAACTAGCGCTTGTTTACCATTTTTCTGGGTAAACACAACCTCACCTCTATCCTTCGTTAGGAATCTAGACACAAACACATAGGTTAGTCTGAATGTATGAGTTCGATCGACAGTGTTTTATGGTGAACAGTATTACTTTCTAAGTGATCCGGTAGATGTTGTTTTTTTGTTTTTTTTTATTTTATTTTTAGATGTTCACATGATTAATTGTGTTGATTTCAATAATACAACAAATGTTATTAAAATAACTTTATTAATAATAGACAGTTGAACAGTTACATGAATTAAAATACTGTAAATAAGGGTAAATTAGTGAAAAAAATAAAATAAATATCATACTGATATTCTAAGTCTATGTTTGACATTATTCAAAAGTCACGGTATAAGAACGGTAAGGAGGAGCTAACATTATTAGCTTTGAAATATCACAGTGCAAAGGACTTCGAACGTGAGGTGACTGTGATTGCTTACCAAACACACTAAAGGGATAAATAATTTGAGATAAATAAAAATAAGAAATATGACATATTTTAAGACGATGTAATAAAAGTTTCTAATTTGTTATAAAAAGATCCGATAACTAAGAAAAGCATCTCTCACTAGCATTTCTCTACAATTAGATCAAATAAATTATCATACTTTACCTATTTCATATAAAAGTTATACTGCCTCTGTTCCATAATGAGTTATTCATTTAGAATAAAATAGTGTCCAAATATTAGTGATTTATTTTATTTTTCAATACACTTTTTCTAATTATACCCTCTAATTAATAAAAAATTTATCATTCCCAATATATGATAAGAGTACTATAGTAAAAATATTATTCTCTCTTATTTTTATACATTTTTTTTTAATTTGTATAAAATGTTGAGTTAGGTCAATCATTGCAGGACAGGGGAGAGAACAATAAGTATAGGTATCATTTTTGCTTGTGGTGTCCTGATCTCATAGTATTTAGAGAAATAATATGTTTACACTTCTTTTGATAACTACACCGTATATTTGGAATTGTGCAAATACTTTTTCCTTTTATTTAATATTTTTATACAAATTGAAATTTGTGCCAAGTTGAAAATGAAGTTGGAAAAGATACAGCGTACGTTACGGTGTCGTAAATTTGGTGTAGATATAGTATTCCTCTAGGATTTACCAACCTATACACTCATGTATTAAACCATATAAAAGGTTAGAGGAATGTTATTTTTACACGGATTGTTACATTTACACCGTACATATGTACGCTTTTGTTTTTTTATAATGTTTAATAATAATTTTTTGTTTTTTCTTACACAAACCAACACATACTAATGATGTATTTTATACAGTGTAACTACAAGGTGTTTGATTTTGGGTGTCAAAATAGCAAGGCTCAAAAGGTTATTAGGAATGCTATAAATTGTAACACCGTATATGTTATACCGTAGCTGTAAGCTTCATTTTAAAAGAGGCACGAATTTCTATACACAAAAATAATAAATTAAAGCAAAAAGTTTATTATATAGTAGGTTAATACGATGTATATGTAATGTCATAATAGCATTTCTCAAAAAGTTATAATTATGCTATTCTTACACTGCATTTCTTATACAATGTAACCACACCGTAGATAACAACACAAAATAGATTGCACTGAAATCAAACTAAAATAAATTAATAAAAGAAATTAAAACTAGCACATTTTTTTGATACATAAATACGGTGTAGATGTAAAAACTATTATAAGCATATCTTTTCTCAAAAAGTTAAAGCAAATTCTTATCTACCCTTTGAAAAAATAGAATAATATTATCCAACTTAGTTGTCAAACATTGAAATATAAATTTGTCCATTGTATTATATTAGTAGTATTAAATGTTATTATATAGTTGTAAATATATCCCAATTACATAAAATATAAGTTAATTGTTGTAATATGTCTTATACCCTCAAGTGAGAAAATAGAAAGAAAAATATTGATATTTTGGTACAAACAATTTATTGAACTTGTTCGCGAATCCAATTGTTAATGGGTTATATCTTGAGACCGCTAATGTTTTGTTAGTTATATATATATATATATATATATATATATATATATATATATATATATATATATATATATATATATATATATATATATATATATATATATATATATATATATATAGAGAGAGAGAGAGAGAGAGAGAGAGAGAGAGAAACAATTGGATTCGCGAACAAGTTCAATAAACAATTTGATCCCTCATATATATATATATATATATATATATATATATATATATATATATATATATTTCTCTCCTTTGTTAGGAACATAGTATCATAAGTTAGAAATCTTAGAGAGAAACAAATGGTAACATGCTTAGAATTATATTCTTGGAATTTGACAGCTTTTTGGAGAGACCTAGAAGGATCATACAATACTACTTATCACTCTGGATCTGTGTGATTTAATATATTGAGAGTTGGAGAAAATGGAAAACACTTGGGTACAAAATAGGGTTTGTTCTTGAGAACTTCGAAGGCTATTTTGTTGCAACTCATTTGTAATTTCTTGTAAGAACTTTTGAAGTATAGTGAATTAGAGAGTTGCTTTCTCCCTCAGACGTAGTTAAATTTTATCAAAATAGAGAAACAAATATTTTGTTTTCTCACCTACTTTTTTATTGCTTGAGGCCATTTTTCTGATTGCCACAGTTATTTGTTCCCACGCATCAAATTTCTTGATGTGAATTAAATCTTAGATTTTCACAACAAGTTGTGTCCACCGTGAGAAAAAGGGGTTAAGTCTACAAGTGAGCACCATAAGTTCCAAATGGGACATCGAATAGTTTTTTGGAGACAACGACTTCGGATTATGGAAGGTGGGGAAGCAAGCAATACACATTCAACAAAAGTATGCAAAAGCATTGAAGGGAGAGCATTGCCTTACACAAGCTGAGAAGACCGAGATAGTGGATAAGATCGAAAGTGTCATTATCGTGTGTCTCGGAGATAAAGTATTAAGGGAAGTCACAAGAGAGAGGATCGTGGAAGATGTGGGTCAAACTTGAATCATTATATATGACATAGTCATTGTCTCACAGGTTGTGTCTGAAACAACAAATTTATTCATTTTTTATAAATGAGATTAAGTTTATTGTGTACTTATCCTCATCTTTAATTTTCACATCTATATTTTTGCAAATCATCAATAAATTTATATATTTATTCTTTCTATATAGATGAGAATAAATCTATTATGTACTTATCCTCATCTTCAATTTTCACATCTATATTTTTTCAAATCATCAATAGATTTACATTTTTGCAATCTCATATAACACTTATTTTTTCCACTCATATAATACATACAATTAATGATCTTTAACCAGTGCCTTGGTTCGCATTGCCCTAAATATTTCCATAACATATTAAATGAACAAATTAGTATTTTTATTAAATAAATAATAAATAACATTTATTAAACATTTATATCAAATAAATATTTAAGTATTAAACATTTAATACCGAACGCAGGACCGTTAAGTAGGAAGAGATCCTCGCCATCTCATCCAAGTGTTCTTGGGTTAAGTGGCACAATTTATTGATGTGTAGGTGGCTTTTTTTTATTGTAAGCAATATTTATTTTTATTAAATAGGGATTTTTATTAAATAGGGATTTTTATTATAAGTATAAAAATCAATATTTTTAATATAAATAATAAATATTTTTTAAAATTATTTTATTAGAAAAGTATTAAATTTAAAATTTCTGAATGTTTTAGTTGCTAATAAAAATTTTCAAAAATTGCCAATATATTTTTGGTTGTTTTCATATAAATACCGGAATTTTCAAAATTACTAGTATTTCTTCACCAGCAATTCTAGTACTTCCGATGAAAACCCAGATTTTCCTTAAAAATGCAGAAAAAATCATACCTGAAGATTTTGAATTTTACAGCCTAATAAAAGTGAATTTTTTTCTTAAATATAAATTTTTCTGAATAAATAATAAAAAAAATACTTTTGTCATTAAAAAAATATGTGGAGTGTCGATATAAATGGAGGACTCAAGATGTCAACCCCCGAGTTATATCTGTCACCCATGAATTTAATGAAAATACTATTATAATCCTACACAAAAATTTCACCATTTTCACAAATTCCCGTTTCCAAATCGCAAATTTGAATATTTTTGGGCGATATCGGAAATTTGGATAGCATATCGAAAATATTAAGTAGAATACCGAAAATTTTCCATTCATATAAAAAAAATTAGAATTTCCAGGAGATTTTCACAGAAATTTCATAAATTCAGGTAAATCTTACCGAAAATTATGAAATTTCTGGCAGTTCAATTTTTTTTAAAAAAATACCAGAAATTTCAAAATTTTCGGTACTTTCTTCCTTGCTATTTTTTGGTTTTTTCTATTTTTCAATGAGAACCAGAGAAAAGGACAACACCATTGCCGACAGGACCACTGATAGAGCGGCAGCTTCCGCTAAAGTTGATGAGGTAGAAGCTTCCTAATTGCAGGCTGGACGACATGTTTCAATCGGTTCTCACCAGAAACGGATGGCTGAGCAGGTGCAGGGGAATTTCCGTGCATCCGACGCCAAGTTGCTAGAGTTTCTACTATTATGGAGGAACGTGCTCCTGTGGATGAGGTGCAGGCTGAGCAGGGCCTTGTTGCTATTAAGGAGGTACATGTTTTTGTTGATGTAGAGGAGGTACCTGTTATGGGTGAGTAGGTTCCTGTTGTTGCAGAGGAGATACTTGTTGCAACTAAGCGGGCTCCTATTGGTGATGAGGAGGTATTTGTTGCGGCTGAACAGGTTCTTGTCGGTGAGGATGCTACTCATACAAATACAGAGGCCACATATTGTGCTTTTACAGAGGCATCTGTTCACACAGATGGAACCTTCCTAGAAGGACCTAGTGACCAATTTGTGCTCATAGTGTATTCTGACCATGTCACATACAGAGTATAGCATGGAGAGGTATATATGTTATATTTTTATTCTCAAAATAATTATTTTGGTTAAATATGTTTTTAGTCCCTATAAAATTAACACTTTTGATTTTTAGTCCCTATAAAATTACTTTTGCACGCAGTTTTAGTCCCTCTACCTAAAGTCAATCTTTTTTATAGGGACTAAAAGTCAAAATTGAGATATTTATAGGGACCAACAACATATTTAACCCTAATTATTTTGGTTCAGTGATGTGCTGGAAGTTTATTGATTTTTTTTGTTTCCTACAAGAGCGTTTGTCGCAGAAGGTCGCATCCTACCGGTCGAAGTTGAAGAACTTCCCCCTGAGTCTGATGCTTGAGTAGGTCATGCACATTGTTTCAAATTTCAGTATGTTGTAGTTCGTCAATTGCTCATTGACCATGCTCTGCGCCTCCCTTCTGTCTGTTTTTGTTGCGCCATGGCACTCAGAGGCATGTTCCTTTAATCTTTCATTTGGGGTGATGAATATCACTTTGGGTGGTGTCTCCTCATTGTTTCATCTCCCCATTAGTGGTAGATTCTTTATTGGTCCTGTCATTAACCAGACGACATTGTTAATCCAAGTTGTATAGAATTTGTAAGTCCTTGATGATGTCGTGCTAGCAGAGTTTGAGGCTAATAGGGGACTTTAACCTCGAATATCTTGGCGGCGGGAGGGGTACCAGGAGCATGTGGAGGCAGAGAGGTGTTATGTTTCCGCTAGGGTGTACATGCTACATCTGATGGCATGTACTCTCTTTGCGAATAAGTTAGGTGTTTACATTGATGTCTAATACATGTGGTTATTTAATAGCCTAGAGACTCTGTTTTGGAGAGTAGTCGCCTTAACCATGCTCTATACGACACATGGAGTTGCGATTGTGCCTTAGACCAAACAACTTGCTGGTTATTTGAGTCTATTCCAGGTATACAAGTTTTTCTTAATTGTTTTTATTTAATTGTTGCTTGTGAAATTAATTAGTTTTATTTCTCCAGTGCTAGATATACGAGCATTTCTCCAGCATCTATGCTAGGAGAGTGCAGTGTGCCACAGCAGACGCTCCACGGGCAAGGAGATGGAACGTCAAGTAGGTGATTTCTGGTGGTGTTGTGGGGTACCGAAGGAGGATGGTTGCTCTGATAGTAGATGATGTCGTCTGGACACCATACACAGTTCATCGGGTCCATCGTGCATTCGATGATGATGCATTATATTCAGGGCATATGAGGTGGGAGATCTCGGTTGCTAGACACTCGCCTGAGTGGTGTCCGTGACAGTATGTTATGTCCGACGCATCCCTCGACCAGTTCTGGAGGCTCTAGAAGGGGGCATTGATAGATGGTTTCAAAGCCACATCATCAATTTTTCCCGTAAGATTATATCTAAGGCAGTGGGGGTTCAACACTCTTTGCGGTGTGAGGAAGGTTACCTAAAGTGGTATATCACTATATCACATCATTGCCTCGTACCACCTGTTGCAGGGTCTTCAGATGCTGGGGGCCATTTGTTGCTAGGGTTTATGATCCTGAGGTACCGGATGACGAAGTACCTCCACTACCACCTCCACGAGGCTCAGATGACCAGGAGCGTCTCTAGATGATTGTTGTTATTGTGGATAACCTCATGGTTTTGGCGAACCTGGATGATGAGGTTTTTACAGGACATGGCCCGTGGGGGGCCTATTTAGCTTTTTGATTTGATAGTTGTATATTATGTATATTTTGTGACTCAGTACTTTTACTGCATAATCTCACAATACTTTTATTGCATAATCTTTAGGCGATTACATGTTTCAATTCGAAGATGAATATAACATAAGACAATATAAATTTGTCGGTGAAATCACAACTCTACAAAACTATCGGTAAAATTCTGATTGTCAAAAAATTTTGACTCAATACACTACCGAAAATTTCACCTTTCAACTAAATTTCCAGAATGTTAAATTTTAAAATTTCCAAAAAATTTTGTAATGTACAGAAAATTTCAAATAAACTATTGAAAATCTTGTTGATACCAAAAAATTTTATCTTGATATCAGAAATTTTGTTCAAAAATAGTTTTTTTAGAATGAATAATTTCGATATTAAAAAAAGTTAAAAGTGTCCGATATAATTTTAAAGGTGGCATCTTGAATCCTCGTATCAATAGGGGTTGGAGGTTTTTTTTTTTGTTTTTTTTTTTTTAATTTTTATAAGCAGGGGTTGGAGGTTAAATCTTCCTAAATTTCTATTGGGTCCTTTGTGCCCCATATGTCTCGTTTGGTACAACAACGAAAAGAAGACAAATAATCTAATATAAATAAAAAGCAGTATATGAAAAAGTGGAAATATTAATTTGTCATTATCTCTACTTTAAATTATAAGGCTTTTTAAATAATTATCAATTACTCAAAAAATAATAAAATATTAATATTACTTTTTAATTTTATTATTAGATATTTAGTACTTTTTCTACATGATTATTAACACAAGAAGTACTATTTATAGAAAGTAACAAAAATTGATGCTTTCTATAAAAAAAAATGCTTATGACATGAGTAACTTGTTGGTAATTAATAAACAAATAGTCATGCTAACTTAGCATTTCTCATAAATAAATGATTATTTCCGACAAATAAATAATAAGTTATTGTACATTTTTCACATATATTCACAATTTTTACGATAATGAGATATTTCTGTCTCACTTTTGTTAGTAATACACATGTCGTACCCGTAAAAAACGGGGTAAAATATATAAAAACACGGGGTGAAATAGGACTAATATTCTCTTCGGCCCAAATTAGTTACTCATTTAGAATAAAATGATGTCTTAAATTAAATGATCCATTTTTATTTTCAATATAATTTTTCCAATTCTACTATTTAATTAATACAAAATTTATCATTCTCAATACATGATAATATGGTACTATACTAAAAACACTATTTTCTCCCTTACTTTTATACATTTTTCTTAATCTGTATGAAATGGTGGATTGTGTCACTCATTATAGGACAGAAAGAGTATATTAGAAGGTGTGAGTCTAAAATTTTGATCCATAATAGAAAAATAAGAGTAAAATTTTCAACCCTAATGAGAGTGAGGTGAGCAAGACAAAATCATCCTATCCTATTATCATAAGCATTTATTTATGTTAATGAGTTATGAAATTGGTCATATTCAATGTTCACTTTTTCATCAAATATAAATTAAGAAAAACATTATTCACATTTAAACATCAAGAGTTAATTTCTAAAGTGTAAGGTCAATCATTTATTTGGAATGAAACTTGATAGAGTTAGCCTAGTGGGAGGGTGTTTGGGTCTTAAGGATTTGCTCCCCTTGAGATCCTGAGCTTGAAGGAGTCTGGGACCAATTTTCAGAGGCTACGTGAGATAGTAATACTTTCGGGTGAATCAGTCGGTACAGAAGGAAGGAGACCACTCTATAAATTATTAATTAATTATAACCTATATGGAAAACATTGATGACTTGGAAAGGAAAATGAAAATCCCATGATTGATTGATTATGACCAATTTGTACCTTGAAAACCGGCAAGTCACACTCACATTATAGAACTTCCCACGCACCTTCCAAGAATTAGACAAAAAAAGTCACTAAATGTCACATTTGTGCCTACCCTAGCCTAGCCAGAACCTTAAATTTTACTCCTTCCTCAAACATTTGGAGTTCATTTGTTTTATTCCTCATCCAACTCTATATATAGTAGATACACTCGCCACAACAAATCATTGTCCTCATTATACAACACTAATTTTTGTTTTCTCTTTTGCATAAACTATAGGAGTTAAGCAATAATGGCAAGTTCCAAGAAGAATGGTGGGTCAGTTGTTTTTGAGGATTTCTTCCCTTCAATGATGGAGAAGTTAGGAAGTGAAGGGTTTATGAAAGAGTTGGCAAATGGTTTCAATGTGTTGATGGATAGAGAGAAGAAATTGATAACATTTGAGAGCTTGAAGAAGAACTCGGCATTGCTTGGGTTAGAAGGTATGAGGGATGATGAGATTAGTTGCATGTTAAGAGAAGGTGATATGGATGGAGATGGAGCTCTTAGTGAGATGGAGTTCTGCACTCTAATGTTTAGGTTGAGTCCTTCTTTGATGAATGATTCTAAGCAACTTTTGGGAGAAGTTATTTTCACTTGAAATTAATGACTTTTTTTTGCTTTTGTTAATTAATATCTTAGATATTAGTTTCCTTTTAAGCATGTTTTAGTTTTGTGTTTCTGTGTGTATTTCTAGTTTGATTGTTGAAATTCGAAAGAAAAATGTTTATTTAAGTTTTTAGTTCCTTATATTTATTTATATTTATTTAAGCTTTCATTTTAATCGCGATATGACTAACAAAATATCATTGTGTATACTTTTGGCCCTTTCAAAAATCAAACCAAACAAGCACTAAGTTGTACTAAGACTATTTACAATGGAGGTGTTGAATTTTTTTTTCAATAGTTGAATTGGTATAATGGTGTGTTGAATCATATGTTGAAAGTGATGTGGATTATTTAGTGTTGAAAACATTCAATATGTTGAATGAGAAATTAGTGGGGGCCACATAATATTTTTGGCAAATTATTATTGGTTGTTGTGGGTGTTTATATTTTTATTTCATGATAATTATTTAATGTCATTTATTTTATAGTAAATAAATTTTTTATTTATTTTTATTTTCACCAAAATTCATCATTTTTTTTGTCTATAAATAGAGACTTGGTTCATTTGATTTGGACACACCAAAAAATTCCACTTTTTTCTCTCTAATTTTTCTATTTGACCTTCAACTCTTGTAAATAAATTATTTAAATCTTAATTATTTTAATTTAATTTCAATTGATAATAATATTAATATATAATTAATTTTAATATATAATCATAAAACAAAAATATAAAAGAAAATAAGAATATGAAATAAAAGTAGTGGGGTAGGGTGTTGAATTTTATTAAACAAAACTATTGTAGTGAATAAAAGTTGAATGTGTGTTGAATTATTAGGTGGAAGAGAGAGAAGATGATGTGGAGTATAAAAAGTGAAAAAGTAGAATGTTGAATTTGGAAACCATTGTAAATAGTCTAATACACTAGGTTTTTAAACTCTTGAGTAACCTCATAAAACGTCTGCATCCTCACTTTGGATAGAGGATATCATAGTAACCAAGACGGTATAGCAATGTGATGAAGGGATTCTTCTTTTCGGAGCTACTACTAGAAATTGGGAGATCACCAGCAGCCGGAATGAAATCATGATGACTTACACTTACATTGACACCACCAGTATTGCATGAGCTGCAGTCGAGGTACGGGTGGGAACGCCCAATGCATCTGAAAGGGCAGTAATGTGCACACGGTCGCTCTCTTCTCCCATTGGTTCAACAGCTGATTTGCAAAACTGAACCACAACAACATGAAAGAGACGGAGAATATTAAAATCAGATGACTAACGCCAAGTTTACAAGCAACTTATGAAAGGATGGAAAAAATTCTTATCATTAAAACCAACCTGCTCAACTGTTGTATTGGTTAAGCCCATTATGGAAGGTTCGAAAAATTCAGAGCGGTTTTGTATTGCAGCAGACATAACAAATCTGAAGAACATAACAGTGAGATAGTAAAAGGTAAATTTATATCCTTAGAGGAGAAAAGTAATTGTATGTAAACTTATTAACCTCTGGAAATACCTCTAGAGATTTAAAACTAGTATATCAGCCTAGGTACCAGATGTCGAGTTTATAGCATTTAAAAAGAAAAATTAAACAATGTATTCTTGGCTTTGTTTATACTTTCACGAACTCAGAAAAGAACTATAAGGGAGAAAACTTCCCAAATTCTTTCCTTAAATAGAAAACTTTATACAGAATTAAGATTGAATTGAATGCAGCCTATATTTTTCTATTGTATGATTTCCCAACTTATTTGAAAAATCGCCCCATAACATAGCTCTGATCAGCCAATTTCTTATGTTCCATAGCTCCATATCGTTACATAAAGAGGCCTAAACTTTGTAGCTACTCTAGTTGTTGGTTTTCTATATGATATCACAATAACCCCGCCTTAAAGTTAACATCCTTTATTATCATCGCAGCTTAGAGCATAAACATTTATCATGTTCTATAAGCTATTTCAATTACAACAACAACCAAGCCTTATATCACTAAGTGGGTTTGCTACATAGATCAACTTTTGCCATAATGTTCTATTTAAGACCATGCTTCTATCCAAATCATTAATCTCGAGATCTTTCTTAATAACTTCTCTTATAGTTTTTCTACGTCTTTCTCTACCTCTAGTTGTTTGACTTCTCTCCATCTGATCTACTCTATCATAGAATGTTTTCATATAAACTATAAGCTATTTTCATAAACTATCTTGATAACTTGTGAAAACAACTTTTGAATAAGGTTTGCCAAACAGTTTCGCAAAACTTACACCGTCAATCAACCAATCCTTAATTCTAGATAATCAAGCAAACCAATTTCAAAGAATTAGCATTTAGCCTTACCTTGTCCCCCACATACGGAAGTTTCTTGGCTTCATCTCATGAATAGAAGATGTCTGCTGCATTACATCTTCATCCTCAAAATCATTCCACCCACAACCTGGACCATCCTCATACACCACTTCCCCTTCATCCAAAACCGGTTCTTTATTCCGCATTTTTTCCTCTTAAACTAATCCAACTTTTTTCAGAACAAACAACAATCAAACTAATCAACACTGCCAAAGATAACAATAAATCCTCATAGTTGACCGAATCATAAAATTGCGTTGGAATCACAGCATAAGAGAATGAATAACAAAATCAATTAGAAATTCTTGATAAAGAACATTCACAGCATATAATAGCATTTCTAGCTCAATATTGTGAGAAAAAATGAGGCGGAAAATCCAAATCAAAAAACAAAATTCGTAGGGTTTAGAATCAAATTATTGATTGT
The DNA here is from genome assembly GCF_029867415.1 of Vicia villosa. NCBI lineage: Eukaryota > Viridiplantae > Streptophyta > Magnoliopsida > Fabales > Fabaceae > Vicia > Vicia villosa. The sequence continues at coordinate 41,627,182 of NC_081182.1, read as the reverse complement.
TTCATCGATCATTTGCATTGAGAAAGAAAATGGAACGCGAACTGGGGAACTTTACCTTGCGCAAGTTGAAGATTGAAATCAGTGAGTAAGGTGCAAGAGCGGCAAGAGTGAACATGAGCTGAGTGAGGTGCAAGAGCGGCACGAGTGAAGATTCAAATTTATCGAAAGATTTATTGGGTTCATCGAAAGAAACTGCTTTGACCAAAGGTAGAGAATAGAGACTCAACAAATTTATAAGTAGCTGATCCAGGACTATCAATATCCTCTTGTCATTTTCATGAATACTACATAAATTAGTTGACAGTGGCATCTTCTCCATCATCGGAAGACCTAATTTTCAATGGTACTGGTATCTGCCTGCTGGGAGCCCAATACTACTGGAGACTGATACCTGTCCTTAGAATCAAATTTTAGAGACTTAAGTTCATTTTCAAGCAAATCAATTTCAGATTCAGTCATCTCCAATACCTTTGATATGTCAGCTTTCCATATCAGCAATGTTTTAATTGCATTGGACCTAACTAAACAATTGAAGAGCCCAAATTATTCAAGGAGTAAATATCCAATCTATCAAAGCTAAGATAAAACTTCTGCAAGTGATTCTGGAACGCAGGAGCACGTGAATCACTCAAATTACTTAAATCAATGTCTGCATATGCAGTTTTCCTCAATAGTTTATCATACATGCCTGCAACAAGGTTGAAGTTAGGTTTTGGCATAAAATAGTATATGCAAGGTAAACACAAGCAGTACACACACAATACATCACTTACCATGACGCTACGACTGAAGGAGAAATCACAATTACCTTTTATTCTGTTACACTAGTAGAATTTTCATGCAAGTCAAACATACGGATGAAGTTTCAATTAGTGTCAGGCATTGTACAAGAAACAAATAGATGGAATTCATGCAAGTTAAAGATAAAGGTTGGTAAAAAATTGAATAACTGCGGATACTATTCTATTCTTAAAACCGCTGATTTCGTGTAAGCCAAATATCAAATCGAAGTCCACCACTTCGCATCAAATTCATAATAGAACCAAATTTGATCAAAATGAATATACCTTTTTCAAGAAGCTTATCATCTACTATCTTTGCCATCTGCGTTGAATGACATAGGTATGAGATAAATCACAACAAATAGCAACACCATTACTATAGTCAAAGCTTAGAAAACCACGAGAATGTATAAGGATTTGAATGCAAAGCTTGTGAAAATGCTCATAATGTCTACTGCCAAGTCCAAACACGGCATGATGAAGATTCCTAAGTGAATCTTTTTCCCCTTGACTGAAATCACATTCACCCGATCAAGATACAAAGCAATACTAATAATTTCACTCTCAATATCAAAGCAACTAAAATCTATATCAAACTTACCTTCGAAAACCATTTATAGAATCTCGCCGCCGCACTATCAGTTGGCTGGCTCCCCATCACCATATCTACAACCACCCACCCCACCATAGATTATAATTATCAACAAATACAACATACAAAAAATGAATATAATTAATTTTTTTTAGCAAAAAAAGGTTTAAGGTACAGATATACACTTGGCTAAAAAAAGTCAGTGTCTCCTTTTTCAATTGTTCTTGTACTCATCGTCATCAGACGCATAATCATCCTGTTGTCAAAATTCAAAGCATAGATAAAATCCACATAAAAAACAAACCCATAAAATAGATAAATACCAATCAAAATTAGAGAAAGCAAGTTACAGTAACAGTACATAACTCTGAACTTGGCCTTGTCATAACGCGCTTTTGCCTCTTCTGCTATCGCCTGCAAAATTCAATTAAATTCAGGAGATGATCAAATAAAAATACAGATAATTACTCAATTAACTAGTTAACTAGTTTATTGGCCACATCACATGCAAGATCAGGCACTAGGAAAATAGCAGCAAATGTAACTGCTTCATGGCCTACTCACAAGTCACAGCATTACCATCAGAATTTTCACTTTCTCTACCACTAAATTGAGATGAGGAACTGGACTTGAGGAAACCCCTTAACAATAAAGGGTGCAGATGTTGGTGCTCGAGAGTCTGCAAAGAGATCATAAAGAATAACAAGACTCAGCAGCTAACCATGTCTTGTATTTGAATCCACCATATTTCCTTTCTATGATAAAAAACGAGGAAAGTTGTATGACCCTCCTATTTTTCCAGCGTAGTAAGTCAACCAAGCACACCCCACAGAGTGTTAGGTTCCAGCAAGATATCTGTTCAATTACTATACATTACTGGATAAATGAAGTTTCTACTCTTGTTTCCGACTTCTGCTAGTTAAAAAGATGACATGTTCAAAACAATTGTAAAACTGACTCAAACAACATAGACTACCACGGTAGTAGCACCCCATTCAAATCAGATAAACCACAATCAAATTGGCAAAATGTCAGCATCAGAACATGACAAGAAATTTATAAAAAGGAAATTGATAGATTGCTCAGAATAAGAAAAAAATAGGAGGAGAAAAGATCAAAATTTAATAACTTTACTACCAAAGAAGGTGGAAAATAGCACCAATTACATTCCAATGCCAAATTAAACTATTTAAACAGTTTATCAGAAAATTCAGTAACATTCTGTGATGTATTAAATATTAAGGTTTGGGTTACATGAATAAATTTAACTAAGTTGTCATACAACAAATGCAATACATGTCCCTGACCAAAAAATATAAAATTATTCCCATATAAACTCATAAATAACTAGTGATTCTGAACATCAGAAGTATAGATAAACTCTTCTCAAGATTCGAAGAGAACCAGCAACATTAAGGATTAGCTTGAACTTCAATGATCAGACTGCAACCTGTTCAGGAAATTCTAATTGCTGTTGATGTGACTCTTCAAAGTCAAGAGGGGTTCCTGATGATGGGAGATTTGATCCTGTAATCTGAGAAGATGTTCCCGAGGCTGCGTTATATGGCACTGATGCTTTAGCGGATGGAAGAGATGACCCTGACGTTGGAGGAGTTGGTCCTGACAGTGGATAATGTTGCCCTGACATTGGAGTAGTGAATCTTGATGGTGGATATGATTGCTCTACCCTTTGTTGGGCCCAGATGGTGATCCATATGGCTGATGTCCTGCCATTTGATGTGAATCTTCAAGTTGTGTATAAGGCTTTGAGGTTGTTTGAGGAGATACCTGTTGCATATGAGGAGTATATTGGTATTGAGGGTGGTGAGATTGCCCTGTTGAATTAGGAGAAGGTCCGGTGGCTGGCATTCGCAACCCATTAGTTGGAGGAGATGCTCCCCATGGATGATGATGATGATGCATTCCTATCATTTGAGAAGGCAGTGGTGGGAGTTGCTGCCCTGTCATTCGAGAAGGCGCTTGTGGATGTTGCTGCCCTGAATTTTGAGGTTGATATCCAGAGGAAAAGTGGTGGTTATGTGCTCCAGCCATTCGATTATCAAAGTGCGGTGGGGAATTTTGTACTTTCATTTGAGCAGGCAATCCAGAAGATTGATTAGGTGTCCCTGCCACTTGAGAAGGCGGTGTTTGGTATCGTTGATGTGCTGCCATTTGAGAAGGAAACTCAGAAGGCGGGTTGTGTGCTCCAGATGTTCGAGTATCGAAGCGTGGTAAGGAGTGTTGTGTTGCCATCTGCGTTGGATACCCAGAAGGTTGGTTATGTGTTCCTGCAACTTGAGAAGGCTGTGTTTGATATCGCTCAGGTGCTGCCATTTGAGATGGAAATTCAGACAGTGGGTTGTGCACTCCAGCCATCTTAGCAGAAGGCAGTGGTGGGCGCTGTTGTGAAAGCCCATAAGTTGGGCTATGTGTTCCAGACATTTGAGAAGGGGACTTTCCCGGTGGTGGACGGTATGTAGGTCGTGGACGAGGATTGTATCCAGCGCGGTTCATATCTAAGAGCCTCTCAATCTCCTCACCTCTCCCGTCATTTTTAAAAACATCAGTCACAAATTCACGCAAGGAAGAAGTTACCCCAATACCATACCTCATAACCTCATCCAATAATTCTCTGCTTTTATCCAACAAACCTTCATTACACAGCCCCTTGATCACAACCTCATAACAAGTGGGGTCAGGCTTAGGATCTTTTTCTCCCATTTTGCTCAAAATCTGAGCACACTCAACAGCTTTACCATTCTTAATCAATTCACCAAACACCCTGTTACCAAAGGTAGCAACCACCCTCAAACCAGCATCCACCATTTTGTTAAATATCCCCAAGGCTTCATCAATCCTATCCGCCTTCAAATACCCATCTATCAAAGTCGTGTGAGTAGGCACATCCGGGCTCAAAGACTTAGAGCACAGCTCTTGAAACAATGTTTCAGCTTCAGACAACATCCCATTCTCACAGTATCTAGAGATAATGTTACGATACCCAGCAACATCCATTATAAAAGGCTTAGAATTAGGTTTGGTTCCAACCTTCCTAAAAGTAGCAACAGCTTCATCAACCTTACCAAGCTTAAAGCACTCATTAACCATAACATTAAAAGTATCAGAATTAACCGCTTGAAAATTAGGCGGAGTGTGATTATCTAACATCTGATCAAACAATTCCCAAGCCTCCTTTTGCTTACCATGCTTAAGCAAAACCTCCAACAGAACATTACAAGTTGCCGGAATCATCCTAAACTGGCGATCCATTAACGACTTGTAAGAATCCATAGCCTCCTTATCTCTTCCCTGATTAAAAAACCAATCCATGTAAGTAGCATTCACAACCCCATCATAAACCAAACACCTTTCCTTGAGCTCATCAAAAAGCTCATTCGCTTTGTCCAAATTACCAAGCTCAAGAAAACCCAATATCATATTATTATAAACCAACGAATCAGCACCGTGTCCTTTGTTCAACATCTCACGCAAAAGATCAACAGCTTCATCAATGCGACCAACACCGATCAAACCTTTGGTAAGATGGCGAAACGTAACAGGGGAAGGACTAAAAGGTGCTTTGGCAATAATGTGGCGATAAATCTCAAGAGCCACATCGACACGGCCTTCATCGCAATGAGTATTGATTAAATTGTTATAAGAAACTATATTAGGAACAAGGTTAGATTGGTTGAAGAAGAACTGAAAAAGAGCAATAGCTTCATTGTACCTCTTGGCGCGATACATAGCTGCGATGATGGCGTTGCAAGTAAACACGGTCGGCCGAGTAGACGAGAATACTGAATGGCGAGCTACACCGGAGGCGGCGTCTAGGTCACCTGCGCGAATTAGCGATTGCACACGGTTGTGGAGGTTCAGTCGAGGTCCTACCAACGCCGACGTTGAATCGGGGAGGCGAGGAGCGTTAGGGTCGCGGGACTGATGTTGGTGAGGCGGAGGACGGATTGCGTTCAAGGGAGGCTCGATGCGAAGTCTACGCTTGCGACGGCGACGTTCGGCGGCTGCTTCTTCGGCTGAGGAAAAAGCGAACGAACGTACGGTGATGGAAATGGGAGGGACGGCGGATGAACGGAGAGAGCGGAGGAGAAGGCGGCATAACGACATGTTTTTGGGTGATGAATGGATTGAGAACTGTTACAGTTCTCTTCCTCATAAACCCTGTTTTTTTTTTTGTTAAACCCTTTATTCGTTACGAAAGGCTTTTGTTTTAATATTCACTTGAATGATTTTTCAAACAGCTTTTTTTTTAGTCTCTAGATAATTTTTTTTTAACACCCAGATAATATTCTAAAGAAAAATGCTTATTAGTAGAAAAAAAAGTAAAAACGACAAAAACAAGAATAAATCTCAATCATTCTTTATCATAAGTACCCCATAATTCTTATTAAAAAAGAAATTTAATTTATAATAAATTAAAAATTTTCCACTAAATTAATGACACGTCTACATTCTTGTGTTTCTTGTTCAAATTCTTTTGTATTAAATAGCATTACTCTATTCTAAAATAGTCTCAAAATGTTTTTTTAGGGAATATATAGTTTTAAATTTATATTTTTGACATTATATCTGTATTTTTAACCTGTATTAATTATTTATTTATTTTTACTTTTTATAGTTAGTTTTTTATTCCACTTTTATATTAATTGAAAGAGATTAATTAGAATAAACAACTTTACACTATCATCCAATTAAAATGAAACATATTAACACATAGGAAGAGAGAATTATAAAAAAAAAATAGTTATGAAAATAATTTAATTATAATTTATTTATTTTATTTTTAAATTCATATTTTTGTGCCAAAATTATTTATTATAATTAGATGATGGTGTTTTACTCATAGTATATTTCAATTAATCTCTAACTCTAATTGAAATTAATTGCTATCACTATTAGTGCAAAAAGAAATACACTATCAAATCCTCACAAGTACAAGCATTGATTGTATTACTTCACATTAAAATAAAAGTCAAATATCATCATACATTTAATATGTAATATTTATGATTAACTAATTTTATAAAATATTTTTATATTGTTAGTACATATCAACCATATAAAGTTAGTATAAAAAGATTTATAACATCAAATTATCCAACATCTATAATTAATTAACTATATAAAATATTTTTATACTGATTCAATTAAAAAATTCAGTGTTTTTGGTCGTTATTTAAAAGACTATCACATTAAACTAACTACTAGCACCGAGAAGCAATACAATGTTCTTTTGGTTTGCTTCTATGGGCCTTGTTTATGACAAAGGGAGAATTTTTTCGCCACTCTAGAACATTAACCTAGCACCCCAAATATTGTGATTTTATCAAACTAACCTTGTCAAATAAAAATTCATTTTGCTATTATCTTGTAATATTTTAAATTTTTTAAAAAGCTCTCAGTCATACTGGAATTTTTTTTTAAATATCAAATTTGTGACTAGTAAGTATATAATTTAACCGAATTTCTAAGTTTTTATCATATTTTAAAAAAAAATCATGTATTTTTGTCGGCTTTTTAGAAATGTTCAGTAAAATTCATGTTTGTCATGCATTTTTATCAGATATTTTAAAATTTTCAAAAAAAATGCATATTATATACCAGATATTTTAAAAAAATCGGCAAAAATACATATTTTCAACCAAATATTTTGGAAAAAACGCATGCAGTTATTGGATATTTTGGAAAAATTGGTAAAAATACATGCATTTATATCGATTACCTTGAAAAAATCGGTAGTTGAAAATGTTGCTTATGCTAACCGGATATTTCAAAAAATTAGGGAAAACCATGATAATTTCTGGTTTTTTTAAAAATATGATAGTTCATATTTCATCGTTTTTTAGTATTTGTATAGAGAACCAGAGGATCGGACGGATGATTGCTTCTACGCATCTGTTTACCGTGAAATTTAATAAACAACTGCTAGTCTTCCAAAAGGTTACTTGCATAATCGACTAGATGATCCTATGACATATGTGTATGAAGTTTTTTGGAGTTTGTATGATTTGTGTAAAAAGATAAAGATTTTGACGTAGGCGAAATCTTGAAAATAAAGTAAAGGTGCGGAAACGGTAAAAAGCTTCGATAGTGGTCGAAGTTAAAAAACAAAAAGTAAATGTAGAAAAGTAATTTTAATGTAAAAGACTTTGTACTAAATGAAAATGGTGTTTTCATGCATACATTGCACTCAATCAAACTCGTTTCTCACTTCACACTGATACTTTGAGTATATTGAGTTTTGTAGTAAATTCAAGACTGAAATCTAACACTAAAATTTCTATTTATACTGAAATCTAAATAATTGTAACGAACGGTCCTTTCTCCAAAAGTTGACACGTCTTCGTTTGCATGTGTTTCGCCTTCTAACTTGCTTCCACGCGTTTTTTCAATGTAGATAAGGCCAAAAAGTAGTTATTTAGCCATACTCCGCATTCGAACTGACTTTATCGAAATGGTCTTTATTTTACTCTGAAAATTACTAAGTTTCAAACACTACTGCATGCATAGGAACTTCGACACATTCATTAAAACAATCATGTCGAAAAACTCTCCAATATAATCATTCAAATTCTACTAAGTTTTTCTTCAATCTTCTTCTTGATATGCTGAGATTTAAGGTATGTCGAAAAATCTCAGCTAACAAATTGTCTCCCAAAAATGTCACGTTCAATCAACCAAAGAAAGGGGCATTTATTGAACACTTTGATATTGTAATCAACACTATATTGACGTCATATGCATGTTCATCATGACCACTTTTCTCAAATCTCATTTCGAGACGTGCGAAGTTCAGAAAAGTAAATCATGGCTCCAATTTTCAAGGAGAACGTGGGCCATGTAAAAAACAACCGCTTGACTAAACCCCTTAGCAGGATACACGTGTCCCACGATTTAAATCCAAATGTCAATAAAGAAATTGAGCAGTTTCCTTATTTCTTCTATAAATTCTTAATTTTTTCTCATTTCTTTTTTTTCCTCCCTTTCAGCTTCTCATTTTTTTCAAATATTATGATTTTTATTCCAAAAAACACGAAAAACCAATTATTTTCTCCAATTCTTCTACCATTTTCACCATGGTTGCTTCCAAATCAAAGAACTCCAAAAATTCCAAGAGCTCAAAGGACTTTCTACATCATATTATTAAGATTTTAGGTTCACTTATCGCGGCAAAAAAATTGAGATTAAGCTATTGATTAACTTAACTCGCAAAAGCAAGAGCCGCCATCGAACTTTATTTTTTCCAAAGAAAAGGGAAAATATCGATGTATGATTTATTACATATTGTCTTCCTCATATAAGTTAAATTTAACGCCATACGAATGTATGGATCATTTTATTCTTACAAATTACACCTCTTTGATTTCATTGAATTGAGCGTTGAAGTGCTAACTTTGTAACACTACTACAAAATAGACCTTTTGTAACACCATATTACAATGATCTTTTTGTTAAGCATGGTAATAACTCTTTTTTGGATGCTTTTGTTTTGGTATTTACTAAAATACATTTCACTTCGGTCATAGTTAATAATCGTAGTGAAATGTACCTTGAGTGAAAGAGTTTGAATCCCAGCACCAATAATTTTCCATTTATCGTGAAAAAATGGGCTTGACCTTGTATATCACCACGGTTCTTATAAATAATTGGGGTGTAAGGTGCAATAATTTAATCATGTTTCGTATTATCAACTGTGTAGAAGGTCTTGCATATTTATATGTGTTTCGTATTATTAACTGTGTAAAAGGTCTTACATATTTATATATAAGCGAAATTATCTCTCGCTTCAATACATAACCGTCGTCTCTCTCAAAACAAAACCCTAACATCTCTCACACTCGTCTCTCACATATGGAAACCCCACACTCATGAAACAAACTAGTCTTCTTTGAAAGGTTACCTTTGTTGCATCAAATCTAAAGAAATGCCTAGCTTACCATTTCGTCTTCACAATAACTTATGTTTTAAAATTTGATTATGTATTATTGTTTATGTTTCAATATCTTGTTTTATAATGTTTGAACTTTCTGCTTGTTTTGACTTGTAGGTGGGGAAGGTGAATGAAAAAAATTAACGAGGACGAAGCTAAAGTGAGCGCTGCAAACTTGTATGAAAAACCCAGAATAACATTCGTTCAAATTTAGCTTCATCCTCATTTGATTGTGGATATCGTTATGTGATAGGTAAGTTTGTGAAACATTTCATGTTGTTGTTATTAATAAAAGTTGTATATTGTATGTAGTTTATGCTATATTTTGATGATTTGTTGTTTTTAATAAGAGTTGTTTGTTGTATCTTGTATGTTGTTTAAGGTTTCTTGTTGATAATGTTTATTTAAAAGATGATTTTATTATATCTGATGTGGTTTGAGTGTTTTTCAAGTCCTTACCAAATATATAACTTTTTGGATTGCATTAAAAAATTATAATTTGATATAGATAAATTATATTAGAAAACAAGTTACACCATTTAATGCTAGACAAGAATTCTCCAGCCCATTATCTGCATTTCACTCTTTAATCGTTAGAACTTGGTTTAATGCTTCTAATTCTTCAACCACCATTTTTCTAACCGTTAAAGCGAAATGCGGATAAGGGCTGAAGAATTGTTGTCTAACATTGAACGGTGTAACTTGTTCTTCTAAAATAACTTAAATTTTATATTATAATTGTTGTGAAAATGATGTCGGAATAACAAAGTATAATCAGTTTCTTTATCGGCAAGAAATCCACAAGGGTAGAAAAGAAGGAAACAGGAAGAACACACTGAATTGGTTATAAACGGCTATTATTTACTTTCTCTTTGAAACAAGATTACAAGTGTTACATAATAACATATAACCTCTCTCATCCTAATTAGGATTTGCACTATGCAATGATGAGATACTAGTATGCTATTTATAAGAAAACTAATACACTAAACTAATGAGTTTTTTTCACACAGGTCAATTACACAAGCTAACTTAAATAATTGGGCATAACAAACAGGCCCAATTCGAGACATGCTAACAATCCTAACATACTTCAACTACAACATGAGAGCAGACTTCGACGACATGCTAAGAACCTGTCGAATTGTTGAACCAAAAAGCTATCGTTCGACCATACTAGAGTTGGATCCAATATCTCACAATTATGCTTTAGATCAGATTGAAAAGTTATATGTTTAATGAGCATTAACGAAATAAGAATTCCGCATAATTTATAATAAACACAACGTATATATCACAACGGTTGTTTAGAACAATCGTTGTTAAATGTTATGTGTTAAAGAATATCACAACGGTTGTTTGAAGTAACTGTTACCTTATTTATAATTACGGTTGCACGACCTGGTGGAAAACATCATACATACAATCATCAACTATCTAGCTACGATTTGTCAGGCGCTCCAATTACCAAAACTTTTTTGTTGTAGCAAAGAGATTTTACGACAAATTTCGTAAACACATCACCAACTTCATGTTCCACGTGGGAACAAAATATAAGAGTGACATAAATTTGAAAAGATAAACATACATTATTTTTTGTATTAACCATATAGTTTGAAAAAAAGAAGAAAAAAAGGGGGGATTTACTAATTCAAAATTCAGCCAAAAAAAGAAGATAAATTTGGGACAAAATTGCTCCACTTAAAATTATTTCAATTTGAATATAAAATTGAATGAGTATAGTCAAACATATTTCTAGTAACCAAAATATTCACCATGAAAATAATTAATGATACACACTTTACTTGGATCAACAACTTATCTACATATGCACTACTACACCATCAAGCATGGTGTAAATTCTCTCCCCTTTCCTCCAATACAAAAATAGAGGAGGCCATCAAGGGTCAATGGTCAACCTTATCAACTCATAACCTACCCATCAAAGTTGACCCCATATGATACGTTTATTGAGGCAAAAACACTTATGAAAAAATGTGGATTATTTTTTGCCACGCTTTCAATTCAATACCCAAATATAGTGTATTGTACTAGGAAACCGACAAAGACCCAAACATACATATGGATATTCTAGTAACATCATATTCATCTTAGCTAGCACTTGACTTTTAGTCACATTTTGATGCTGATATCATATATATATCTCATTATCTCAGGTACTATGCTTTTCAACCAAATCACATCATGCTCTAAAAAGTTTAATAACACAGACACACACTACTAAATTTGATAATATGGCTATGTGTTTCAACGAGGATCCGTTACCTTGTTTTCATTTGTTTCTTTCTATATATTAGTCATATTTCATAACCAAACAACACTGTATATGATTTGCCTCTTGTTCATGATTTTGTTCCTTTTTTTATGTATAAGATTGAACAACGACATGAAACGACAGACATGCAAGACCAAACAAACACGTTTACCCGATTGAAGCATTATTTTTCGTCACAACTATTTTCCTAATTTGACAGATATATTATTCATGGATATATACCTAATCTTAATAATTAATTATTTGATGAGCCAAATCCAAAAAGAATGTATGGCCATAATAGAAAGTAGTAGTATCTCTTAAACAACATATATGGACCACACTCACACATGTCATTATATATATGCACTTTTTCATTAATAAAAAATGTCCATAATCTTTATTTAAACATGTATAAAAGATTACTCTGATCTGCATGTTACAAAGACCAAGATTTTCTAAAGTTTATGAAATAGTATCAATGATTTGGTAGACAAAATCAATGTTCACATGCACTCTAATCAGTCTCAGGTAGTAGATTAAGCAAAGAATTGAGTAGGAGAGGATCTTCGTATCTTCAGGATAGTCACAAATCTATATAATCAATCAAACCTAAATGATTCCGGTGGAGAATGGTTGAAATTTGGAATATTCATATTCATAAGACATAGAAAAATATTATATATGAGTTCAACTTGAACCTAAGAAGGGAGAGATAATTGGACAGATAGGAAGAAAGTGAATGATTGGAAGTAGGTGAGATAATATATGGTCGTGTGGCTTCCAAGTATGATTTCTAACTAATGTAATTATAAAAAACAATGCAATAAATTAGAAGAGTCTTAGATTAAAACCATAGGTCATGTGGGTGGGGTCTAGATTTTGGTCGCGTAATATATTATGATTGTGATAAATAAAAATCATACAATATACAAAGATTTGGTAAGCCAGCAAGAATTCCTTGTATCTTCGATACACATGATATGCAATGAAACACAAAAGCTAACTTTTGTTGTTCATGTAAATGTAAATAGGCTTTTTTTATTTTTCTTAAGCTTACTTTTTACTTCAAAAATTTGATCAAATTCACCCATTGTTATCCGGTTTGGAAAGGTGGGTTCAACTAATTGAATAGAGAATTGGTTGGCCTCTCAATTGATTTAATCGTGTAGATTTTCTGATACAAATCGAGTATTCTTTTAGTGCAACTGTAAAGATTAATATTGAAAATTTCTTTATCAACCCCCATGTGTTCTTGGTCACCTCTGGTGAAAAATCCAAACTATCCCTAACTTCAGAAATGCATTTCCGAAATGCAAGAAAAAGGTGTTTTCGGAGATGCATCTCCGAAAGCGCCTTTTTTTTTGAAAAAATTGTCTTATTTCGGAAGTTCATTTCCGAAAACAGCATTTCGGAAGTTCATTTCCGAAATACTGCGCGTTTTGCAGATTAAGCAAAACAGCCCCCTCCCCCTAATCATTTACCCTAATCTTCTTCCAAACTCAACCCCAAGAGATTTTTGTGCAAACCAGTTCCAAGCTACCTCAAAGGCTCCATCTACTTGCTCTATTACATTCAAAAGTCCTCCAATCTATTCAATCGGTAAGCATTTTGATTTTAAGATCTATGATTAAAATGTATATTAGGGTGTTTACAAATAGCAAAAAATGTATTAGGTTAGGTTTATACTGATATTTAGGATGTTTAGAATGTGTAGACATAGGTTTGATGTTTGGTTTAGGGGTCTGCCATGGAAGTTGCAGAAAACTTCCTCGCAGGGGTGTTTCGGAAGTTCATTTCTGAAAACACCTCCATTCCCAATTTCGGAAATGAACTTCCGAATTGTATCAGAAGTTCAATTTTTTTAGTTTTTTCTTTTGTGTGGCATATTAATTGATTTCAATTGTTTACAGGAACATGTCAGGCAACCAACCAGCACGCGTCAGACAGGGTAGGGAGACCCAGACTGCGTCGGCTAGACGCGAGCGGGCGGCAGCACAGCTGGCGTCGACACATGGACAGGGGCAGGGCCGGGGACGACGTGTGTGAGTTCCCGTGGGCGAGGGAGAGGGTACATCTGCTTCAGGATCTAGGAGTCGGCTGGCTCGGGTATCTTCTTCCCGCCAGCGAGAGGAGGAGGAGGAGGAGGAGGAGGATGAGGAGGAGGTGGCGGCAGTGCCCTACCACGAGCCGGAGGGGGTACCGGATGTTGACCCTCCAGCCGGGGAGGAGGATGAGCAGGAGGACAGCTATCCAGGAGGGCCCTTTGACACTTCCATGCTGATTCACTACCACGATCACGTCGCTCGGCGTATTTGGGAGGGAGAGGTATTTTTTATAATTTAACCGTTTATTTGTCACCATTTTTTATAATTTAACCGTTTATTTGTCGCTTATTTAATATATGTCGTTTATTTGTTTTTTTTGTAACAGGAGAGAGAGCCGTTGAAAATGGTGAACCACGCCCGGAAAATTTTCAGTCTGTTTAAACCAACAGCTGAGTGGTTTAACGACCATGTGCGAGGTTCAGGGCTTAGCGGGCTCTGCATGACGGGGTACACCACCATCAGCACCGGCATGCAGGGGGCATTTGTGGAGCGCTGGCACAAGGAGACGTCCTCTTTCCACTTGCCGATTGGGGAGATGACGATCACCTTGCATGACGTGCAGTGTCTTCTCCACCTGCCGATTAGGGGGCCGTTGTTGCACCACTCCCGGATCCAGAGGGTCGAGGCCATTGAGTGGATGACACTGTATTTGGGCATGGAGCACGAGGTTGCTCACTTTGAGTGCGTCACGACATCTGGGCCTCATGTCCGGTTCACCACACTGAGCTGCTATTTTGAGCACCACCTGGACGCGTCGGCCGAGGCTGAGGAGGCGGGTGACGAGCTATTCACACACTATCACCGTGTCTGCGCTCTCCGGTGTTGGTACATGTATGTGGTAGGCGTTGCATGCTTTGTGGACAAGAGTGCAAGGTACGTTGACGTGACCTACCTCCGGTACTTCTTGGACCTGGATACCGTTCACCAGTGGAACTGGGGGGCAGCTACTCTGGCATACCTCTACCAGAAGCTGAATGAGGCCTCCAAATGGAGGACGAGGCAGTTGGTCGGATCCTGCATACTACTTACGGTACGTTTTATTTTAATACATTATCGTATTTATTTATTTATTTATGTTTCGAATTTATTTTTAATACATTATCATGTTTCTGTTTCAGAGCTGGATCATCTCCTACTTCTCCCGCATCCACGGCTTTCACATCGATCTTGCGCACGTGGACGCCATGCCCAGGGCCGCCAGATACGTTCTCCAGAGGGGGAACGATGCGATGGGACCATACCGTGGATACTTGGACCGCACGATGCACGACGACGTCACCTGGAGGCCGTTCAGCGACTACGCTCAGATTGTCCCCTTTAACGGCATATCTCTATATTCTGGTTGGTTGGCATGCGGGACTACCATCATGGTCCGGTATCTCCCTGAGCGGTGCATGCGTCAGTTCGGATTCGTGCAGCGGATACCCAGGTCACCCTTTGAGGCTGCTCCCGACAAAGTGACCCGAGTGCAGCTCACTGCCATATGGGAGGACTGGCAGTATCATGTGGTACCGCAGGAGTACCGTCTCACTCGGGTCACACAGGACTGGCACAGTGAGGAGGGATACGTCACATGGTTCTATCGGGTGTCACATCCTCTGCTGAGACCCGACGTTCCCGGCGCTCCTAGGCCAGCACACGAGGAGATCTTGGAGAACCAGCAGGCCGAGGATGACCACGCCATTGATCTCATGCCGATCTGCTAGCGGATAGAGATGCTTGCGCGGGACGCGTTGGATCGAGGTGTCATTCAGCAGGGCGGTTCAGAGGCAGTGGCCGTGATGGAGATGATCGTCACTGATGCGGACCGTGCGGCGGCATACACGCGGCAGAGGAGGTCCCAGGGAGAGAGGGTTAGGCACACCCAATAGTGGTCGGGTTTATTTATTTTTTGTTTTCGGATTGTATCTTTCGCACATTATTATTATTATTTGGATTCAGATCGGTTGTATATATTACTTTTTTATCATATTAGTATTTTCACCTTTATATGTCACTTATTTTATTTTCCGGTTTCCTTTAATTAAAAATACAAAACTGTTAAGAAAAACATAAAAAAAATCTCTGTTTCTGCATAATTCGGAAGTGCATTTCCGAAACCCCCTAAAATCTGAACAAAGGTGTTTTCGGAAGTTCATCTCCGAAGACACCCCCCATGAGGTGTTTTCGGAAGTTCATCTCCGAAGACACCCCCCATGAGGTGTTTTCGGAGATGCACTTCCGAATTATGGAAATTTTTTTAAAAAAATCAAAGCTTCAGAAGTTCATTTCCGAAGCAGGGGTAATTTGGGTTTTTCGCTGGGGGTGACCCCCATAGGGAGGTGGCTAAAGAAATTTTCTTAATCTTTCAAGTCTATTAGAGATTAGTGATAGGAATGTAGTTAAGAGATAATTATGGTAGTTATAGAATGAAACTAATATGGTATCAAAGTCTATCGATCGGATCATGGATTGTCCACCGTTTATATCCATGCACCAAGCCCAAAAAAGAGTGTTAGGCCGAGGGGTTTGTTGGGAAGATTCCGAATCCCACATTGGTTAGAGATAGAGTTTCTAAAGAGTTTATATAGAGAGACATCGTCATCTTACAAGTCAATTTTGTAGGATTGAGTTTGGCCAAACTCTAATATGAGGCTTGGGACTAAATGTATAAACACTTCAATTCTCATATGAAAGCTCGTGTTTATCAGTTAATGTGAGAGTTAAAGACGACCAAGAAAGAAAATAGGTCTATCTTTGAATATGTACTTCATATACATGCTATAACAGACTCATTTATGGCTATTACAATTTCTGAGCGTAATCAGGTCAATGTTGTACTCCCAATATTTCCCGAAGAGTACAAATCCAATCATCATGATGATTTATGGCAAGATTGAACCAAGTAACATATATATGATGTGGAGGCTCTATTGTATGTCTAAGAAGCTCGATAGGATAAGTTTCGTTAGGAACTAGCAACCTCTAGTGCCATAGTCAATGTAGCTCAAGCAGTTAGTAACACAAACTCTGGAAGAAGTATGAATTCAGGAGGTTCTCATCACTACTTTCGTGGTAGATGAAGGCTAACTCGTGGTAGAGGGTGTGGCAGAGAATTTTAAACCATAAAAATTGACGCACACTCAATTTTGTAATAAGTATGGACATTGTATAATGGATATTGGCATAAGTTTGATGAATATTTTGAACCTACATCACCCTAGTTCCAAACTCAACAATCCACATGAAGCAACACTAGTGTTGTACAAGAAGGCGCCAAGAATCAAAAGACCGCAATCTTGGTTTCTAGACTCAGGTTCTTCCCATCATATTACTTCTAGTAATTCTAATTGACAACATATTCAATCATGTGCATGGCTAAATAAAGTTGTAGTTGGTAATGGACATAGTCTAGATATCAAGGCAGTGGGAACTCATAATTTCACTCCAAACTTGTGTTAGTTTCTATGCTAAAGCTATTGATTTACTACATGTTCCCATCATTTCCAGAAATTTAATTTCTGCCAAAATTTGCAAAAGATAATCACGTTTGCTTTGAATTCTACTATAGAAAATGCTTTGTAAAATCTCAGGCATCTAACTTGGTGCTGCTTGAAGGGTTCCTAGTTGAGAGTGGGCTATATTGCTTTAACAATATGATTGTGGAATATTCAAGAAGTAACTTGATTCATAAGTCAATGGATTTGAGTCTCGTAGTTCATAATATAATTGTTTTAAATAAGACAATCAATAGTGTACATGTTGATGCATTAGCTGATAATAAACTGTCCATTTAGCATTCTATGCTAGGATATGCTAATCCTAGAGCAATACATAACATACTCCAATTTTGTTATATTTCGGTGAGTAATAAAGAGTCTCATGTGTTTTGTAATTCCTATTGTCTTGGTAAGTCACATAGTTTATATGCTCAATTGTCGAATATCAAATACACTATTTTATTTGAACTTCTTCACACTGACTTGTGGAAACCATCACCTATACCATCTAGAAATGGTTACTCATATTACATTGCATTTATATATTCATTTTAAAGATACACATGGATCTATATTCTCAAGCATAAGAATGATGCTCATTATGCATTCAAGCTTTTTGAAAGCTATGTGGTAGCACATTTCAATGCCATTATCAAGTCAGTTCAATTTGATTTTGATGGAGAGTTCGGGCCCTTTACAAGGTTTCTTAATGAGCAAGGAATTCTACATAGGCTAATTTATCCTCACACATGTCATCATAATTAAACTGTTGAGAAGAAACATAGACAAATTATGGGTATATGACTTACTTTTCTTGCATATGCCTTAATGTCAATCAATTATTGGGATCAGAACCTTACAACTACCACATACTTGATCAACAGGATTCCTACTAGTGTCTTGATTGGATATATCTCACCATTCTTAATAGTGTACAAGAAGAAACCTAATTATGCTTCAATAAAGCCTTTGGTTATGCTTGTTTTTCACTACTCAGGCCATATAATCAACAGAAGTTGCAGTTTAGAAGCAATAAATGTATCTATATGAGGTGTCACCTGCCCACAAAGTTCACAAATGTCTTAACATGGAAGGAAAAATCTTCATTTCTAAATATGTCACCTTCAATGAAACTGAGTTTCCATATAGGTCAAGTTTTACACAATAAAATCTCACTCACATTATACAACTAGTTCATACTCACACAGGCTCCAGCTTATCCTTTGACTTGCCACAATACACCCTCCTCAAAGTCAAGAACCAACGAAAATCCACAACACTGCCTTCACACATTAATTATCTCCATATCATATTATCACATAAATCAATTGTGTCATGTTGGTCCAACCAGTGCCCTTAGAATCCACAGCTTATTGTCTGATGGACAAAGACAACACACACAGTCTATTCCAAATCAGTTATTACCGAATGAACCTTTGAGTGTATCATCTCATGTCTCAAATAGTTTTCAATATAACCCAAGTACACTTGTCACTCCTATCCTACCTACATCAAATTCTAGGTCATCCGTGTCTATATATAACTTAACTTCCAAGGTACCACAGTACATTATATCACTGAGAGTGCACCTTCCTTGTTGAAATGTTTTAAATGATGTCAAAAATTGGAAACTTAGTATTTGTGTCGATTGGAACATATACTATGTGTCTATATGTGAATTTTATCATTATGAAACTTCAAATCAGTTTAGAAAAGTTTGTACAAGTTAAAATCAAGTTTTCATGTGAAAAACTAATGCATAGGTCGACACATGATGTTTATAGGTCGACTCATGCTTAGTGTTTTACATTTCCAGAGTTTTTGTTAATTATAGGTCGACACATATAACTTTGAGGTCAACACATAGAAGAAAAATTGCCTCTATAGGTCGACATATGATATGAATCTTGATTAAGTGTGATTTAAATCACATGATTTGAATCATTATTCAAACCACCAAAATGAAATTCTAATATTTAATTTACTTGATTCAAATTAATTTCTCACTAGATTCAAATCAACACTATTTCTTTGATTCAAATAAAATGGTCATTTTTACACTATTTTTGTGCCTTATCTCCAAGGCATATATATCTAAACTTGTTTCTCTATCTATTGTTCATAACATTTGATAAATTTTTGTGTTTACCATTCCCACAAAAATATCTCAGATAAACATTGAAGAAAAACTTTTTTTAATGTGAATATCTTGAATGAGAAAAGATGTTTTGTGTGATATTTTCTAATACTTCATCTTCTACCTCCAACTCAAACACCATTTATGAGTATGTGTTGCTTAACTCTAGAAGATAGTGTGAGTTCTTATTGTGAGGTGATTCATTAGAGTTTATAATGTTTTTGGGGAGGTTTTTCATATAGAAAAATCAGGTTTGTGGATTTTCAAGACTTATGTCTATGTTCCTGGCGACCTGTCTCAATAGGAGACTTATTTGGTAAGAGTGTGGGATAGTTATTTTCCTTTGTCTTGTTGTCCTAAGAGTGTGTCTTTATTGCTTATTTGCCTTTTAATTGTAGATAATATGGATTATCATAAAACAAAGCTTAAAAAAAGGACACCCAAAATTATTCCTCCAGCCTCTGAGGCTGCAACTCTGCTGTTTTTGGGTAAGTTCCATATTTCGAGTATCCCTGTTGATTCAACCTCTCCTATTTTTCTTGCTACAAAATTATTTAAAGCATAAATCAGTCTTAACAGATGTGTAAATGTAGTACTAGATGTGCAAGGCTTTGACCCTCTTGGACTTGAGAGTTGTATGAGAATGAGACTTCTTCATGCCAAGCCCTCTTAGGACGAAAAAAAGGCGCTCATAGAGCGCATTGATTCCTTAGTTTTCGAATGATACAGACTTCTTGGCGAGCTCATAAGACAGACAACCTCTTGCAAGACATTGTCAATGAAGTGCAAGCTTTTGGGTATCCTCACTAATTGTATGAAAATGTGAAGACACTAAGCTAGGGAATAATGGAAAGGGATGTCGCGATGTCATCGGTATTTAAGGCATTGTATGATGTTGAATCTGCATTTTCCAAAGCGAAAATCACTTTAGATTCTTCTAAGAGGACGACAAGGAAGTTATATGCATCCTTAAATGATTCGCATAAAGTATGGAAAAAGGTTAAAAATGACCTCAAGGAGATGTGTTCCAAATATATTGACAAGTCTAAGGAGTATGCGAAGTCGGTGGAACACAATTACTCCATATTACATGCCTCTTTTGAAAACGCTTTGGAACATGTGGAATTTTCCATCTAGTGCGTGAATATCAAGAGAAAATATACATCTTGAGAAAGAAATAATAGATGGGAGACTAGTGAACCTTGGTGAAAAGCCGTACTCATTGTGTATGTGTATGTATGCGTGCGTGTGTGTTTATAAACACATACACGGTCAATGTTTTGCATAAATGTTGTTTATAAACAAATGGTTGTATGTTGTTGTTCTATCGACATTGTGGTGAAGTATTATTTCTCTTATATGCTTATCATCGTATTTACTTTAAAAAATTATTGTTACGACACCTGAGCTTGTTTCTCTAGGATCTGTCTGCATTTCAAGGTCGAGCTTAGAATTTTATCGGACGTCTTTGAGGAACGCTCGGGACCAAGGGTTTGCTCTTCTTTCATTCCCCCAAGTGTAGACTTGGTTCGAGGCTAATGTAATGTTGACTCACCTCACGTGCTTTTAAATAACTAGCTACAGAGAGGGTGAGGGATGAGTGCGGATCACCACTTTTTCCTAATGGTTTGTTATCTTTATTTACTAAATGCTCACTTTGGTCGTACACTCATGGTGTTTATGGCAACACCCATTGATCCTTCTTACCTTTGCATCACAATAAATAAAATTATAGGGAAATATTTATTTATTGTTGTAAGAAAATATTACATTGTAATACGGTGGGAGAACTGACTTTAAAGAAATGTCGCGGTTAAGCAAGTGTCGCCACCGACTTTTATTTTATCTAAATTAATAGAAAGGCTAAAAGAACAGGAAAAACCTTTTAAATGAAAACTGAGTTCGGGGGGTAATTTATACAAAGGGAAGGTGTAAGGCACCCTTTGCATCCATGGTTTTCCATGGGCTCTTAATTGCTTTGCTCTTTCAGAAACCAAAAGTTTAGAAATGTAGAAGAAGAAAAATAAGGACTTTAGCTCGTAAATGAGCGTAGCCTCATTGAAGTTTTTTTAGAAGAAGTGTAATAAAAGATTTTTTAAACCAGAGCAAAGCAATTAGGGGCAAATTACCTGGTTAGATGAAAATTGTTCTTTTAGCCTTTCAGGGCTATCCATACCATAGGAGGGTAGAGAAGTCCTTTTATTTGGAGGTTAAAGGGTCGTTGAACCATCGTTCGCCACATGACTGTCCCTGCCATAGAGGGACAGGTAGTCTAAGGGAAGGATCAGAATAGCCATTTACTTTTAGGCAACCGGAGGATACCTCAGCACTTCGTAGGCAACTTCGAGGGACGAGATCATATTAGCGAATCGAAGGCAGCATCATTAGGGACTTATGATCTGAAGAATGAACCGAGGGCAACATTGCTGAGGTATCCTCGTATTCGAGGGACTTGGCTATTCTGCAAAAAACACAAGGCAACAGGCAACAGGCAACAGACAACAAGAGGGGTACCGTAAAAGGTGCGTGGGTGCAACAATCACGTGATCAGATTCAAAATAAATTATCTTGTAAAATTAATGATTCTAATTCAATTCGAGGTTACCACTCCCTAGAATTACTAACCACGCGGTTAATATAATATAACAGTTTTAAGTGCCTTCAAGGCCACACAATACAACCAGGGAACAGTTACATAATCAATCATGGGGACGGGGAAACAGGGCAATAATAAAACTTCAATAGAGCAGTAGGTCTGACACAAATAATAATTTAAGAGAAAAAAAAATAAGTTAGGTTTTAGGGTTACCGACTAATCGAGCTTTGACCGGCTGTCTAACCCTGAAAATTGGAAAAGGAAAAATAAAAAGCAAAGGTGAGTGCGTTACCAATTCATTGACAGCTAAGACTAACCCTAATTTGATAAAAAGAGGCAAAATAAAATCTAAAATAAATATAGGATAGGACTTAGCTTTTGATCTAATATGGCTCGTAGTCGGAGGAAACCCTGATGCTAACCCTGGAAAAAAATTGCACAAGGAAAACGTTTTCAGTGCAGGCGTGATCTTCGTAAACCCTGATTAGGGTACGAATTAATATGATTAATAGAATAAAAAAATCAATTTAATTAATTATTGGTTTCTCAACCTAATTAATTAAATCAGTGAAAAAACAGGTTTCGATTAAATATATGACCTTAATATATTTTTTATCATTTAATAAAATATTTGCTTAATATTACAAATAATATAAGTAAATTAAAACCAATTTAAAACAATTAAAACTATTTAATAATAACAAAATAAATAAATAGATATTTATTTATTATATATTAAAAAAAGAATTTTTGAAAAAAAAAGGATTCATGTATACACTTTTAGGTCTGCAACCTTCCAACTGTCGTTTTAGGTCTGCAAACACTTTTAGCGACGATTCTGAATCGTTGCCATAAACCTGCACTTACGAATACCAACAAACGCACAAAGAAATTTTTCGCGACCATGCCAACATGATCGTCCAAGGACCTTGAGTTCAAAGCCACTCTTAATTTTTCCTAATTTTGCCTTAAACGCAAAACCCCAATTTAAGCTCTCTAACCCTAACAATGGCGTTAGTCTTAAACACGCACAGAAAGGCAATTAACACTCCAGAAACAAACAACACATCATAACAAACATATGTACGCATTCAAAACATGCTTATATGCCATGAATCAGAGCAATCGAGTTTGAGAATTTTGCGACATACCTCGACTTGTAGGAGATAATTCTAGGGGTATTGATGTCGTGTAGTGATCCAAATCGCTTCAAGAACCTCCAAGGATTGTGTTTGAACCTTTAGAATGCCTTGAATTGCTCCCAAACTCCAAAACCGGTTTCAAGATTTTTGTGAAAAAAAGCTCTTGAATAGGGTTCTTCTTTGCCAAAATTTTCGTCCCCTGGGGTTTGCAATTGGTTGTGTACTTATAGTGGATTGAATTAGGGTAACAAAAACTCAATGAATCTTCTTGAATCCTTGATTGCTCATTTGAAAAATTTGATTGAAAATATGTTTTCAATCATTTCTAAATTTGCTCAATTCCAATATTTTTCAACCAAATCTTGTAGATCACGAAAATTGAATCATAAATGTGATATTTGGATGATTATATTTGATTGGAATCAAGGCAAGTAAGACCTTTTTATTAATTTACTATTTTATAACTAATTTATGATTTAAAAATGATTAAAAATCATAAAATAATTAGTAAAATAATAAAAAAAAACAAAGGTTCTTGTTTTGGGGCGTGCATGGGCCTAAGATAAATATTGGATGGAAAGAATATAGGCCCATTTGGAAATATTTGGAGTTTTGAACCTTTTCTCTTCATACATGCCCTTGAAAATAGGTGAACTTGTGCACCTTTCCATTTCCTTATACTTCAACATTTTTTCAAGTTCTTAGACTTTTTAGAAACCTTGAATAGTCCTCTAACCAATGTCTTTGGTCTCATGTCAAAATATTTTTCCATGCTCCTTGTATGCTCTTTTGAAAAAGAGGACTTTTGGTTGACTTTCAAAAGAGACCTGTAATGTCTTGAGTCATATCTCCCAAATGAAGCAATTTTGGACTTGGCATGTGAGAGACAAAATTGTATAGAATTCAATTTACTTAAAAATGAGATTTGGATGGAAATTTTCTGATGTTCCATGTGGGAGTTATGGTTGGTCAAAGTTTAGTTGACTTTCTCCTATGAAAACCCTAATTTAGAAACTTTTGAATTTGTTGATTTCTGATCTTTTCTTGATGAACCATGGTCAATCCTTGATCAAATGGTGAATGATACTTCAAAATAAGGATATTGACAAAAAATCAGGAGTTTTGACTGTACTTTGACCACAGTTGTCTTTTAGGTTAAATTAGTCGACTGTTGACTTTCTGAGCAATTGAGTGGTCAACTCTTTGAATTGAGCCCTGAATTTTGTCATGGAGGTAGTTTGAAACATCATAAAACATATGAAATGTATTGGAGATTTTGATCCATTGATTTTCTTCAGAACAACACAACCCTAGTTTCTTGAGCCTTTGTTTAGGAGGGATGTCTTTGAGTTTTAAACTTTGATAGGAGTTTGATTTAAGAGGAATAAGATGGGCAAATTTTGGGGTATGACATACATGATAGCTTGAATATCAAATGTATGATAAAAAATAGTTAGCCAAAACGAACTAGTTGATGTTCATTCGTCTAGGTGGTAATGGATTGACTTGTTACCACAGGTTCTAGGCTACATCAGTATTGGTTTGGATTATCTTTTAGGAGTGGTCATCTACATTCACCAAGTAAGAACAATTCATGTTATACATATTTGGCGTAAACCCTTCTCTATATGATTATTGATCGCCACCATCTCTAAGAGTTTTCTAAGGTGTGCTACATTAACTCCTAATGTACTTTCTTTCTCCTTTTCAACTGGTGTCGCTTCTTGGCTGCATTATAGGGCCTTGTGTATTCTCTAGACTTCAAATAAGTCACCATTTATTGTTTCAGGTTTTCCATGATGTTATGGTACTTCATTTTTAGGTGGACTGAGGTGGCCACAATGCCTTAGTGTTGCGGTAAAGGGTCTGACCAAAATAGAGTTGTAGACGTCCTTGCATGGTTCTACCGTGGATTGCATGTCTACCACTCTAGCATCCCTCCATTCTATGTGGATAACAATAAATATATATTCTCAAAGGCATGTTACAATGTTTTTAAAGGCTTCCAAGTCATAGCTCGTGTAAGGAGATAACTTTTTTTCCTAACCCAAAGCTTCTCGAACAATTTTTCTTATACAATGTCACACGAGCTTCCTCTGGAAATGGGGATTATAGACACTTTGAATTAAATATGGTTATTGTTATGACTAGAGGAAAATTTTGATTAGGAATACCACCCACTTTCTTGCTATCCTTGGACCCAATAATGGGTCTCTTCGGTTCCTTTCAGGGACTATCCCTCCCTCTTCAGTAAACACCCTGTTTACCTAGAAAACTGGTAAACAAGCGCTAGTTTCCTTTTTAAAGGTTACTTTGCGGAGTCAACTAGAATACTCCAGGACTGATGGCTTTATTTTGTTAGATTAAGCGTATATGATTTATATTAAATGTAAATAGTGACTTTAACATAAAAGTGAGTACTGAAATTAAAGGCTTTAAAGTAAACCAAAGCAATAAAAAAGGCAGTAAATGTGCACTGAAAGATAAAATGTAAGGTAAAATGATTGCATTTAATTAAACTGGTACGCATACGTACATGCCAAGGTTGCACTCGTTACTCATTGCGCAGAGATTTGAGTTTTACTTGTGTTTATGTAGAAAATGCGGACCCCTAACTATTCCTATGAAACTTGCTTAAATAGAAAAATAAAATAACTACTACTAACGGTCGACTGATTATCAGTCAACACGTGTCTTCGACATGCAAGATCTTCAATTGTGAGACTTCCACGCGTCTTATGAGAACTGCCAGAAAAACTGCCTGGAACTGCTCCTTAACTTCTACTGCCTCTCGACTTCCACTTCAGTTCCTGCAGCCAAAAATCCTTAAGTCTTCGCATCCTTTTGGTATGGTCGAACGCTAAAACCTCAGACGATCTTCCTAGTCGAACAGCTTCGACTACTAAACGTTATTTGGTCGAATCGCTTCGGCTCAGCTGGTAATGTAGATATTAACTTGAGGCCCAATTACCAATTTGGGGCCTTTTTTACCAAATTGAGGCCCAATTGCCAACTTTGGGCCTTAGTTGCCCATTTATTTAGTAAGTCGAAATCCTAGGGTAACAAATTGCCCCTCCAAGCGACTTCTTTCGACTGACTTTAGGAAAGAGAAAGATGTCGTTTCAGTTCTTTCTTGGGTTTCGACTTTTGTTAATTCCCATTACGCCATGATTACGTTTCATTTTCCCAGGCACTAATTATTACCTAAACACTAGGTTAGTGGGCTATAACTGTTCCCACTATCTGAATCCAATTTTCAAAGCGTTTCTTTGACGTGACTTTTGATTTTACCACTTCTTTTTTTCATGATTTCTAGTGACGTCACCACCAGCTTATATATATGTACAGCTTCTTTCTCCTTTTTCTTTCTTTCTCCTCGTTCTACTTCTCTTCTCAAACGTTTCAGAAAGAACCATCTCTTTTCCTCTAACCTTTACCCATTTTCTTCTTCTCGTTTTATACACAACAAATGGCAGCTACAACCACCAACACCACTGTGTACGATACGGGTGCGAATCCTTTAGGGTTTATTATGTCTCGTGAGGAAGAAGAACAAGGCTTAGATTTCATTCCTCAACCCAACCTTACTGAGGCCAAAGCCATCATTTGGCAAAACCAGATGTTAATCCCTTTTCAGATTACTGATAAATTAATGGCTTTTTCAAGGCCATTACCAGACCACCGTTACCACCCAGAGCAAACCACTGGTTTCTTTCCTTGCTTCCAAACCACCATGCCTGTAGCTTTCGACAAATCACGTGTCCTCGATTTGAAGTTTATGGATCCTTCGCTTAGGGTTTTCCGTTCAACTCCAGCTCTTGGCAACAAGGAATACTTGGCTTGGCTTAACAAAATTCAAGCGAAAAAATAACAAAGATGGGAGGAATTGGGCATCTTCGACATCATACAATTGTCCCGGACTGGTCATAGAGTTTGTTCCCCCTTGCTACTTGCTTCGATCTTCTTCTTGGAAGGTTCGACTAACACCTTCCACTTTCCTTGTGGAATGATGACTCCCACTCTCTTCGACGTGGCTGCCATCACAGGGCTTTCGCCATTGGGTGAAATCTTCGACCTAACCCTTCCCACAGAAATGAATTTCAATTTCACCAACGCTACCATCACCAAGTATATGCAAGATCATTATGACAAGTCGACAGAAGAAGTTTCTGACGAAGAGCATGTTGCCTTCCTCACCTACTGGCTCTCATATTATCTGTTTTGTCCAGGATCAGTTCAGATTGCTAAAGCTTACATACCTTTGGCTATTCAGATTCATGAAGGTCGAAAGGTCTCTTTAGGTAAGCTACTCTTAGCTTATCTCTATCATACCTTAGGTATAGAATCTTTAAGGATCAAACGCCTGCATGAGACTCCAAAACAACTCTCTCTGTCGGGACCTTATTGGCTCTTACAACACTGGTTGAATGCCACCTTCGAGTCACATATAGGTTATACTGTTTCCAGATCCATTTTAGAGGTCATGTATGACCGGAGGGTCGAAGGCATCAAGCTTGCCTTTCAAACTCCTCAAGATGAGTCTAACAAACCCAACCTCCTTAAGTATGTGAGGTTGTTTTCTGAATGTAAAACATTTATTGCTTCCATGGCCCCTTTCTCCAACCGATGCTTTGGGCCAACTTGGTTCAAAGCTATTTTTCCTGGGAATACTCCTACTCTTCGAGCTCAATTAAATGCTATTTGGGCTGCCTTTCTAACCCCAACACTACTTTCTCATCGTATTGAGTCGACTGGTAAGTGCTATGGGTTTGTGGGTTATCAACCAACCTTGGTCTCTCGACAATTTGGTTTGAGCTAGATGCTGCCCAAGAGCTTATATTCCCATGATGGTGATATTTGTTACTCTGGTCGACCGTTCACAGCCCGTCAACACCTCGACTGCTTGAAGTTTCATAACAAGCAATCCTTAGAACATCCCACCTTCACTTTCCAAAACTCCTATTTTACAACCAAAGAATTCAATGAATGGTGGTCTGAATATTATCAACTGTTTGATGGGGACTCTTTCGTCAAGAAGCTGAACACTGCATTTGACGTATTGGAGGATCAACTTACTATAAGTAAGTTTTTTATGTCTGCCTTCGTTTTCTTTTCATTGTCAACAACAATATTCTAATATCAATTTTAGACCTTTCAGGGCCTGATCTTACTAATCAAAACGAGGCTCCTACTCCTAAACCAGGTCGAAAGCGCCCCAGTACGTCGAGCAACACCACCATCAAGAAAAACAAAACTGTTAGAAAGGTACTTAACTTGATCTTTAATCTTGTCAAATCTTCCTTAACGTTCATTAATTGTTATTCTTCCTTTTCAGTTGGTAGTTCCTACTGAATCAGACGAAACTACATCTCCACCAAATCAGGAAAGTGATATCTTTTCACGACCCCCGCCTCTGACTCCACCAAAAAGACGAAAAGTTGTAAAGGACAGTCCCAAAGTGGTTGTTAAACCTCAAACAGCTCCAACAATTTCTTCATCTCAAATTCCCACTGAGGTAGCTTAGCATTTTTCTCCCACATATCTCTTTCAATATCTCTGTTTTCTAACATGTTTCTTGAATAGAGTGCACCAACTGTCGACCACACTCTGGAGAAAGTTGTCGAAGTTGCTGAGAAAACTGCTGAAGCCACTCTTGACTCCAATCCTTTTAGCCCTCAGAGGACTGACGCTTTTGGAAGCAACACTGATTCGGCTAACACTCCAGGTCGAAGTCGAACAGATCCTCAAGACAAACCCATCGTCGAACAATCATCTGCCATAAAAAATACTGAAGATGTTCCTCGACCAGAACCCAATGCAGCTTCTCAGTCAAGACCACATTCTATTGCTGATGATACTAATTCCAACAGTTCTCTTAGTCAGGAAGAAATTCTGGACTTGAAGAAGACTAATCCTGTGGAGGCTCTCTTTCGACTTCAAAAGCTGCGACCAAGTTCTTTTGAGATTCCTGCTCAATCGACCAATCCTGATGCTGAGATTGATGCTTCCCTTGTCGAAGCTATATGTCGACTGAAAGCCCATCTGGATGAACCTGAGTTTCTCGTTGTTCTTGAGAGTTCTGAACATCTTGGTGGAGAAATTCGCAAAATCCTAGATTTATTGATCAAAGCTTCTCTTCCACCAGTTGTTGTTCAATTTTTCTTTAATTTTGAGGCGTACTTCGACCAACTTTGGAGGGACCTTATGACGAAGAAGAACATTACCTTTCAGGCAAAGAACAAAGAGCGTGAACTGGAGAGAGAATGGGACGCCAGTGCAGCTTCGACCAAAAAGGTTGAAGAATTTCAGGAGAAAACTTTAAAGTTTTCTGATAAGCAGGGAGAGATCGATAATAAGATTGCTGATTACAAAGCTCAAATTGATGAACTCAATAAAAAGATTCAACATCTTGAGCAAAAGAAAATCAGTTCGGCTCAAACTGAAGAAGTCCCTTCCCCTGAAATTATTAACCAAGAAGTCTTGAAAGGACTTGGTCATGGTGAGAATGCACTCAAGTTCGAACGTAACATTCGACAGCTTAAACAAAACCTGTCTCGACTTGACTCCAAGATTGATTTTGAGTCAACCAAGTTAGCCTATTTTAGGAACAATTTCCCTGCTTTGTAATTTCGTTTTCGACTGACTGGCTATATTTTGTAATGTCTGCCAATGCTCTTTATTAAGAACTTTTGTAATGATTGGCTCGAATTAGCCATTTTAATATAATCTCTTGGTCTTTTATTTTCTTATGTGAATTTTCAACAATACACCCTCAGCATTAGTCATATTGTCGATGGCAAAAATTTCCAAGACATACAAATTTTTAATTTCAACATCATAAACCCCCTCGAATTTTGACGTCGACAATTGACCCAATTTATTTAATACTTCATGAGTTTCCTTGTTCTTGATCTCGACCATATCTTCCAACTTGTCTTTAGAAACTCTGTACCCAGAAGCAATTTGCGCCAATTCATTGGCAATGTAATTGTTGGATCTTGGTACATGCAAGATCTCAACATGTTCGAAGCTTTCTAATAAGCGTATCACAATTGCATAATACATTATTAGATTTTCTTTAATGCACTTATACTCTTTTTTGATTTGTCGAATCACTAGTTCAGAATCACCTCGAATCTCAACCCGGGTTGCCCCTAAATCTATTAGGGCCTTCAAACCAGTAATCAAGGCTTCATATTCGACTTCATTATTAGAGCATACTTCTTTCATTCTGTAATGGAACTTAGTTGGAAGTCCCTTAGGGGAAATAATTAAGACTCCAATGCCTGAACCATTTTTGTGACTAGAACCATCGAAAAACAATTTCCAGTTAGTTTGCTCGACTTGATTTACAGACAATTCGACTAACCCATGGTCGACTATAAAATCAGCCACAACTTGTCCTTTCATAGCTTTTAAAGGAACATATGTTAAGGAGAATTCAGTTAGCGCTAATGCCCACTTACCAATTCGACTATGCAAAATTGGTTTAGACAACATATGTTTAATGATATCAAAATGAGAGGACACATACACATCAACAGGCTTTATATATTGCTTAAGTTTGTTACATGAGAAATACAAGCATAAGCATAATTTTTCAATATCATTATACCTAGTTTCAGCATCTACTAGGGTTCGACTTAGATAATATATGGCTCTTTCGACGCCATTATCATCTTCTTGGGCCAACATACTCCCAATTGTCGAGCCTGATGTAGCTATGTATAACTTCATACTTTTTGTCCTATTGGGGGGTAACAAAATAGGAGGCTTAGTTAAATAAGCTTTTATTTGGTCGAATGCCTGTTGATGTTCTTGTTCCCATTTGAATTGATCTTGGTTTTTGAGTTTCACAAGTGGTGAAAATATCTTCGTTTTGCCACTTAGATTTTAGATGAATCTCCTCAAGAAATTAATCTTCCCCAACAATGACTGGAGTTGTTTCTTTGTTTCTGGCGCCTTTAGCTCCAAGATTGCTTTCGTCTTATTTTGGTTTATCTCAATGCCTTTCTTGTGAACCACGAAGCCTAGGAAATCCCCTGCATGTACACCAAAAGCACATTTTAAAGGGTTCATTTTGAGTCCATATTTCCTCATACGTTCAAAAGATTGTCGAAGATGGTCTAAGTGACCATTTTCAGAGTTAGATTTTATTACAATATCATCAATATAAACCTGCATAAATTTGTCAATAAAATCATGAAACATGGAATTCATGGCTCGTTGGTATGTAGCGCCAGCATTTTTTAAACCAAAAGGCATTACTACCCATTCATAAGTTCCTAAAGCACCTGGGCATCGAAACGCCATCTTAGGTACATCTTCGTCAGCTATAAAAATTTGGTTATAGCCTGAATATCCATCCAATAAACTGAGATATTCAAATCCGGCTGCAGAGTCGACTAACATTTCAGCAACTGGCATGGGATATTCATCTTTAGGAGTAACCTTATTTAAATCTCTGAAATCTATGCATACACGGAGGCTACCATTTTTCTTTATGACAGGTACTATATTAGCTAACTAATCGACATACCTCGCAGTTCGAATAAACTTGCTTTTCAGCAATCTTTCAATTTCCACTTTGATTTTTTCCATAACTTCCGGAGCAAATCGCCTAGGAAGTTGCTTGATAGGTTTCTTCCCTGGGTTTAATGGAAGTCGATGCTCCACCACCTGTCGACTTAAACCAGGCATTTCATTGTAATCCCATGCAAAACAATCTTTGTATTCTTTCAATAGTCGAATCAACTTGGTCTTTAGGTCACTTGTAAGCCTTTTACTTACATAAGTAGGCCTTTTAATGACTCCATCACCTAAGTCAATTTCCTCAAGAGGATCTTGAGCTTGCATCCTTTTTACCGATCCTGATGGATCCATTTCGAAACCTAAAGGTTCGTCATCGTATATCCCGTCAAGTCGTTCGACTTGGTGATCGACTTCTTGATTGTTTTCATTTTTTACTATCATCATCATGGCCTCAGCAGCCATTTCTTTCTCTAATTCGGCTTCTAAAGCCGCTTTTTCTTTATTCTCGGCCAAATAGGCCGTTATTCGAGCCAGGTATTCTGACTCAGTGGTCATCGTCTTTGATTGTCGTCCTCTGCTCTGGAGGACTTTCATGGTTCAATGGTTCATTAGGATCTTCTTTATTCCAAATGAAACCATAATTTGGGTCTAAGTTCAGATACTTAGACACACTTTCATCAGAAGGATATACATCTTCTGCTTTGTAGCAAGGAGCTACATTTGCCAAATGCTGGTCGAAGTGTCTGCGATCACTTTCAGTTTTGTAATAACTTTGATCAGCTTCAATATTCTCCACTATACCATCTGACCTCCAAATGGCCACACGCTGATGTAAGGTGGAAGGAACTGCCCCAATACCATGGATCCATTCTCGACCCAACAGCAATTTAAAATTTGCCTGCGATGCAATCACCATGAAGACGGTTGACCTGACAGACGAACCAACAACTAGTTTTACTTGAATTACTCCAAGTATTCCACTTGTCTTACCCTCATAATTAGACAGTACCATATTATGTGGTCTTAAGTCTTTGTCAGTCTTTCCCACTTTCTGAAGTGAAGAATAGGGCATTAAGTTTACAGCAGCCCCACCATCGACAAACACTTTGTTTATTGGAACACCATCCACTTTCTCCCTTATGAATAAAGGCTTCAAATGATACATCATTCCTCGACCTGGCCGCTCAAACACAGCCTTTTGCTCTTCTACCACTCCTTTTCCCATCACATAGTAACAAACAGGTGTTTCTTCCACATTCTCGTCAGGAAGAAAATCATCTTCATTCTCAGATACCTCAGAGATTCTGTCGAACTCATCCGGGAGTACAGAAACAATCCCACAATCGATTAGCAGTTCATCTGACTCTATGTCAAAGTTATCATCGACTTCTTCGTCTGACAATGGAGAATACTCAGGCTCTTTTTCTGTATTGGGAATCGGAGCATCGTCGTCGACCAGTTCTTTGATCAATTTCTTTCCTAGGATCATCCCAGCAGCTAATCTTTCATTTGCTATTTTAGCCCGCTCCTCAGTCAACTTCCTATGAAAGGGTTTTGACTGATAGTGAGAAAATGCTGCCTGCACCATTTTTGAACCCTCTTGTCCATTCTTGTGGCTTCTTTGGTAACGCCTCCATTGCGTTCGAGTCATGGGGTTCTTTCCTTTGTAGTTTGGAGATATGTAATCTTTTCTTTTAGATCCATTATCAGTCCAAGAACCTTCAGCATTGGTTCCATCGCCTTGAATCTGCCATTCTGGACGTTTACCTCTGAAGTTAATGGGTTTCACCCATTTGTCTTCAGGGACATTCGTCTTGGGACGGAAAGTCCTTGGTTTTTCAAACATCTTCCTGTATTCTCCAGCCTTTCGACCACTGTTTTCTCCTGTATACATGAATTGACGATTCTTGCCTCGACGAGGGTCGAACCTCACTTTGTTTGCAGCATCGACATTGAAAACAGCATCACACCTTGGACATAATCCAACTTGAGAGTTGTTATTGTGGCATCTCTCAAGGAATTTCAAAAGACTTTCTTTTGGTTCAGGGTAAACCAAGTTCAAAACTTTGCCATCAGTAGCGCCGTTTTGCTTTCTAACGAAACCATCAGTAGTCTCGACCATCATCACATCCGCAAGCTCAGTATAGTGAGCCTCTTCGACTTGCAAAGGATCAGTATCAACTTGCATTGATGACTTTGGCTTTTCTCCAAACTGTAACCTTCCTTCTTTCAAAGCTTTTTGCACTAAATCCCTGAAAAGAACACATTGAGAAGTTTTATGACCCAAGAAATTATGAAATTTACAAAATCCTCTTTTTTTCTTTTGTTCAAGAGGAGGATTTTTAAGTCCCGGGGGTACTATGATTTGCCCATCAGAAACCAACAAATCAAATATTTCATCACATTTTGTTATGTCAAATGAATACGTTTTACTAGAAAAATTTTTATTCTTACTTTCAACCAGATTTTTATCTTTTGAAGGTTTAAGCAATTTATAGATATATGGTGGTCCTGGCTTTAATTCAGCCACGTTGACCTCTCCCTCTTCGTATTCACTGTCGCTATTAGAGTCGAACTCACTTGTAGTAACATAAGCTATTTTTTCTTTCTTATGATATTTACTAGCTCTGGCTTTTTCAGCATTCAGCCTTTCGACCTGGCGTACCCTATCTGCCAGTTGTGCCATATCTCTCAAATGTTGGGTGTCTAATTTCTTCCTTATGGAATAATCTAACCCACCTGCAGCCATTTCGACTAACTCATGTTCAGGAATTTGTGTAAAACATCTAGCTTTCAGTAACCTAAAACGGTTTAGATAGTCATCGACTGGTTCTGTACCCTTTCGTCTAACTCCTGCTAATTCTTTCAAGCTAATTTTCGACTGCCCCATATAAAATTGTTCATGAAACAATCGTTCTAATTGGTTCCATGAGAACAAAGATTGGGGAGATAAGGTCGTGAACCAAGTAAATGCATTTTTCGTTAAAGAACTTGGAAAATACTTCATCTTTAGATTTTCATTGTTTGCTATTTCTCCAGCCTCTGTCTGGAACCTAGCAATATGTTCGACCGTCGACTCGCCAGTCTCACCAGCAAATTTGGTGAATTTTGGGACTTTCCACCCCCTAGGCAATTCTGTTTGCCTTACATATTCTGACAACGGGGAAACGAAATTTAGTCTATGCAAACCTACATTTATCCCATTTTGGACTAAAATTTGTTCGACTACATTAGAGATATTATTGTGTCCAACATTGACATCTTGCTGGATGTTCCTAAGAACCTGGTCAGCATCTTGATGCCTTTGTACTATTCTAGGGATCTCTTGCTCAATTTGGTCTCCTTGTCCTATAGGCTCGACCCCTCTTACATTCGACCCTTTAGTAGTCGAAAGGTTTGGTTGTGGGGGCGCTCCAAAGAAATCTGCAATTCTGGCCATTTGTCCCGCCAATATTTCATAACTTTGATTCGTGTTATTTATCATGGGAGTAAAAACAGTTCCCATTTGTTGAGTAAGAGCATTCACCATTTCATGATTACTTTCGTCCATTTGTTGTCGAATTGACAACATTGACGTAGTACTTAAAGATGGCAAAACCTGGTGATTATATCCTATGCCTATAGGTCGACCCCCTGGATTTGATGTGCTTGTAGCCATCATGCTGTCAGAATATAATGAAGGATTTGTATGCAAACCTTGCATCATAGACGTGGGCATTCCAAACTGAGGGTTAAAACCTGGTGGAGGCATCATTCCATGAAACGACGGTCGTAATGGATTCAACGGTGACCGTACATTCGTTGGTGATGATACCATTATTGCTGCCGTCGATCCACCAGTATTTGTTGCTCCAACTGGGGACGAATCTGCGGTATTTTGTGGTGTTCCTCCGGTCAGAACACCTCCTTGATTTCCAGAAAGATCAGAATTATTTGTATTAACTTCAGCCATGTTAGTTAATTTCCGACCACTTCTTAATATCATTCATAACTAAAGAAAAATAAAGAACAATCGACGGGTCCCACCGGGTGTGCCAATTTGTTTACCCATAAAACTGGTAAACAAGCGCTAGTTTCCTTTTTAAAGGTTACTTTGCGGAGTCAACTAGAATACTCCAAGACTGATTGCTTAATTTTGTTAGATTATGCGTATATGATTTATATTAAATGTAAATAGTGACTTTAACATAAAAGTGAGTACTGAAATTAAAGGCTTTAAAGTAAACCAAAGCAATAAAAAAGGCAGTAAATGTGCACTGAAAGATAAAATGTAAGGTAAAATGATTGCATTTAATTAAACTGGTACGCATACGTACATGCCAAGGTTGCACTCGTTACTCATTGCGCAGAGATTTGAGTTTTACTTGTGTTTATGTAGAAAATGCGGACCCCTAACTATTCCTATGAAACTTGCTTAAATAGAAAAATAAAATAACTACTACTAACGGTCGACTGATTATCAGTCAACACGTGTCTTCGACATGCAAGATCTTCAATTGTGAGACTTCCACGCGTCCTGTGAGAACTGCCAGAAAAACTGCCTGGAACTGCTCCTTAACTTCTACTGCCTCTCGACTTCCACTTCAGTTTCTGCAGCCAAAAATCCTTAAGTCTTCGCATCCTTTTGGTCTGGTCGAACGCTAAAACCTCAGACGATCTTCCTAGTCGAACAACTTCGACTGCTAAACGTTATTTGGTCGAATCGCTTCGACTCAGCTGGTAATGTAGATATTAACTTGAGGCCCAATTACCAATTTGGGGCCTTTTTTACCAAATTGAGGCCCAATTGCCAACTTTGGGCCGTAGTTGCCCATTTATTTAGTAAGTCGAAATCTTAGGGTAACACACCCTCAGCTCCGCAATACTTCGTTTTAATGTCCCTTTAGAATGGTTCTTTGATTTGGAAGAAATTCTGTGATTGGCGTTATGAATAAATGTTTCTCTCTTTGGTCTTCTTCTCCCTTATCATTTTTGTCCTTCTTTCCTTTGGTCTTAGCTACATATTGGATTGTCTTTTTGGGAGTTTTTTTCCTGGTAAGAGGATTTCTTTTTTTAGGGACTTGTCTCACTTCCTATGTTGTTACCTTTTGCTATAATTATAATTTCGACTATCCTTTTGGATGTATTAGGTTAACCTTCCTTTCTTAATCAGTGCTTCGATCATGTCTTTTAAGTGTACACATTTGTTTGTATCGTGCCCATGTCTTTTATGGAAGTAACAATATATTGTCTTATCAGTTTGAGCAGATTCCTGTATGGGGTACGAGTTTCTTATCTCTACTTCTTTGAATTTAGTGTTAACGGATGCGTAATTCTGGAAAAAAATTCTCTTGATGAGTTCAAAAGAGTGTATAATGAGAACATTTCTCATGGTATTTTGTAACACCCCGTAATTTCATAAATTAATTTAATTTAAGTTAAATTAATTATTTGGAAATTATTTAATTATTTAATAATTAAAATTGGATCTTTTGAAGAATTATGGGAATTATTGTTATTAGGTCGTGACGTAGTTAGTAAAAGGGAGGTGCCAATGGAGAGGCCTTACTAACTAATTATCATATTTTTCATAAAATAGAGAAATTGTGAAAATAAGGAGGAAGAAGAGCAAAGTAGAGAGAAAGCGGAGAACTTGAAAGTGCGAAAGAGCAATGAAGAGGAAGAACCAAGATCAACCTTCGAGGTAAGGGGGGACTCTTCCGATTAATCTATATTATTGGGTTGTAGATGATAGGATTCAAATCGTATGTTATTGATTCAATAGAAAAATGTATTCTAGGTTTTGAGGTTTAATATTTCTAGGTTCAATTCGTATTTGTGTGCAATTCGATGTTTGATGATTGATCTGAATTGTTATATGAACTTGTTGTTGTTGAAAATGCACGAAGTACCAATGAAATTGTTCTGTTTTCGTGATGCAAATGTTTTCAATTTAATTGAGTTGGTTGAATGTGGGACTGCTGTCAAAAAGGGGATTTTTCCGGTGTACGAGTTTGTAATCGGTTACGGTGTCGTTGTAACCGATTACGGTTGTGAAAGATGGGGGTTTTTGGGCTGGTTACAAATTCGTAACCGGTTACGGTGTCTTCGTAACTGATTACACTTAAGCTGTTTTTAAAAATTTGTTTTTCGTAACTCGTTACGCTATTTTCGTAACCCGTTGCGCTGAACCCTTTTTGAAAAATAAATGATTTTTATCAGGCGTAACCCGTTACGCTGTAGCTTTTTGGAAAAATAATTTATTTCTAATACTCATAACTTTCGAACTGTAAGTCTGTTTTGGGCGCCATTTTGTGCGTTGGAAAGATAATTTAATTTTCTATCTAATAAAATAGCTTAAATAGCAGTAGCTCGATTTTATTTTGAAAACCTGATATTTGTGGTGGTGAATTATACTGGTATGCATAAGTGATAAATGTATTTATGCGGTGGCGTTGCGACAATGTATTTGCTATGTTGATGTTGTGTTTGGTTAGATGTAAGTATTACATGATTATTGAATGGTGTTAAAATATGAATGCACTATTCGGTGTTATGTTGGTGAGTTGGTTTAGATGATGTTGTTCATCATAATCGGTATCGCTTTTGGTGAGTTTATGCATTGTGTATACATATTGATAAATGTGACAATGTGGATGTGTTATGACAACATGTTTATAATGAAATGTTGTGTTCGGTGTGAATAATATAATGTAATTGGTTGGATTTTGTTGAGGTGTGGATACATTATCCATGATTGATGTTCAGTGTTGAAATATGATCAAAATTGTTCATATTGTTTGGTGTTGGTGATTAGCATGCTTAAGGTGGTGCATGCATACATAATCATAATTATGGTTGTATCCTGTTGGTGTTGGATCAGTGGTATCTAATTCCCATTGTGCGGAATTAGTGAGTGGAGGTAGTCGTATCCTTGATGATGGTGGATCGATGAGATGGGTGAATCCCATGATTGGTACCACATGCATATAGTTGCATTGCATTAGGTGTATGAATTATTATAACATGAATGGAAGGTTGTCCAATGTTATAATATGGTGTGTTTAATCAACTGTTATGATTTGATAAATGTGTATATAATCTGAATGTGTTTGGTATTGGGTGGATATTATACTGTTGATATTTTATCGTTTATGAACTGATAACATTGTTTAATTGTGAATGAGACTCACCCTTAGTGTTGATCATTTTCAGATTAAAGTGTAGCAACTGTGCTTGGTGAGGATAGCATGTTGACTCGTTCGTTTAGTTCGTAGGGTCGGTGTCATGCTTTGGTTTTGTAACACTGGGAGGA
Organism: Vicia villosa; assembly: GCF_029867415.1. Taxonomy (NCBI): domain Eukaryota; kingdom Viridiplantae; phylum Streptophyta; class Magnoliopsida; order Fabales; family Fabaceae; genus Vicia; species Vicia villosa. Next base: position 41,588,297 of record NC_081182.1, on the reverse strand, counting down.
AACGCCTGTTTACTTTTGAGTTGTTTGATAACTCTAACTTTTATTTGTTGAATAATTTTGTTGGTTTCGATGTGATGATTATGGTTTGATACATTATTCAACTTATAAGATAATTTCCGTTGTGTTAACATGTTAGTAAAGATGGAGCATAGTGTTTTCCTCGTGATTATGCATGACATACGTGATTTTAAATTAATTGAAGAGTTATAGCATCCTTGCTACATGTTTTACTCTGTAATTGTTATAATTATTTCGGGGTTTAGAAGGGTGTTACATCTTTGGTCTTCTTTATCATGAAGTCGATTGAAGTCTCTCTCCGTTGGTTGACTATTCAATTGGTTTTTTGAACCTATAACCTTCTCCATTTCTTTAGCCATGAGCATTTCTTCAAGTTAATGAATGGTTGAGCTATAACTAAGAGACCACTTAAGCTTCTAGCGCTTCTAACCCCAAATTTCTGTGAAACATACAATTTACCCTTAACCCTTTAAATATCTAACTCTTCATCCAATAATTTATCTCCTACCTCTACAATTACCTTGGTGAACCAATCTATGTACTACTCCGGCCTGATTTATAAGTAAAAAAGATAAATTTCACATTTATTAAGAAAGACAATTAAATGGATTTAATTTTTTTTATTTCATTAAGAGAGATAACATAATTAATAGTACACCCTCAATTAAATTGTCATCCAATAACAATATTAAGTAATTAATGCATGGATAATTTTGCAATAAAATATTAAATGCACATAGATATGCTCACATTTGCTTATATTTAAGGCCAAATTTTTTGAAGACTTTGACTTATAAATAAGGCCGAAAGGAGTACTTCCATATGGTTTCCTTTTTCTTTTATTGGATTTCGTTGAGGATGACAATAGTTGTGGGTTTCCATTTTTCGTACGATGAATTAGACAGTAAAAGAATCACAAAGTTCATTCCAAGAGTTGATGTGCCCATTTGGTAGGATCTTAAACCATATCATAATGGCTCCTTTGAGGGTTAAGACAACTAATTTTCATTTTACTACATCATTCATATGGTGATAATCAAGTATTATGTCCATGTGTTTGATGTGTTCGTCAGGATCCTGAGTCCCGTCATAGTTGTCCCAACTTCAGGGGTTTTTTAAGATGTTTTAGGATCCTGCTGTTGACAATGCATTTGGAAAGTAGGTTCCTTATTTGCCCAAAATTTAGCGTTTCTTCATCGTGTTTGTCTTTTACATGGGAGTAACATGGGCAATGATTGATAAGGATGGATTTCTTCTAAAGGAGTATGGCTACCATATTTTCCCTCTGAACCATGAAGAGGAAATGAGGGTCTTTGACGCTGGAGGCGATCTGGTGATCTTGGAGTTGTTCGGTGTGGAGAGGTTGTATCAACGAGGATCAGTTGGGGTGTGATTTCATGGTTGTTGCACAATAATGCCTCACACATTGAATGGTCTATATGAGGAACATATTGTGGTTTTTTCTCAATTCTGTGAGGGTCTTTTAGACAAGAAGTGTGAGTTATGTTATTGCACCAAGTTGTAGATATTGTTAAGTAGTTCACTCGCTCCTTGCAATGCTTAGGCTGACTTGAAGCTGCTGGAGGCTTTGAAGCATCTCTTGTCCAGATATATGTGGTTGCAGTCGACGTTGTTTGGGAGTTTGGCCTTGAAGCAATTGTTGACGAGGTTGAAAGATCGGTAAAACTTGGAAACTACTCTGGTTGATGGTCGAAGAAGTTAGAATTAGAGGAGTCAGAATAAAAGGAGAAGTTACTATGAGTGAATTTGCTTTTATTGGAGAACATGGAGGAGATTAGGAGTGTTAACCATCACAACAATAACAATGATGTTCTGTTGAGTGGATTTTGACGTTGGTTTAGTTTTAATAGAACTGACTAAGAGCTATAGTAGAACGAAGATCGGTGGAGTAGCGACAAAGAAATAGTGATCCTCGGGGGAATTCAAGGGAATCAAATTTCGATTCCCATAGATTGCGACATTGTTTCGAGGTGGAATAAGAAATATGTAATGCAGAGGGAAAAAGCTCTCATAGTACGACAACGAGAGCTTTTTGTGCAACTATGCGGGGAGAACCTGCAAGGTTAACACTCTAACGCCTAAGTTAGTGAAATCGTAGAAAAGTAGGTTGAAATTGATATTGAGAGTGAGATAATACTGGAAATGACACGTCGTTGGACTTATATATGATAAACGGTTAAAACAACTTTGAACTAACCTGACGTGAGATGCAAATAGTCACCCGATAAGATCTAATGATAGACGATGTATTAACGAATGTTGTTGACTGAAATCTCGCCTACTCTCCTTCTCTATAAATATTTTAAAATAAACATTACAATTAGACAGAGACCTCCACAGACAACCCAAAAGATAGCTTGAAGAAAAATTAGTGAAGTACCTAGAATTAGAATTAAAATTTGAAAGTCAAAGTAAAATTTGAGACTTTAAACAATACCAATAAATCCAATATTATTGATAACCAGCTTAATCACCTATGTAGCCCAGCTCCATTGTTACATAAACAATATCCACAATCAGAATACAAATTCCTTTATATTTTAATCTAATTACTTATGCATTTCAATTATTTTTTTGACTATTTATGATTTGATTCTATGATCAAAATATACTCTTTTCAACATTTTTATATTTTTATATGGATAACGCTACATTGAAAATTATTCTTATTCCTATAAATATTTTCTCCTCTCTCTAAAGACACGCAGACCAACAGACAACAGAGTACACAACTACTATTATAGATTTAGGACTTAGAAAATATAAATTCCGACACCGTCTTGTTACGTGTTTTCCGATTTCAATTTGCAAAGGGATTGAAGCCTTGGGGTCCAGGTTAGCTATTCTACTTTCTGTTATGTTTTTTTATTTTCTCAATATTTCTACAGTACTATATTTTATACGAATGCCAATTTTTATGCAAACTTTTTTTGTGAATCTCACTTACTCTGTTAGCTTTCCTGTGCCTGTTTTCAATCTGTCTCCCATTACTGCGTTCATTCTTTCTTTGTTTTTATATCATAAAAAACAAATATACTTCTGTTAAAAAAAAACAAATATACTTATATGTAAAAAAAAAATCCATTTAATAATGCATTCCTAAGATAGAAGAAAAATCAAAACTAATAACAATTAGTTCATATTAACAGATTGATACTAATTAATCTACGAAAAATATGCTCTGAAAATGCATTATTTTTTTCTAATAAAATTTCTCTAATATGAAAAATGTGACTTTGACTTTGGTCAATTAGTGCTTGATTGGAATTTTCAATTTGTGAAGTCAGAATAAAAGTAAGAAACATGTCTTATGAAAATTCTTACCTACATTTTTCAACTGAACAGTAAAATCTGGTGGCTATGTTAGATTTGATTTTAGGTTAAACATGCATAACCTACTTTTCAAATTTTGGAAACAAATTTTGTTCAAAAAGTTGCAAATCTTGAAAATTGAACAAAGGATAAATAGATCCACAATTTTAGTCATTAATTTAGATCTTAAATTATAACCCTAATTAGTGTTAATTTTCTTTAATACCCATAACTAATTATCCTGAATTATTAATTTTTTTAATTTTATATGCATGCAATAAGCAGATAATGAAGCCAAAATATTTTTAGAATTGAAAGGAGCTTCTCACCGTACACTAGTGGTAGGAACTGGGAAAACACCAGCCACGGATATTTCTCTCCATCAAATCAATCAACCCAATAGAATTATTTATATTTATAGGAGTTTTTTATTCTATAGATACATACTAATATTTATATAAATTAGAAATAAATTTAGAAAAAGCAATAAATGTGAAGAAGAGTATGAAAAATCCAAAATAACGAGCTGTAAATGGGGAAAGAAAAGGGTGATGAATCGTGTGATAGTTGAGGCATGTTTTGGAAGGTTCGATCCATGCTAAAACGCTGATAATGATGTATAATAAACTCCATCATCCATCTCATCACTTTTATTAACATATTATTTTTTAAAAATTTGGTCACGTGAGTTTCTTAAGAACTTTATTAGTACTAGAAAAATCAAGAAAGTTTCTCTTTTATGTAAACCCTATGGTTGGTGACATTAGAAGGAGCAATTAGTTAGGTTAAAAAAAAAAAAGCCAACTAAGTCTAGATGAGTCTATAGTAGTAAGTGTATAGAGTAGCATGAATGGTAATAACATTAAGACAGAAACACGAAACCCAAGGAATTAAGTGCAATGCAGTGTGGTGGTAGTAGTAATGTTTTGCTGTAATAACTAGACCTACGATGGTTCCATCTCCAACACCTATTACTATTAGACCCTTTCTTCTTTCGTCTCATCGCTTTCTCTTTCATTATTACTCTTTTTCTACCCATGCTACCCATCCCTCCCTCCTCCTTTTTTTCCATTTTTATTTATTTTATTTAATAACAACGCACGTTATTAATTAATTAATGAAGAATCATTCATCAAATAATTAGCGCAAATCATGATTATATTTTAATTCGCGCCACGCTGATTATGTGATTAAATTAATTAATGACACTGAAATTCTCTTTTTGGTTATTGTTGTTGTTTGTTATGATGACAGATAGCGATAGGTGAGTGAGGATTACAAGAAGAAGAAGAAAAAAAAAACCAGGGTGGTTGTTTTTGTTGCTGCTACTGCTGCTGCTGTTGTTGTTGTTACAGAGACAGAGTCGTAGTAGTGGTGTAGTAGTAGCTTCTTCTTGTTTCTCGTATCTCGGGTCGCGCCGTTCGTGTTTGTCGCTCGTGCGTGAGTTCTGTGTTTTTCTTTTCTGCTTTTCGAGTTTCAATCCCGAAACCCTCAAATCTCGAGGCTGTTTTTTGTTCACATAACAAGAGACAACTGTTTTTCGTCTTCCGCCATTTTCTCTCGTGTCTTGAACCAGGGTACTGCCACCTACGCCTCTCGTTTTCTTCGTTGCTTTCGTTCACTGCACTTGAGGTTTGTTACTTCCTTATTAACTGGAGGGTCGGTGTTCAATTCAACTTGCGTGATATTTACTACACTGTTACACTTTTGTTTTTCTGATTCTCAGTTTGGTTCTTTTTTTCTTTTTTTTATGTTATCAGGGTTTTGGGATTAGTTTTTTAATATTATTATATATGTTTTTTAATTTAAGTATTGGGATCATTGGTTGTTTTCTGAGGTTGTTTCTTAGTTCCTCGTACTTGGTCTCTCTGCTGGTTTGATTGATATTTAAGGTGAATTTGTGAGGAGAGGGGAAAGGTTTCTATTTTCATGTGGGACTTTTTTGTTTGAGGAGTATTGCAAGATATGCTGATCTCTGATGAAGGAGATAATGATGTGTTCTTTGATTCATTGGATTGTTTCTCACCTCGTCAAGAATCTGTTTTGATAAAGCAAAATTTTGGGTATGAGTTTTGGCTTAATGAGCCTCTTAGTGTGAAGGAAAGAAAGGAAATTTTTCTACAAGAGATGGGTTTTGTTGATGATTCTTCTGAAAACAAAATTGTGCACTCCGACGAGAGGATAATGGATTGCAGTGAAGCAGAATTGAATGATTGTGTTTTGTCTTCAATGGACAAAGCGACTTCTGAGGCGGGAGGCTTGTCGGAGAACAGAGATGATGATGATGAAAAAACTGATGCAAGTTTACAAGGAGAGGAGTTACAAGAGTTAAGACATAGAGAAGCTGAGACTGTAGAGGAATTCGGTAAAAAGAAAAAGAAAAACTGGTGGAAGCAATTTGTGAACAGTGGGAAACTAGCTAGAGGGATGGTTAGATCGAAGTTTATTAGCACGAGTACGGATGAAACTTGTCGAATCAATGTGAGGCGCAACAAGAAAAGCTGGAATGAGTTTAGTGCGGTGTATGGTGGACAAAAGATTAGAGCACATAAAGGTCTAATTTGGACTATGAAGTTTAGTCCCAGTGGGCAGTATCTAGCAACTGGAGGCGAAGATGGTGTTGTTCGTATATGGCTTGTTTCGTCGCTGAATGCTTCTAGTATTTGTTATGCTAAAGAAGTTAGTGCTGTTAGCAAATTGAAACATGGCGTGTCTTTTTCTTCGAAGAAATGTTGTCAATCGCCCGTTGTTGTTCCGAGTAAGATTCTCAAAATTGAGGAATCACCGCTTCAAGAACTATATGGACATTCCGGTGATGTGATGGACTTGGCTTGGTCTGATTCTGATGTGAGTTTAACTTGATATAAGCTCTATTTGTTGTTATTGCTATAAAATGGTATCTGAACTAATTTATCTTTTGCAGATGCTCCTTTCCTCGTCTATGGATAAAACAGTTCGCATGTGGAAAATTGGTTATAATCAATGTTTAAAAGTCTTCCATCACAAAGATTATGGTAAGTATCAAGTCTTCAATTGTTTTGACGATTTATTTACTTATTAACATATTTGCAGCATATGTTTGGTTTGGTTCGGTTTGTTTTCATAATTGGTTGTGATGTAAGTATTTTAGCATATCTTTATCCCAATGGTATGATCATAATTGAGTCTCTATTTTAATTGGAAACAGTTACATGCATTCAATTCAACCCGGTTGATGAAAATAATTACTTCATAAGTGGCTCCATAGATGGAAAAGTCCGAATATGGGGAATACATGAAGAGCGAGTTGTTGACTGGGCAGACACGCGAGATGTCATTAGTGCTGTTAGTTATCAGCCAGACGGGAAGGTATGTTAATGAATACTCGACTTTCCAGAATTGTGTTTTTAAGTTGCATTTCTGGTAGCTTAAATTGGTAAAATTTTGAACTTATTGCTTTTCAACTATGCAGGGGTTTATAGTTGGTTCCCTTTGTGGTATTTGCCGCTTTTATGTAGCTTCAGGTATTTACTTATGCGATAATCATTTCTGTTGTCATTAATACAATGCAAGAAGAGAATTGATAATTGAAAGTGATTCCTGATTTGGATTTTATGGTTTTAGGTAAACAATTCGTGCATAAGGCCAAGATTCGTGTCAACGAAAAGAAGAAGAGATCATCTGGCAACAAGATTACTGGCATTCAGGTTTTTTTCTTGAAACTCTTCATTGCCAAAGTCAAAGTGTTATGCTTTTTATTTTCTTTATTAACCTTAGAACGCCCAAATTTGTTGCAGTTTTCCCATAAAAACCATCGCAGAGTTATGATCACATCACGAGATTCCAAAGTTAGAATATTCGAAGATGCTGAACTTGTTCAGACATATAAAGGTAGAGTGCCAAGTGTTGATACTTCAATTGTTTAATTGGCAATGCCAAAATTGTAAAGCTCTTCCATTCTTAGTTGGCTGACATACTAAAAATTTGCAGGTCTTCCAATGTCAAGAAGTCAGATGTCTGGTTCATTTACATCAAGCGGAAATCACATAATTTCGGTTGGAGAGGACTCTCGTGTGTATATTTGGAACTTCAATGACTCGGGAAATTACTTTTCCAAACAAAGAAAAACAGACAGTTCTTGTGAGCATTTTCGCTCCAAGGGGGTTACGGTCGCAATACCTTGGTCAGGCATGACATCAGAAAGAAGCTGCTCTCTCAGCGACTTTGCCAACTATTCTTCCGAAAAACAACTCCAATTAGCGGCTGCTCCCAGTTTTAGAGAGTCGGAACGTTTTTCTTTTGGGAGTTGGTTCTCCATTGATGGTTCGTGCCGACGATCTATGACATGGCCCGAGGAGAAACTTCCCAGTTGGGATTCACCTCTATCAGAAATTGAATTTGATCATGAGGAGCTATCGTTTAAAGACCTATGGCATGAGAATCGTATACCAGAAACATGGGGACTCTCGGTTGTTGCAGCAGGTCTTGATGGAACCATCAAGACATTTCACAACTTTGGGTTTCCTGTTAGGCTTTAGAACTCAAAAGGAAACTAACCCAAGCATGTTTGGTAACGCGGGAACTTTACTCGGACAACACACGATGAATGTGAAACAGGTAGTTTGAGCTTCACTCCTGACGTGCGATATCATCGTGATATTGTCGGTGTTCAAACACACAATCTCTAAAATTCAAAGCTGTTTGAATTTTGTATTCATTTTGATTGGTAAAAGTGGACATATTTATCAAGGAGTTTTCAGTTTCAACTTCAAGGCCTTTGATCCCAACATAACCTTGGGAAAAAATTGAATTGAGCTCAGGTAGAACCTAGAAGTAGGATTTTGGTCATAGGTAAATTCATGTTAGATGCCAAACTTTCTGACATGTTTTTTTTTGAGGATTTGTACATTTATTTTAGAGTTAGGCCATGAGAATCCTACTTTTTTTTGCTACACATTTTTTGTGTGAATATCGATTAACTTATACAATACAGATTTATAAAAAAATCATTGAAGTTTTATTCTGATACAAGCCTATGTAGCTTATGAATACTTTTTATAAGTAAGTTTTATTGATTATTATCCAATTTTGTGTTAAGTAAAAGATATAAAGTGATGTGAGGGTGCATGGTTAGAAATCAAGACTGGTAATGTAGACAAAAATGATGTCTTTGAGTGTGGGTGAAACCAAGGGACAAAGCAGCTTTCTTGACCAAAAATAAGGTAGCTTTTATATTGTTTAAAAAGTAGTATTAGATATTGTGTAAAGAAAAAAAAAATAGTATTAAATATGTAAAGGAGGTAAAATTTGTGAACACAAATGCAAGTATTGATCCTCAAATTGTTCTCTTTATGAACTCTTGTCCTAATCATTTGAAAAGTTAGATCCTAACTATATTTTTTAAACAACATATTCTTTCCACTCAAAAGGTTCCCATCACAAAAAGAAAACTAGTAGAAAGAATCCGTTAATTTAGCTTTTTTTTTCCTTATTCTTTCTATAAGGCCCAATAATCATGGTCTAGAAAAACACACTAATTCACACTTGTGGAGTAGGAATGTTACCCTAGGTTAGAGCGCAAGGGATCCAGATTCAAGATCCATCTAACGGATCTCTGCATTTCATGCATGAAGATCAACAGACAATTTTTAGGGGTAGGAATATATTAGGTCGAGTTAGGTTTTACCAAATCTGAATCTAGCCAGCTAAAAATTTTAAAGCCTAAGTGTGGCATGTGGCATATGATAGACTTATTTTTTGTCATGAGTCTGACCTTTTCGAATGTCTGTTTGGGCTATTAGCCTATATAAAAGGCTATTTAAATTAAATATTTTTAAACAAGCAATTTAACTAGTGTTTAAATAGACTAACAAATTAAAATATCAATAGGACAAAAATACTTATTTGCATTGACTTAGTCAAGTTTACATATCAACATAAGTTATGTGATACTATTTATTTTAGAGAACTTATGAAAATAACTCATGACATTGTTCATAAGATTTTTTCAGCTTATTTTCACAAGTTCTTCAAAATAAGTAACTTTTATTTTTATATTTTAATTCAAAATACAAATATATTAAAATAATAGCAATAATAAAGTTATTCATATTTATTTAAATAGGTTTGTCTGATAGGCTTATTTTATAGCCTGTGTGTGACCTAACCTTTTTTACATAAATAGGTTTTTAAAAAAGTTTAGGCCTCTTATATTAAAAAAAAACTTGGGCCTGTGTAGGCAAGACAGTATGTCTCTATTAGTTGGTATGACTTATTCATACCCCTAGCTGTTATAATCGCCTTGCTATATAAAGAGGAGGCACATCATTTTCCAAGTACAATTCAAATTCAAACTTCATTTAATAGTGTACTTGTGGGGAGTACAATAGACGTTACTCTGCTTACGATAAGGTGCACAAGATAGATTTTTTAATTCTAATATGTGAATAAGCGATGATCTAACCTAGCTATTGAGTTGGACATTTATAGTAATGGTCCTCCCCCTCAATGAGACTGGTTCCTTTGCCTATATCTTTGGTCGTTTGAGTCATACCTTAACCAGGTAGCGGGAGAAGTGGATTAGTCATTCCTCAAATGAAATAGACATGGTTAACTCATTAGTGAAAGATGAGATTCTTCAGTTACGATTGGGAAATTTCCATTAGTCGCTCAAATGTGCTTGACACGTCAAACCCTATAAAGCATAGGGACGTGACAAGTTCACCCACGTGTCAGCCCTATGATCTTGCCCTACTTCTATATAGCACTCTCTACTTAATATGCAAGTTGGGGATGAGGTGGGATAGAATCTTTGATACTCGTTGAGCTTAAATTATGACATCATAGTCCACAATCTCTCAAGCATATGGACTATAAGGGGGCAAAGTGATTAAGGAAAGATACAACGGTCCATAGTCCCTCAAGCATAATAGTACCTCTGATTGTATATCAAGTATATTTTGTTGTAAATCCGAAACAATTTGTTTAGAATTTGTAAAAGTCCCAGACTTTGTTTGAGCAAGAAAGTATCGGGTTGAGTGTTTGAGAAAATAAGTCTTGGACTGTTAGTTTGGGAAAGGAAGTCCCTATCTAGTATGATTGAGTAAGAAAGTTCTGAACAGTTGGTTTATGGAAGGAAGTCTCTTTCAGGTTGATTGAGCAAAGAAGTTTTGGACAGTGAGTTTGGGTAAGAAGTCTCTTTTTGGTGAGATTGAGCAGGAAGTCTTGGACGGGTGTGTTTAAGAAAATTGTAATCAGGTTTTGGTTATTGTGAAAAAGCTCTTGTGTGGCAAGGGGAATGGACTACTCTCGTTATAGAACAACCAGGATAGTTGCTGTGTGAGATTTATTTATTGTTTCTACACTTTAAATTATGTTGATGCTGCATACTCAGACTTAGAATATGAACTTGGTCAGATTCAGAAGTTGCTGTTCAAAAAGGCAATATTTATTAAACACACAATTCAACCCCCTTGTGTATTTTTCTCACCTTCATACGATACTGTTTGGAAAACCCATTGAAATTTGTTTAATGTCCAAGTTAATGGCACACCCAATTTAAGATGTTAGGGATATAAACGACTCCAAAGATTTGTGGAAGATTGTTGTTAGATATAAGTATTTGTGATCTGTCACAAGTTTATCTAACAAAAAGCACTTGGAAATGGTTTTGATTGATGCAAAGGTATGATGTTATCTCACTTTTCAAACAACATATATTTAGTTGATTATTTCCTTCCAATCATGTTCGTGTCTCTTGTCTCTTATTTATATTTGAGTTTTTAGTGCGACAAGATCCAAGTAATTGTACCACCGCATTTGGATTCGAAGCACAAGTCTACACTTGCAGTTAGAAATACCTACATCATGCAAAATTTCAAGGTTTCCAATAATGATTTCTCCTTTAAATCAACCAGTCATAATTTCAAGTTTGTATTTTGTGGTTCAACTTCGGTAAAGATTACAAATTTTACCAACATTCCTCTAAACCATTTGAACATAGTTAGTTTGGAATCCATACTTGTGGGAAAGTTTCAACCTAATGTGTTAGTTGGTAAGTTAATTGTATAAATATGTTGTTTTTTATATTTAGTCCTGAAATTTTTGCATCCTTACATTATTAATTTTTTTTAGATATTATTGGAGGAGTTACTGAAATCACTCAGACCCAAATGAATGCTGAAAACAACAAAAACATAGTTGTTTTCACTATAACTGATATGAGGTATGCACTTATCATTCTATGATTAGGTTTTGTATTTCATTTGTAATTTGTTTTGTTTAACGATTGACCTTACTGTATGTTTGATCAAAAAATTTATTGCAGTAAGTCTTTGGTTCAATGTACTCTTTGGGGTGACCTTGCATCACAACTTTACAATTACTACAACAGTCATAAGGATGTTGATAATGTTATTATACTTCTGCATAATGCAAGAATCAAGGGAGCTCAAGGTATTGTTGTTGGCTATTTGTAAGTCACTATAGTAACTCATTTGCTTCATTGATTTTCCAATATATATTAACTACCATATTCCAATATACACATATATAGGAGGTATTCCCTTGGGTGTATGCAACACATGGAATGGAACAAAGTTAAAAATCAATGATGTTAACATAGATGCGATTAAGAAGTTAAAAGAAAGGCGATTACATTGTAAAAACTCTATTATCTTATATATTATATTAATATTAAATATTGATTCATGTCTCACTTTCATATTTTTCTTTATAAATCTCAGCCTTCAAGGGGAGATTCCTTTATTATCTTCGTCTAACTTGCAAGTTGAAATGACTCAAAACTCACAATATTGAGACATTGATAACTTTATATGGAAAGCTAAAATTCTAAGTCTTGCTAAAATCACCAATCTTCAGCATGTAAGTGTATGTTTGCCCATCGATACATTATGCATCCGTTTCATTTTTTAACCTTTTGTTTTATTACATTATACTAGGAGACAATTCGTGTGACTGTTGTTGGAAAATTTTGAAGCTGGCCAATATGGATGGTACTATGATGGTTGTGGTGGGTGTACCAAAAGTGTTGCCCTTAAAGATGGAACGTTAAAGTGTTTTGCAAATCATGAAACTGATGAACCAGTCTCAGTGTGTGATTTAGAGCCGGTTGATTATTACCCTTCATAATATGAACTATTATGTCATGTCTGATAACTAATTTCATAAACCAAATTTGTTATAGATACAAACTTGATGTTTTGGGAGTGGATGGCAAATTCAGGGCAAGGTTTTTCTTTTGGGACAATGATTGTGTGAAATTGATTGGAAAATCTGCCCTTGAGATGAAAAAGGAGTTGATTGAGGTACTCACTTCTCTTTGTGCAACACATATTATTATTTATATTTGAATTGTTAGAAAAGCTTTGTATGAATTCAGACTGGTGAAAATAATCCCCTATAATTTCCTTATGCACTTCATGCAATATAGAAGAAAGAGTTGGTTGTTAGAGTTTTATTTTTCACCCAAAGTATGGCAGATTGTCTGTTGTTGGCTTTAGAGATAACAAAGAATCGCGTAAGAAAATAAGGGACAATTTCTAGTGTGAAGAGGTAATCTTATAGCAAATTCTTAGGTGAAAAATACCAATCATCAAACTGTGAAATCAAACCAATCCTAATAGTCAATTATTTTTTTTTCTTTTCAACATACATCGAAACTTCAAATATTTGAGCCTTCGTCGCAGGAGGGAGTTACAAGTTATTATATAATACTATTCCTCTATCTATAAGATTTACTTTACAATTGTACCCTTTGTTTTGTATCTTCATTTTCATTGCACATTAAGTTCACATTATAGTTATTGTGACATACTCTAATGGATATTTATACTATAAGAAAATTAATGGTTATGGAAAAGTAAAAAATATCCTTATTTGATTTACCACATTAAAATTGTGGTTTTTTGGTCTTTGCACCATAAAATTCTTAATTTTATAATTAAAATAATACAACTCTTATATTTTATCGAACTTATCAAATCTCTCTCAATTCTCTATTCTTTTCTCTTTCATCTCTTTCTCACTTTTTTGTTCCACAAAAAGAAATCCATTATTGATATATATTTTTTTATATACAAAAAATGATATTTATGATCGAAATAGTTTTTTGTCAAAAATGATATACGGGAAAAATTTATTCAAAAAATCTATTATTGATCTAAATATTTTTATATACGAAAATTTAATATTGATTCAAATATTTTTGTAAATGATACCTAAATAATAATATTTGTATACGGAAAAATATATTATTTACGAAAAATGGTATTTATGATCCAAATATTTTTTATTCAAATATGATATACGAGAAAAAATCGAATATTGATCTAAATATTTTTATATACGAAATTTATTTATCCAAATATTTTTGTAAATGACACCTAAACAAAAGTGAAGTTTGTATACGGGAAAAAAAATCTATTTTAGATCTAAATATTTTTATATACGGAAAATGTTATTTATGATCCAAATATTTTTTTTTTCAAAAATGGAATAGGCCAAAAAATCTATTATTGATCTAAATATTTTTATATACGAAAATTTGATATTGATCCAAATATTTTTGTAAATGACACCTAAACAAAAATAATATATGTATATGGAAAAAAATCTATTATTTACGAAAAATGATATTTATGATCCAAATATTTTTATTCCAAAATGGTATACGGGAAAATAATCTACTATTGATCTAAATATTTTTATATACGAAATTTACTATTGATTCAAATATTTTTGTAAATGACACCTAAATAAAAATGAGGTCTGTATACGGGAAAAAAAATCTATTATTGATCTAAATATTTTTATATACGAGAAATAGTATTTATGATCAAATATTTTTGATCCAAAAATGGTATACGGGAAAAAAATCTATTATTGATCTAAATATTTGTTTATACGAAAATTTAATATTGATCCAAATATTTTTGTAAATGATACCTAAATAAAAATAATATTTGTATTATTATTTACGAAAAATGTTATTTATGATCCAAATATTTTTTATTCAAAAATAGTATACAAAAAAAAAATCTACTATTGATATAAATATTTTTATATACGAAATTTACTATTGATTCATATATTTTTGTAAATGAAACCCTAAACAAAAATGAAGTCTATATACGGGAAAAAATCTATTATTGATCTAAATATTTTTATATACAAGAAATGATATTTATGATTAAATATTTTTAATCCAAAAATGGTATACGGGAAAAAATCTATTATTGATCTAAATATTTTTATATACGAAATTATCAATTATTTATCTATTTTTTAAACATTTTTATTTAAAATAAATTATCTATCCAAATTCGCGTAACCGAACAGAACCCGTGCGTATGCACGGGTTTGTTACTAGTTGTTTACAAATCTAAATGCATGAACCTCTGTCTGCATCTGCAGATCATGATCCTGCTCGTGAGAATCCAGGCTTGACTCCGTCGAAACGATCTTTGACTGATATAATAGAAGATTTAGAGAATGTTCAACTGTCCTCCCCAAAGTTAATGAAAGAAGTTAAAAAGGAAAAATAATCTCACTTATCCTATTGAATTCTTAATAAGTTTTTCTTAGTTTTTTAGTTATATTATGACCATGAAAGATGTTAGCAAGTTTTTCTTTTGTAAATTTAGACATATCCTTCGTGTTTTACAATGAACTTCCTTATGTCCATTAATGGATTACTTTTGATATTGATGTCAATTATATTGAAATTTTCATGACTACATATCCTTATTGTAATTTCTTGCAATCTCAGCAAATCTGATATAAACATATATCAGTCTACTGATGTACGAGCTCAAAAATGGATAATACGTCATTCATATGTACATACTATAGGTAGTTTTTTAAAACGTCGATAAAACATATGTTATCTTAAACGGATAATATGTCATCCATACATATTATAGGTGGTTTATATAAAACATCACTAAAGTTCATTTTAATGGTTACCTATAAATTATTCATTTTTTGTTCGTAAGACATCTATGTCGATGTCTTACATATGAGTCAAATTTTTATTCAATTATGTTTTGTCTAAACAATGACTTGGAATTAAACTTGAATAGCCACAATACTTATATTGCTTCTGTCAATAAGATGGAAATTGTGGGAAGTCTGTTATATATTTTGTTAACATCAAAGATATATTTGAAGGAGTTGGATGTTTTAGCCATGATCATAGATCATAGAATTATGTTTTACTTAGAATGGATAAATTTGTGTCAGTGCATGCTTAATTAAAGTCAAATATATTAGATTTTTGCGTTACTCGAAAAATGGATAAATCAATTTCTAAAATGGTGCTTTATATGTTTGTTATCATCAAGGGATTAACAATAGACTTCTGATTGAATTTATATCTAAGTTCAATGATATTTACTTCATATAATATCTTAGGAACTCTATGGGTTAGAACTTATTCGTCTTTAACTTCAAGACAACCAACAGTGAGCCAAAAATAAAGGTAATTCTACTGGCTTTAAACCTAAATTGTGAATAAACATTATAGTTACAGGCGATATTAACTGTGTTATCATTGATATGTAACACATTTTAAACGATATAGTAGTAATACTATGATTATTTTTATAATCCAACAAACATAAGGGAATGACAACTTCATTACTAGGCAAAATATAGTTGGTACATTGATTTATAACATAAAGAAGTACAACAACGATGTTTTCTTCAATATCTTCAACTTAGATAAGAAAACACAAAACCTAAACAAACTATTATCTACCACAAATAAAATATATTGCTCTTATGCAACTAAAAAGGCAACATTAAACTTCATTCATAACACTTAGACATACGAATGAAATTAGCAGTATTTCCTTCAATCATTGTTCCTTCGGGGACGTCTCCACAACCTCATGTACATCATCTGAGAAGCAAAGTGGTGATGTCATAACAACATATCTCTCACCTTAAGATTGTATCCTTAGCACATTCATACCACCCATAGGCAAGGTACATCTACACCCTTTCTCTCTCTGATTTCATGATCTCACAGTCATAGCAGTCCATAGTGTAAAGATCCATCAGGGTACATTCTATTTGGTCGACACGAAGACCCCTCCTTATAGCCTCAGGTGGAAAATGCTACATAGTATAAAGTTTTATCAGTTAATACTTAACAAAAATGAATATTGTATTAAAAATTTAAAGCATAAGATATATTTTTTGTTGGTTGATTTTGTATAAATTGTTACAAAAACTTGTTTTCCGCCCTTCAGTGCTATGGTGATATTTTTCTCACAAAATAAATTAGGTGCAAATTTAATTGATAAAACGAAAGTCAATTATAATGAAGCTTGTGAAGTGCTAACTCCATAATTTCTTAGTAAACTGAGAATATCAAGTATACCAAATCATAGGTTCAAATTGAAAGTTGGAACCCATTTTGCTAAATAATTCAATAATTACTCAAAATTTCTATAATTATTTAATTACTTAAATTTTTTATAAAAATAATTATTCAAAATTATTTAATTACTTTCAAAAAAAAAATTTTAAAATCAAATATAATATTTATGTTATTATTAAATATAATAATATATATTATTATTAAATAATATTTAAAAATTAAATTTTACTTTTTAATATCACATGATAAAGTTGTATGAAGTGACACTACAAAGACAGTGCTCAGTTAATGCCACATAATAAAAGAATGTGTCAATTACGCAAATATGAAGCGAGACAAAAAAACTTAAAAATTATTAATTAGCATAACCAAATTTTTTTTTTTTCAAAAAAAATTGGTTTTATTGTAATTTTGGTTTCTCTATTATCTCTTTTTTTTGATTTTGGCACCCTATTTTAAAATCTGGAATTTTAGTCCATATATTTTAGTTTTTTTGGATTTTGGCCTCTCTATTTTAAAATCTAGAATTTTAGTCCCTATATTTTAGTTTTTTTGAGGATTTTGGTCCCTGCAAATTCGAAGACAATTTTAAATGAAATGACGCTCTTAATGATGATGTGTCGGTGCCAGTTCAGTAGTAATATGTTCAAAAAAAAATATTTTTATTTAAGATTTATGTTGAACATGTCATTAATGTGAGTTTCATTTCATTAAGAATTGTCTTGAATTTGAAGGGGACCAAAATCTTCAAAAAAACTAAAACGAAGGAACTAAAATTCCAGATTTTAAAATAGGGAACCAAAACCCAAAAAAATAAATAACTGGGGGACCAAAATTCCAATTAAACCAAAAAGATTAAATTTTTTAAAATTTAAAATAAATAATTGACCAAAATTATAATAATTGTAATAGTCACTTCATCAAATAAAGGGGTGATTTTTAATTTAAGTTTATTTAAATTGGTCTATATATTAGTAATTGTTCATAAATAAAATGTCACTTAAAATATTTATTAACTTTTAATGTACATATCGATTAATATTTTTTTAATTTAATTATAATATATAAATACATAAACAAATTTCTAAGATTTATTTTATTATATTATGATTTTTTGAATAAATTAATAATTGGAAATTATTAAATTAAAATTTTTTAAATCATTGGAAATATTTTTTTGTTTGTTCTTTTTCATTTTTATTTTGATATTTAACTAATACATTTTTTTTGTTGATCTCACTAAAATACTTTTTTTAATCACATCTTATTAGTTTAAACATAACTATTAAATAGTGATCTTTTAATTAAACCCGAGTTACCATATTTCACCTTTTAACAAATTAAAATTGAATAGTCATGTTTATATTGTTTTTTTTACGCCACTTACTCATTTTACAATTTTTACCTACATGAGAAAACCATGCTTCTATTTAACTACGCTTCAGAAAATCAAAATAAAAACCAAATGCTTCGTGAAGAAGGGTTCGTGATAGATAGGGACGAAACGAAACGAAACCATGCTTCCTCAACATTTTGGGGTTTCCGATTCACCATTACCAGCTAAACCGCGTGTTATGAACGCTGAAAAGGTAAATTCCATTTCGTTTTTCATTTTTTTTAGCATTAATTTTCTCTGAGTTTCAACTGTTACAATGAATGTGTTACCATGGATTTTGCCTAAATATTCGCAGTAGTAAAAGTTGAAATTTGTCGACATTTTTCTTCTTCTATTCGTTTGAGACGGATTTTGCTGCGAAATTTCATCAGCATTATTTATTGTTAATAAGCACTTTTCCTGTGTAAAAGCTTAAACAAATGGTGATGTGAGGTTTGAAATTGGAGTTATTTGAGATTAATTTGGGAAATTAGTGTAATTTGGATTGTGAGTTGAGAAGCAAGAGTATTATGGTAAAAAAATTGTAATTTAATGAATGATATACTGCCAAAACTGGAGAATATTCTTATGATTGTCCCCCCAATAGCAACATTCTTCTATGCTACAATTTTATATAATATTCCAAATCTTTCAATGTTACAGTAACTTTGAAATTAGTGATTAGACTGTTTCTACTGTTTTTCAAAAACCCTTTTGATATTTTTTAAAGAGTTGTACTAACTTATAGATTTTTTTTGGTGGCTAACCTGGGAATGCTTCGCACAAGTAATTAATCACATGATTGCCTGATTATCATGTTTTCATTGTGCATTGGATTTGTCTCAAGAAATGTGTGCCCTTCACTAGTCACTACAAACATATGTTCTAAAACTCTGTAGCACCTGGTATCAGACACCTATACCGACATTTGGGGTTATTGTCAATATCAGTCTAATGTCCGTGTCTGTGTTCATGTTTCATAGCTCTAAAGAGCAAATGTGCACTCTTTGCTGTGCTTTTCAAATGTTTCTTTTATCTCATCTTCAATTCAATTGAGAATTTAAAATGTTTTCTTTGAAAGTGTTAGAATGCATTTATAAAATTGTTTCCATGATTTTCACAGATAAAAAAAGTCTGTCTAATGTGTGGTGATAAAGGAGTTACAAAGCGCCTGGTATACTGTATCCAGTGTAAAGCATGTGCCCAACATAGGTATTATGAATAGTATTGTTATTTGTATTTGGAAAAATGAGTTGGAATTCTATTGAACTGTAAGTGGATTTTGAAATCTTTACAACTTGTTCAGCCAAAAGTAGTTTATCTACATTTTAACAAGTATATCTATATTTTAGTAAATTTTATTCTGCTCCATTATGTTTAACCGCTTTATACTATTACTGACTTACTGTACAAGACAGTATTGAAATCATTGTTGTAACTAAAATTCGTAAAGTTTTGTCACTATATAAATTGCAACTACATTTAGCAAATATAGGCTATAGCCGCCATCATTTCTATTTGTGATGGAACCAAATACATTGCGATATATTGTCACTACATAAACTGCAACTACATTTGTGAATTTAAATGATCAGGTAGCAGATATTTCGCTAGATTTGTAAGAGGCACTCGACACAACTATATATGTGACAAACTAGGTGAATACGGTGTACTAAGCTCTTAGTATCTTAATACTACCCAGGCAGTATGCTCATTTTAGAGCTTAATTTCCTTGCAATTAGGATTAACACTGCATCCATAAAAATGCATAACTAACTTTAAGTGAAGAAACAGATTGTTACCAAATTGGCCCTTGCGCCATGATAAAACTAGGCCTAAGATGCTGTGTACCAGTTTTGTTGCTTGATGTTTGTCAAATATGTCTATTAAGTATCATATATATCTGTAGTTATTGTATAGAGAAGATCCACCGGGACGATGATGGGAAAATAGTCTGGAGATGCATAGACTGTGCTCCAAGTAACCCAAAATGCAAACCTGAATTGTTTAGAAAAAGCGAACGAATAAGTCATGCAACTGAAGCTAAATATAAAAGGATCGTAATGAAAAAGAAGAGTGGCGCAGTTGGAAAACAATCACTTATCAGATCAAATGGAGGTGAAGGTATTGGATGCCATGCTAAAAATGATGCTGAGAAGATTTTGCCAATCCTTCAGAATGAAGATGTTCTTTGTACTCAGCCGGCATCACACAAAGCCAAAGATCCTTTGAATATGTCATCTGTCAGATCAAAAGAAGGTGCAAGTGTTGGATGCCATGCTAAAAATGATGCTGAGAAGATTTTGCCAATCCTTAAGAATGAAGATGTTCTTTGTACTCAGCCAGCATCACACAGAGCCAAAGATCCTTTGTATATGTCATCTGTCAGATCAAAAGAAGGTGTAAGTGTAGGATGCCATGCTAAAAACGACGCTGAGAAGATTTTGCCAGTCCTTGAGAATGAAAATGGTCTTTGTAATCAGCCTGAATCACCCCAAGCCAAAGATCCTTTGAATATGTCATCTGAATATAAAAGGATGATAATGAAAAAGAAGAGTGGCTCAGATAAAAAACAATCACTTGTCGGATTAAATGAAGGTGAAAGTGTTGGATGCCATGCTAAAAATGACGCTGAGAAGATTTTGCCAGTCCTTAAGAATGAAGATGTTCTTTGTAATCACCCTGAATCACCTGAAGCCAAAGATCCTTCGAATATTTCATGTGACAAACAAGCAATGAAGTCTGATATATATCTGGAGCCTGAAGCCATAAATATAAAGCCTCAGCTCTTGCATTATCCAGAGTTTGATAAATATAGCCGTGCTCAGCCACTTAGTGATCCAATTTGGGGGTGAGGTCTTTAATAGTATTTTCTATGCTGTTGTTGAGTTTTTGACTTTGAATTTTCTCTTCCTTAATTATTGATGCAAAGTTCTCGATAATATGGTTGAATTACTCTTAGAGTGTTATTTATACAAAACGTTCATTTTCTTTATACTCATATTTTCCCTCTTCATTTATAGGGGGCAATTTAGATTGAACAATGCAACATATTTTCATATTGTTGCTTATTTGTCAAGCAAAGCTTACTCAAAAGTGAAATCCGCGGCTACAGAGCTCCCCGAACTGCTTGATGTAGAGTTGTTATCTAGACATGTTATTTGGCCTCAGAGTTTTGTCACCCATCCACCTGATAGTGATTGTATTGGTCTTTATTTTTTTCCTCAATATGAAAGGTATGCTTCTTCAGTGGATTATATTCTGTTTACTAATTGGTAATGCCGTGTTCTAAATTTCCCTTAATTTTTTGGCGAATAGGGATGAGATGATCTTTGATTCTGTGCTGAACAATGCGATCGAAAAGGATAATGCTCTCAAAGCAGTCATCAACAACTACCTGGAACTCTTCATTTATTCCTCGCATCTGTTGCCTCCCGATGATAGACGTACGCTGTTAGAAAACTTATCCTTTAGCAGAAAATTTAGAATGATATTTTCATCAGGTGTTTTATTCGGCGACTTGTCTAATTTTTTCAGGAATCTGCAAAAAACATTACTTGTGGGGTGCTTTCAAACCAAAACCAAGGAACTAGTAGTCAACTTCTAATATGCCGCATTAACTCTCAATATGGGATCTCAGACCAGACCAATGGAAACAAAATTCTCAATGTTGTAGAGGTATGGTACCCAATATCGTAGGGCTAATGTTGCTAAACCTATCATTTTATTTGTTCTAGGATAAAATTACAACATCTTGTACATCATAGAGGTTTTGCAGAATAGAAACAAGTAATGCAAACTACGTCTACATGAGAAAATTTAATCAGTAATTAAGTTTAGAGAGATAAACCTATTTCATTTTCTGAAAAATGATGTGTGTAATGCAGGGTAAAGCAAAATTAAAAGCATGAGAACTAGTATAGAATCTTGATGCATTTACAAGGTGTGAGCAACAAGATTTGTTTCTCATATGTTGAAACTATTTTTGTAGTTTTGATTAATGTTCGAAAAGGCCCTTCAAAGATTTACAATAGCTACATTGTCTGCGTGTGTTCTTGAAATAAAATCTAGGCTGCTAACAATGTGTTGTGAGCAAAGCCTATGATGTTTGTTTAGGGTTACTGAATAGTAACTTTTAATTTTGAGTGACTAGAGTATTTATAGGGGTAATAGATCATAGCATCTTTAGCTATTATGTGGGGTCATCCTACTAGAATAATCTTCTAGTGCACTATTCTTGTCACGTTCATGTCCATATGGCTTTGATGGAGTAAAAGGACATGTGCTTGACGTGATTTCTTTGATGGCATTAGGGATTACTTTTTGTTGCTCCCAACTTCGTGAAAATTTTAAATTGGCACTTAGAGAAACAACGTTAATGATTTTAGACGCTCCAAAATCAATAATAGTAATTAGAAAAACACCGATAATGATACACGTACTTCGAATCAAATTATTTGTCTTTGAGATGTCCTCACCACTCAAAGTGAAGACTTTACCACTTGATTGAGCTTTCTTCGGCTTCTGGAACTGGGTAGTGATGTGCCTTGGTTCTCCACAATTGTATCAAGTCAAAACGATACTCTTTCACTCAGTAGCACGATGTCTTGGTTTCCCACACTTTAAACACTTATGACCATAACTCTTGCACTCATTAGCACGATGACTCATCTCTCCATACTTGAAACATCTCATAGAAGCAGATTGCCTCCCCTACTCGTTTCTTTCCCACCAGCATATTTCTGTTGGAACTTCTGCTTCCCCTTATCAGTTGGAGCTCCATACAATTTGCCATGGTTTTGATTTTTCGCTCCTTTTCTCACTAACACTCTTGTAATGAGCATATATGGCACGACTATCCTCATCATAGATCCCGCATTTGTTAACCAGCATTGAGAGTTGAGGAATATCCTAATAACCCATAAAATGCTTGATCTCAAGGCGTAAGCCGCTCTTAAACTTCACACACTTTAACCCTTCAACTTCCACACCATTATTGTGAGGACAAAAACTGACAAACTCTTCAAACTTAGCTGCATAGTCATCCATAATCATGTTTCCTTACTTCAGCTTGAAGAACTCAATATCTTTCTTACTGCGAACATCAGACAGAAAGTACTTCTCCATAAACTCTTTCTTGAAGTTCTCCCAAGTGATCTTAGTACCTGCCGCTTTCAGCCTCTAACGAGCATTATTCCACCAACACTTAGCCTCCTCACTCAACATATGTCTCCCAAACAATACTTTCTGCTCATCAGTGCAAATCATAACCCGAAAGATTTTCTCTATCTCCTGAAGCCAACTATGAGCACCCTCAAGATCGTATCTTCCCTTGAAAGTAGGTAGATTATTCCTCTGAAACTTACTCAGCCCATGAAATGGATCAACTCCATCATTCTAATTATCTTGATTATTATTCTGATTTGCCTGCAACGCCTCATTCGCTTGCCCCATCACCTGATCCAAGGCTCAAAAAGCATCATCAATTGCTTTGTCGTTTCTACGTCCAGCCATTTCTCAGCACACCAGCAAACAACCATGCATCGACAATGTCCATACACATGTCACATACTAAGGAACAGATAAAATCACAGAAAAATTTGTCCGAATGAACCTACCAGATTCTAATATCAACTAGGTAACATCCTAAAACCCCGACTCTTAATATAAAAGAATTACACACTCAATTTAGGATGTTACTCAAACAAAACATGCATATTCTTTTCAATAGTTTCAAAAACTCGCAGCGGAACTAAAAAAAAATACATACTTCAATTTATCTCTTCAAATGAAGTACTTAACAAAATTCAAACATTAACTCGAAAAAGTTTAAACGACCCGTTCCTTGATGTTACGGATCAGAGCAATAGTTCCAACTAAACAACGATAAAACAACAAAGAAAACGAAGAGAGCTTCATAGTCCTCTTCCAACTCACAGCGACACTCACTCCTCCCGAGTATCTGTAATACATCATACAGAACAACACAAAACAAACAACAAAATGTTGATGCATGTCATACAAATAATGCAACAACACTTATGGTTCCACTTCTAACCATATACAACATGCCATAAGGCACTCACAATAGTTCCCACTTTGAACTACACACATTAATCATACAATCAACTCAATTATTATTTCATCATTATAATAATTGACCTTAATTAATTAATTATTTTCATCAAATACACTAAATAGCAGCCAAAGATCGACCACATGAGAAAATAACATCTAAAAACAGATCGAACGCCTAGAAACAACCTCTGACGGTTGTGACGGTCAGCCCTACCCAGCCCGTCATGCCCTTCCTCACAAACTCGTACTTGGGTGACGATCGACTGAGAATTCCTGCATGGGGACCATGACGGTCTACCCGTCACTCAGCAGACAATCGTCAGCCATCATAGACGTGTGACGACCATCCCGTCAAGCTCGTCACGATCATCTCGCTATTGTAGAACCCAAAATTTGCATTTTCAATATCAGAGCTAATTCGAAGCTCCGAATTCGACCCCCAATATCCCAAATTGCATAGAAAATAATAAATACATATTATACAACCATTAAAACATCACATATGCATAGATTAACACTCAATTTCATCAATTTACCGTGAATTCAAGGTTATGTTCATGAAACCAAAACATATCCATGGCAACAATAACATTCAAATTTATATCAACACATCATGTATAATTCACAACAATACCCAGGGCTCAAAATTACACATTACTTACATCAATTATCATTCACATTCATAATTTTACCTCAAGAACACACTAACATCAATAGTGGAGAAAATGATATAAACCATAGAGGAGGGTGATGATCTCTCTCTACCCTTCATGCAATACACCTATATTCAATTAGCTCCCCTCCCCCTTACCGTACTTTTTCAGTAACTAATCAAGGTTTTTGGCTATGGTGTTTTCTCCCTCAAAGTCTTATTTTCCTTTTTCTCACTCTTGCCTCTTTTTCCGAATTCCACAATTTCTATGTACTCACAAGTTTGGCTCCCCTCACTTTACTCTTTACTTTAACCTAAAATATAATTAACCCTCTTTTCCCACTTTTACCCCTCACTCACCTTTACCTACTTTCACCACTTTCCCTTATTTTTCTAATACAATTTTGATTTCTGCCCTAATATCACCATTTCCCCTATGTTATTATTATTCTAATATTTTGATCAAATAAAACTCCACTAAATTCAAATAAACCCAAAAAAATCACATAATAAATGCTATCATCAAAATAAAAATCAAAAGTATATTAAATCACCCCAATAATTAACTAAAAGAAATAAAAGTTCAATTAAATAAGTTAATTGAATTCATGATGTTACAACTCTCATCTACTTATAGAGTTTTCGCCCTCGAAAATTACTTGAATGAAATAACTCCGAATAAGACTCTTTCATCTGACTCTTCCGCTCCTACGTGATGTTTCCTCCAACAGGTCCTCCCCAAACTACCTACATTAAGACGATCTCTTTACCTCTCAAGTGTTTCACTTCTCGATCATCAATTGACAATGCTAATGTCTCCAAAGTCATGTTATCTCTCACTTGCACATTGATCATTTGAATCACATGAGACGGGTCCGGAACATACTTCCACAATTGAGACACAATAAATACACTTTGTAGGTTTGAAAGGGAGGATGGTAAGGCAATTGTGTAGGCCACTTTTCCTAGGCTCTTTAAAATTTGGTAAGGACCAATGAAACAAGGTGTGAGCTTTTGAGACTTCAACGCCCGATAAACACCAGTCACCGAAGTGACCCTCAAAAACACATGATCCCCATCTTGGAACTCAATTCTTTTCCTCCACTTATCATGATAACTCTTTTGTATGCTTTGTGAAGCTTTCATCTTCTTTTGAATCATCTTAATCTTCTCAGAAGTCTGCTGAATGGTATCTGGTCCAAGCACAACACTTTCACCAAAATCATGCCAACACAAAGGTGTCCTACCCCTGCTACCATACATATCTTCAAAAGGAGCCATTCTAATACTAGAATGGTAATTTTTTTAAAGTAAACTCGAACAATGGCAAGTAACTGTCCCAATTACCTCCCTGCTCCAAAATACAAGCTCTCAGCAAATCCTCAAAAGACTGAATAGTCCTTCCAGTCTGACCGTCTGCCTGTGGATGATAAGAAGAGCTCAACCTCAACTTAGTTCCCAAGGCTTCCTGCAAGCTCTCCCAAAATCATGATATGAACCTCATATCTCTATAAAAAATGATACTCGAAGAAATACCATGCAAACTGATAATCTTTTCGATATAAACTTCAGCTAGCTTCTACAAAGGATAATTGATCTTTATTGAAATGAAATGAGCTGAATTAGTCAGTCTATCCATTACAACCCAAACTAAATCACTTCCTTTAGAAGTCTTAGGAAAAATCGTCACAAAATCCATTGTATTGCTATCCTACTTCCACTCAAGAATACTCAACTATTGCATCAACCCCGACGACTTCTAATGCTCAATCTTCGAATTTTGACAAGACAAACAAGAATATACAAACTCTGCAATCTCCTTCTTCATAACCGGCCATCAAAATATCTTCTTAAGATCTTGGTACATTTTAGTAGCTCCAAGATGAATACTTAAACTACTCATGTAACCTTCCTCAAGACTTCTCTTCTTAAACAATGGAAAATCAAGTACACAAACTCAATTTCAGAATCTCATAATCCCAGTTCTTGACCCTCTTTGATTTCTTCAAGTACATTACTAGTCAACTTCAGCATACCCAACTTGACACTGTTAGGAGTCACTTTACACACCAAGCTAAGATATATGAATTGTTCAATCAAATCCAACTCTCAGACAACAAGTGTCGACATATGTAGGGACTTCCTACTCAAAGCATCTGCCACCACATTTTCACTTTACCCGAATGGTAAGTCAACCTAAAATCGCAGTCCTTAAAAAATATTCAACTCTTTCTAATCAAACCAATACCGCAAAGTCTTATGATTGTTGAAAACCTCCAACCTCAAACCTCAAACCATATAGATAGCGCCCCCAAACGTTAAGCACAAACACTACGACTTCCAATTCCAAATCGTGGGTGGGGTAATTCTTCTCCTGAATCTTTAGCTGTCTATAAGCATAAGCTACAACTTGGCCATTATGCATAAGCACACCACCTAAGCTCATATCCAATGCATCACAGTACACAATAAAAGATTCCTTTACATCTGGAAAAATCAAAACTGGCGTCGACATCAACTTCTTATTCGGCTCTAGGAAACCCTTCTCGTACTGAACACTCCATACAAAAGCTTGTCCCTTTTGAGTTAACTAAGTTAAAGGAAACACTAACTTTGAAAATCCTTTGATGAATCTTTGATAATAATCAACCAAATCCAGAAAACTTCTAATCTCAATAATTGACTTCGGAGACTCCCACTACAATATCGGGTCTACCTTAGACGAATCAACTGCTATATCGCCGCTAGAAATCACATGACCAAGGAAACTCACTTCTCGCAACCAGAACTCACTTGGACAATTTGGCATATAATTACTTCTCTCGCAAAACTTTCAGCATAACTCGCAGATGTCCTAAATGTACTTCGTCTGATTTAGAATGCACCTAAATGTTGTCGATGAACACAACAACAAACTTATCCAAGTAAGGATGGAAGATTCTGTTCATATATTCCATAAACACACTTGGGAAATTAGGCACAATGAACGACATCACCTAGTACTCCTAGTGACCGTATCGACAAAGCATCAGCATTCACTTTGTCGTTTCTATCTCCAACCATTTCTCTGCACACCAACAAATAGCCATGCATCAACAATGTCCATACACCTGTCACATACTTAAGAACAAATAAAATCACAGAAAAACCTGGCTAGATGGACCAACCAAGTTCTGATACCAACTATGTAACACCCTAAAACTTTGACTCTTAATTTAAAAGAACTAAACACTCAATTTAAGATGTTACTCAAACAAAACATGCATTTTCTTTTCAATAATTTCAAAAACTCTCAGGGAAACTCAATAAATAATACACACTTCAATTTATCTCTTCAAATTAAGTACTTAATAAAATTCAAACATTAACTCAAAACAATATGTACGACCTGTTCCCAGATGTTACAGATCAGAGCAATAGTTCCAACTAAACAATGATAAAATAATAAAGAAAACAAAAAGAGCTTCACAGTCCTCTTCCAACTCACAGCGACACATACTCCTCTCGAGTATTTGTATTAAATGATACAAAACAACACAAAACAAACAACAAATGGGTGAGGATACACTCAAATATATATACACACACACACACAAAACAAACAACAAATGGGTGAGTATACACACACACACACACACACACACACACACACACACACACACACACACACATATATATATATATATATATATATATATATATATATATATTTGTCATCCTGCACGACTAAAATAAAGATACAAATAAAAATAAAAATTAGAAAAATAAACTAAAAATAAGAAATAAGTTGATAGAAATAAACATAAGAAACCCAAAGGGACATAAAATATATGAAATGCATAGTCGATGGTGAAGTTAGTACGGTGTGGAAACTGAGAACAACATAAATAAACAGTAGATAGTAAGTCTGATAAGGAAAAACAACATAATAATATAAAGAATTGGGTCACAGTCGATCAGTAGGAACCAAATCACCAACCAGAGGAAGGCTCAGCACTGTGCTCAGAGCCTCGTATCTCCGCAAGCTGACGTCGAAGATCAGCAACCTCATGAGCTAACGCGCCGGCCTCACTAGCATAAGTGGCATCATTAAGCTCGATCTGTAGAGAGAGGTCTGCTGCCTCCTGGCGAAGTGTAGCTAACTCAGTACGCATAACGACTAACTGAGACCGAATATATGGTTCCTGCAAATTAAGATTATTAGTGAAAACAATGGTATGGGTAGCCTCCGGTCTAGGAGTATACTCGGGAACTGGATCCTCTGCAACTGGATCCTCTGCCTCTGGGGTATACTTAGGTACTGGCGAGTCACTAGGTATCTCAACAGTCTCGCTACAGCCCTCTACTGAATAGTTCCAGTTAGCTAGATTTGAGACACATGTCATCTGGGGGTCAGGTAGAGTGAAGTAGTAGACGGCCTGGTCATCAATGAGAATTCTATACTGGTATGGATGAAATGAAGCATGTCTCATCAAACCA
Source organism: Vicia villosa (assembly GCF_029867415.1). Taxonomy (NCBI): domain Eukaryota; kingdom Viridiplantae; phylum Streptophyta; class Magnoliopsida; order Fabales; family Fabaceae; genus Vicia; species Vicia villosa. Next base: position 41,558,978 of record NC_081182.1, on the reverse strand, counting down.
CGGTCCTTGCAGAAGTCCAAATCAATCCGGATGCTACCACAATAGGGTGTCAACTGAAGTAATCTACCATCCAGTCCGAAGCTGATGCTATCTGTGTCACATTCCCACCTGAATGCAAAAATCCCTCATTAGATCTAGCAATCATGTCGAGACTCTCTATCAAGAAAATCCCACTAGCAATGGGACGTGACTGGCTGGTGCAATAAAGGAACGAGATCTCCTCAACAGTGACAAGGTGGTCACAATAACTCCTCCCAAAGAAAGTATGGCACATGATCATCTCAAAGTATCTGAAGGTAGGGTTGTGGATCTTCTTGGATAGCTGGGTAGACGGATCAAGACTGCCTCTGTCAGCGATATCTCTCTAGAACTTGTCGATGTCCCTGTTCATGAAGTAACTCAACGGGAGCTCGGGAATGTCCCTGTTCATGAAGGGACATCGACAAGTTCTGGAGAGATACCACTGACGAGGGCAGTCTAGATCCGTCTACCTAGCTATCCAAGAAGATCCACAACCCTGCTTTCAGATATTTTGAGATGATCCTGTGTCACACCTTCTTTGGGAGGAGCTACTATGACCACCTTGTCACTGCTGAGGAGATCATGTTCCTTTATTGCACCAGCCAGTCACGTCCCATTGCTAGTGGGAATTTCTTTATATAGAGTCTCCACATGACTGTTAGATCTACTGAGGGATTTCTGCATTCAGGTGGGAATGTCACACAGATAGCATCTGCACTGGGACTGGATGGTTGATTACTTCAATTGACACCCTATTGTGGTAGCACCCGGATTGATTTGGACTTTTGCATGGACCGTGGTTTGATGAGACATGCTTCATTTCACCCCTATCAGTATAGGTTTCTCATCGATGATCAGGCCGTTTACTGCTTCACTCTACCTGACCCCCTGATGACATGTGTCTCCAACCCAACTAATTGGAACTATTCTGTAGAGGGTTGGGGTAAGACTGTTGAGATACCTAGTGACTCGCCAGTACTTGAATATACCCCAGAGGCAGAGGATCCAGTTGTAGAGGATCCAGTTCCCGAGTACACTCCCGGACCGAATGATCCCCATACCACTGTTTTCAGAAATAATCTTAATTTGGAGGAACTAGATGTTCGGTCTCAGTTAGCCGCTATGCGTAATGAGTTGGCTACACTTCGCCAAGAGGTACCAGACCTCTCTTTACAGATCGAGCTTAATGATGCCACTTATGCAAGTGAGGCCGACGCGTTAGCTCATGAGGTTGCTGACCTTCGACGTCAGCTTGCGGAGATACGAGGCTCTGAGCACACTGCTGAGTCTCCTTCTGGTTGGTGATTCGGTTCCTACTGATCGAATGTGACCCATTTCTTTATATTATTGTGTCGTTTTTCCTTATCAGACTTACTATCTACTGTTTATTTATGTTGTTTCCCGTTTCTATACCGCACTTACTACACCATCGATTATGCATTTCATATATTTTATGTCCCTTTGGTTTTCTTATGTTTATTTCTATTTACTTATTTCTTATTTTTAATTTATTTTCTAATTTTTATTTTTCTTTTTATCTTTATTTTTAATCATGCATGACTGCATATATATATATATATATATATATATATATATATATATATATATATATATATATATATATATATATATATATATATATATATATATATATATATATATATATATATATATATATATATATATATATATATATATATATATATAGTAAAATAATAAAAGGCAGCAAAAATACTAGGTGCACCCCCAGGTAGCAATAAAGGAGGAAGTTTGAAGCCCAAACCGCAGAAGCTGAAGAGCTAGCCCAGCGTCCGCTGAAGTCCGCGCTTGCGGAGCCCCCTCGGCGGCCGCGGAGCAGTCTGGGAGCCTAACGACTCTATTTCGCAAACAACCCCCTTTTCCACCATTTTTCCTCCTCCAAAACTCATTTTCTCCATTTTTGACCACCTTAAACCTCCGTTAAAAATCATTACTTTCCCACTACCATTAAAGCCCACTTACATTTTCATTTTCCCCACCACTTCCTCATCTATAAAAATCCAATCTTTACCATTTTCATCCACCCTCTCTACAAACCCTCATTCACCATCTTCAACCTTCAATTTTATCATCAATGGAGTTTCACAGATTTATTTTGCGAGAAAGGAAGCCGTGAGAGAGGCAGATGAAGCTTCTTAAGAAATTGTAGACAACGAAAATCTACTCTACGAGGTATATTGACGAAGACTGTATGTATACTTTAGGTCTGTACCATAGCATTTTTTCTCTGCTTGATAAAATTGGCATGCACGATATTTTTTTCTGCTAAAGCACCATTTACCCACGATTGACACGAATTTTTAAGCTCTCTAATCTATAATGTCAGCCCCCCACACTGCTAGCACCGTAGGTGGAGTAAAATTTAGACTGTTTAATATTAAATACTCATACTCCACCGACGGGTTAGCAGAGTTACTGGGTATGCCCTACGGGGACGGTGGCATTTGTGAGGCTCCTTTAGATTCTTACTGGACGGTCGGAGGCTACGTTTTTTGGGCCAAACTAACAAAACAAAATGTTAGTTCTTTTGACGGCCTACTAGCTTCGAGCATCCATAACCCGACCATATGTATTTTCCATTATCTTTTGGCATGCACTATCTTTGGCGGGGAGAATCCAAATAAGGTCAATGTAAAAGAATTATTTTTTATGCAAGGATGCCTCACAGACACCAAAATTAATCTCGTTCCCTTCATGATCGCTCACATGGGCTTTGTTTGAAAAAGGGGGGGGGGACCGATTTCTTTTGGTGGCTTGGTTACTTCTATAGCTTGTGCCCTTGGCCCGAGCTAGCAACTCTTGAGCCACTTCCTCCTCGTATTGAGAACTTAAATTTTTTGAAAGATACGCGTCTTTGCAAAACGAGGAAGGAAGGTGTCTTTCATCTTATGATTAGTGGTACTGTTGTACCCAACATTGTCCTCCCTCACACTCGGCACGCTGATGTGCGATTTGAGCGTAACTGGACCTATGATTTAAGCGTTACCCCCAAATATTCATATGGAGGGAGGCCACGACACTGATGGTGAGTACGAGTTTCCATATCACTGAGGATATGTGGAGAAAGCACATGGCCAGAGAAGAGAGACGAGATACATTCCTCTCTTATATGCCGCAGGAGATTGCCGATAACATGGCATTCATGCAAGCCTCTCAGACACAAAATGCTGCTTCTTTGCATACCATCATGAAGACTTAGCTAGCCTTTCAGAACCAGCAGCACCAACAGCAAATAGGTTTTGCGAGACACTTCGCTTTGATGAAGGCCTCTCAAGGCACCCTGATAGGTCAGACTCGCCAGCTGCAGGAAACTAACGCCGCTCTTTCTGAAAGAGTCGTTCGTTTAGAGATCTTCCAGGGCAGGCGTCGTAGTAGGAGTCGTCGTTCCGATCCTCCCACTTAGGACGACGAGGGTACCAGTGGTCCATGCTAGCACCTTCCAGGTAACTCCTTGTCGCACTTTCATTGGAACATTGGGGACAATGTCTGGTTTAAATGTGGGAGAAGATTTTATTGCTTTTCTTTTTTATTGCTTTCTTTATTTTTTTTTAGTCTTTACCGCTTTCTAGTATTTTAGTTGTTTTCCTTACCATGTTTCTTGTTTAGTTTCTAAATAAATGCATGTGCTTAGTGAGTCTTTTTGCGTAGTGTACCTTTATTTTCCTCACGCTTTAGCCTTACAATTTTTTTTCCAAAAGAATACAGTGTGTCTCAAAGATTTGGGCTATAAGACAGGTTCTATATAGGGTATATTATCTTGGGTACTCTTTTTGAAAAAATGGATATCGTTTTAGCACCATAGGCTTGTAAATATTAAAAATTAAATCCCATTTTCCATTATGCTATGATTTTAACCAATTGTACAAATAGGTTCTTAAGTAGTTTATCCTCGTAGTCGGCTCCAGCCTAAACATGCTCTAAGTGTAGGATCGATGAATATAAGTGAATGATCTCTCTTTGCCTTAAAATATTAAAAATGTATGATTGCGGTCCTGAGCTAGGTGACCCTCACACGGTCACTTAGTTCAAATTATTGTAAACATTCAGAAAAAGAAAAACAAAAAGTAAAAGAGAAAAGATTAATAAAAGGCATACTCATTGTAGTTTGTTCAGAGGTATCTGGTGTTGAACTCGGTAAGGCGGATTACGGTCCGATCCCCCACAACTCCAATCAGTAAATAAAAGGGGTTACACCAATTCTTGTACCAGAGCCTCATTGCTTGAGATCAGAGTCACTAACCGGTCACTATACCATGAGTAGGTACGGATAACAGGCTTAATGTGATTGCACCAAAATGAAAAAGGACCTTACCAAATGAAAAAGTCTTAGCATAGAGGGATAATAATAGGGGTTGATTTACATAAGTATGAGGTTTATGCCTGCGTTTTCGTGGAAAGTGTGATTACGATATCCTTGGTTCAGATAGTTAGTACCTGTCAGCATATCCTCACTCGAACTTAGAAGCCCTTTTAGCCCTAAATCTTGTAAACACTGCCTTTTTCTTTCATTTACTTCTGAGAGTTGTTGCTTGAGGACAAGCAAAGATTTAAGTGTGGGAGAATTTGATCGCACTAAAACGCACCATATAATTTACTTGATTTGCACATGTTTTTCATTAGTTTTTAGGTTAATTCCTGTGTTATGTCTGTTCTTGGCTCATTTGTAGGTAATGTCCCTTTTATTTGCTCTTCTGAAGAAAACGAGCGAAAAAGCCAGAAAAATCGTGATTTCCAGTCGTTTTGCACACATGGCGTCCAGCTCAGCGCCGACTGAAGGGAGCGTGGTGACATGTCCCATCTCGTCAAGGAGGTTAACTGCCACGTTCCCATGTTCTCCATGTTGGCCTGCTCCGCGGCCGCGAACCCCCCTCCACGAGCGCAGTCTGTGTAAAAAGTTTCCTGCTCAGAAGGAGTTGAGGGGAATTCTCGTCTTTGCGCATCTTCAAGAACCTTTATATATAGTTTTGTTTCTCATTTTCTTCAAACCATCCAAGCTTAGTTACTACTTAAGCCATATACCATCAGTATCTGTAATGTGATAATTCCTTCACATCGAAGAGTTATCACGGTGTAGATTGAGTCTGTAATCGGGTTTGGAGCACTTTCGTTGAAGTTCATCATACCGCTATTTACATTTCCTCGCCATTTACCTTCTAATTGTACCAGATTTAAAGACTCTGATTGGAACAGGTTTTTATTTACACGCTTATTTAATCGCTTACTTGCATTGCTTTACTTTATTTATTCCCCGCTCTTACCATGCCTACGCGTTTTTATAGGCTCGCTTAATTGCTTTATTTTACTGTCTTCCTTTTACTTTATTTATTTCTCGCTCATACCATGCCTACACGTTTTTATAGGCTCGCTTTTATTTCCATGTCTGGCTAATTTTATAAGGGTTAGAATGTAAATATCGTTGTCACGATCATGTTCCAAATGTTATGTTAATAGAAATACTACTAGGGATGTTTTGACCTTTAATTCAAGTTTAATGTGTTTAAATGTTTATGGGTAAGATCGAAAGTCGTCCATACTTAAGATCAAACTTGATTAGTTTTTAACCGAACAAAAAGGGCGAAAGTAGTTTGTTTAGTTAATTAGGAATCTTTGACACATTTTTAAAAAACGATTTTGAAACTATTTTTGAACGCGTTTATGGGTTTGAAATCTGATTCTTGGCCAAAAGCCAAGAATCTCTTTAAGTTAAATTTTCCAAGTTAAAATCACTTTTCTACTAAGACAAGTAATTAATTTCTTAAAAATAGGTTTACTACTTTAACAAAATGCGCACTGTTCATATGTGACAAATGAATGGGTAGACTTAAAGAGTAAACTCGGTTTTTAGTACACGAAAGCGATAAGTTCCCGTTAAATTGTTCCTTTCTATAAGTAGGAAATATTGCCCCATAAGTAATTATATCCATGTGTAACTGGAACGCTGTTTGATATACATGAATTACATTCGAACCTGTTGTTTTTATCTTCTATTTACTTTAATATCCATTTACTTTCTTGCACTGCACTCATATCAAATATTCTTAACCGCTTTAGATAAGCACCTTAGCAATAGAGTTGATAGATTGACGATTGGTCTCTTTTGTTCGATAATCTTATATATTATTTCGATAGGTTGTGCACTTGCAGTTTCATTTTAGACTATGTTTATAGACCCATCAATAGCTCAAAGAATCAAGCAACTAAAATCAACAAGAGATCACATTGTGAGAGAAGAAGATAAGTTTACCAAATGTGAATCTAGGAATTCACCAATCAACTTCAAAACTTACTTCAAATTAGCTCCAAGAATCACTCTCTCAAGCTTTGATTTAGAGAATTAATGAAGAGAAAGTGTTTGGATGGAAGTTTAGCTCAAACATTAGTAAGCTTCAATGAAAAGCTTACTAACTTTTGGAAATGGAGCTTTGAGTGAATTTGGGTAGGTGAAAAGAGTTGAGAGAATTTTTTGCAAGGTGAATTTGGCTATCAAAAGCTTATCGAATGAATGAAATGAGGATTCTATTTATAGAGTTTAGGCTTGGGATTAGTGGTGGTTTGGAGTTTGGTTTGGAACTAAAATTAGGCTTGGTAATTGATTTTGGAGCCAAAATTAAGATCAAGTGGTACACATGTCATCAAAAGAGGGTAAATCATGGAATTTAATAATGAGGAGGTAGGAAAAAAATTTGGTGATCAAGAATATTCTCTCAAAAAATGCAATTGGTGCCAAATACCACAAAACTTGAAAATTACCCTTTTTTTTTTGCCAAATTTGTCCTAGGAAATCGATTTCCAGTATAGGGGAAATCAATTTCCATTGCAAATTCTGTAATCCTGGCGCAAAAACGCAAATGGAAATCGATTTCCTGTATATGGGAAATCTATTTCTGCAGGAAAAAAAGTGATAAAAAGCTCTATTGGTTGGATGTTTTGGCTCGGTACCTACAAAACACAAATATACAAGAAGAACAAAGCAATATTTTTGGTATTTTGATTAGTATAACATAACAAAGTAATATTCACAAATTAAACAAACATGTATACTTGGTGATTCCCCCAAAGGCAAGATGAGCACAAAGCCAAAGAACCAAACTAAAGACAGTGATCTTGATATGTGATTGGAATGCAAAACTATTGGGAATCTTAGGGTAAAAAATTAGGGTATGACAGATGCCCCTATTTAAATTTCTTTTATCCAGAGATATGAAGATTGAAATCTTCGTCTCGACGTGATTGAAGGAATTTAAATATATAAAAACGCAATTTTAGGCCCTAAGATGCCATGCAATGCTTATGAATGCATTGGGTATGATTACCAAGCCGAAGTAGGCATAACACCACATGAGAGAGAAAATGTACTCCACTGGGGAAAATACTTTGCACGCGTAGAGAAAGAATAATGATCATCGAGTCATAATTGATGGTAAATTACCAAAGAATACACCCACTTTCACTGAAGGTGAGCTACCAACATTTCACTTGAAAGTATAGAAAACAAAGAATACACCAACTTTCACTGAGGGTGTGCTACCAACATTTCACTTAAAGGTAGATAAAACAAAGAATACCCCAACTTTCACTGAAGGTGTGCTACAAACATTTCACTTGAAGGTAGAGAAAACAAATAATACCCCAACTTTCACTAATGGTGTGCTACCAACATTTCACTTGAACTGATAGGGTTGTCTTCATCTAAACATCAACATTTCACTTGAAGATGCAGGAAAACTTCTTCTGAACATCAACATTTCCCTTGAAGATGTAGGAAGAAAATAATAAACTTGAATACCAACATTTCACTTGAAGGTACAAGAAACTTCATCTGAACATCAACATTTCACTTGAAGATGCAGAAAAACTTCTTCTGAACATCAACATTTCACTGGAAGATTGTCGCACGCTCGCGAAAAATTACAGAACAACAGAGTCGTCATCAAACTTTATTTATCCCCAAAGGGAAGGGAAAACACCGAGAAAACCCAGAAGAAAGAAAGGATAAAAAAAGGTCTTACGACTAAAGATCGGGTAAGGATGTCGGCTACGCAAGGGAAAGGTAAAAGCACCCATCACATTTATGGTACTCCACAAGATCCACTCATATTTGTTCTAATCTAAAGGTGTGTTATCTAAAAGTCTAAAGCCTAATGCTAAAAGGGAATGCATGCAAAAGAAAGAAAAGAAAATACGGGGAAAAGAAGGAAGATTTTACAAAGATGTGCTCGTTTAGGTCGCGACTTAATGCCTACGTATCCCTTTTAAGGAATTAGAGTGCCGCAGTTTGGCTTAAAAAATTATTTTGTTTTGTTTGTGATTTTTAGTGGACGAAGTCGTTCGCATTATAGCATTATGATAGCTGCTCATTGTGTGGAGTTTTATGATTTACATGTCTGCGATTGAAAAGAAGTAACATGTCCGATTAAGGTAAAGAAAGCCTCGAAGGCAAGAGAGAAGTGAATTGTTTGTTGAGTGTTTTGTGGTAGATAATAATAAAGGGAAATGTAATATAGAAAAGTTGCATCAAACCTTTGAGCATTTAAGGTCTATATAATTGTGAATAGTTTATTGGAAAGAGAAGATCAAATTTCTTAATTTTGAAAAGTGTTCAAGATCATTGTTACTCAAAATATATTTTTATCATATTGGTGTAACTTGTTCACCAAGGTGTGATGACAAGCATATGTAGAAAAAAGTGGTGTACTTTCCCTAAAGTGTTGCAAAAGAAAGTGGTGTGCTTTCTTGCTAGTGTTAAAAGATTATAAGAGAGTCTTGGTGTGAGGTTGTATAAAGATTTAACATAGTAGAAAACCCTTCAATACTTGAAGGAGCTAGACGTACCCTTGGTTATAAAGGGGACTAGTATAGATTTTTGTGTCATTTACATCTTTGCTATTTATTTTTCTGCACTTTTATTTAAAATTAAACAACATAATTCCGGAAAAATAAAAAGAAAATAACATTTGCATTGTAAGAAGAAAAATATATAAAACCAAATTCAACCCCCTTTGTATTGCGGCGCAAAAAATACCCGAGCGTATCGCACGCTCAAAATACAACAAAGTCGCCATCAAAATTTATTTATTCCAAAAGGAAAGTGGAAATATCGATAAAACCCACAAACAACGACAAATCTTCATCGCAACCGAATTAGGGTTCGAGAGCTAGTTATTCAAGGGAAAGGTATTAGCACTCTCACATCAGTTGTACTCAACAGGATCCATTTAGTTAGTCCTGCGAATGAATGTTAGCATGATATCATTTGCGATCTTCTACTTATTATGCGAGAAAAGAGAAAGAAAATATTTTTTTAGGTTTTTTATTATTGTGCTTGCCAAGATTTCAAAATCCTATGCCGACGTATTCTCGAGTGCAATAAGAAAATTAGAGCTTCGTAATTCATGGTAAATAACCATAAATTTGTTGTTTGCTTTTAAAGAGTGATGCTTGAGTCGCATTGAACGGTTAAACATTGCATGTTGCTCGCTCTTGGAGGTTGGAGCGTTAATTTAGTTTGCGTCAAAATGGATTAAGCATACTCATTTATCAAAAGGATTTTGGAGTCACGCAAAAGCGAAAAAGATAGTTTGATTGATGAAATGGATTTTAGGCGAGAGCCAAACGTCAGACCACAAGCTAAGTACGACTAGTTATCTAAGTACTCGGGGAACATAAAAGATAAGTACGTCCATACCGTTCCTTTTTCATCTCAAATTTTTTTTTTAGAAAACTTGTGAGGCGGGTTTAATCGTAAATCCTTAGCGGGAAACAAGCATCTAACCACAAGCTAAGAGAAACGAAAAGGATAAGTACGTCCAAACCATTTCCTTTTCATCCCATAAGGACCGAACACAACTCATTTGTTTAAAGTATTTTTAATGGAAGTCAAGCATCGGACCACAAGCTAAGTATGACTAACAATGCAAGTACTTGAGAAAAAGACAGGATAAATATGTCCTAACCACCCCTTTTTCATTCGGTTTTATTATGAAAAATGTTTTGAAAAGAGGTAAGACAACTTGACATTGGATCAAGTGTTAATTGATTATGAAATTATTTGAATTAATCGGGAAAAATGACATTTGACGTTGAATCAACCGTTTATGATACATTCGATTGAATTTGATTTGGAAAATACATTTGACGTTGGATCAAGTTTTTTATTTCTTTTTTATGAAAATGATTGATTTTAATCTTGGATTAATAATTAACTAGCATAATAAAATTAAACAAAAAAAAAAGCTATAAAATTATAACAACCCAAGAGTAAGGGAACATTTTGCCAAATGGAAAATAATATAAATAAAAAAATAAACAAGCAATGAAATCAAAGTCAACAAATAAAATCACAAAACAAACAAAAGAGAGAAAAAAAATCTAAAGCCTAATAAATGATAAATGATGATTATTCTCTTTTAGTTAACCAATTAAAATAATTAAACTAATTAATTAGGTTAATAAAAATTAATTAATAAAACTAATCTATTAAAATAATTAGTTAAATTAATTAAGATAAATTATTAAAATCAATTAATTAATCAAAAACAGTCAAATAAATAAATAAAGAAAAAAATGTGTGAAAATTAAAATAAAGATTGCAAAAAGCAAAAGCAAAAGCCAAATTAAAACAAAGCCCAAAAGATTGGGCGCTGCAAGAGGAAACCAGAGGGGTAAGAGAAGTAAAGGGGCTTGACCTAGTTGGTTGAGAGGCCCAAATGAGAGTCCATGTACTGACTAAATAGTAGCCACTTGATTAGGAGACTTAAAAGAGTCAAAGGAAATAAAAGGTCTAAGGAGTATACATACCAAGCTTATGGTAGGGCTGCATGCAAGGGATCCGAAAGTTGTATGAAAGAGTCAACAGATTCGAGGGCATTGATGCTGCCAAATGTCAACCATCAGTGGCTGGGAGGCGCGCTTTAAAAAGCGCTAGGGTTTCCTCAACCCTCATTCAACCACCTCCAATCTCTCTCTAACCCCTTCACTCTCTCACATCTCTTTACCTCACCACGCTTTGCAACCCAACCTTCAAACAAACACCCCGCCAGAGTTATATGGTACGACGACACACAGTGGCCGCCACCGTCTTCTTCGGCCACCGCCACCTAAAACTAACCTAGAATCCTAAACTACTAGAAGCAACTCCACCTATATTTCACCCCCCGTTCCAATTTCGTCCTCAAAATCACCAAACACTCATTCAAACGACTAAATTGACCTCCCTCTCTCGTTGCAAAACCTAACCTATAACCTATGGCCAAACAACCTCAAACCTAACATCACTAACATAAAACTTACTATAGAAAAGAACCCTTAGCCCGAATCTTAGACCAGATTAAACAAAAAACTCCACTCAAAATATGTATTTAATGAAAGGGTCCTCGGAACCCTAGGTCCTCAAACCTCATAAACGAAGAAAAAATGGACAACAAAACCTCAATTGGACACAAATATCATACCGAGATTAACAAAAAACAATTAATCACAAAATTCACATAAGAACTTGTGCGGTTTGAACGATTTTGACGGTAAAAGTCATCCGAATTGCAAGAGAAAAACAATTTGTAGTTCGTTATGTTTAGGTTGACTTTTAGAAATAAAATTGAACCAAACCAAAGTAATTTGGATTGGTTCGATTGGTTTGATTTTTTACAAATTTTTATTGAGTCATACAAGACATATATATGACAATATAATTTATGGTTTAGTCATTCATATATTACCAAATAACAGTAAAACTCATCATGTAAGGACACCAACTTCTCATTTAATATACAAAAATTATATTAGACAAAAGTGGAATAAAAAAAATAAACAATAGCATAAAACGATATAAAAATATTATAATTAAACATAATAACAAGGGAGATGAGAGATTGGAAAAGATGAATAAGAAAAAATATAAGAGAAGAGAAATTAGAGAAGACGAGGTACAATAAAAACAAAATTGGAAGAGAAAACGTTAACATACAAGTAAGAAGATGAAAAAGAGAGAACATAAGATATGAGAGATTAAAGAAGAAAAAACGACATGTACCAAGCGAAGAAGATGAGAAGAGTGTGCGATAATGCTAGAAGAGATTTTAGAAGGTTGAAATTGAAACCCAAAATGTGAGGAACATAATATCACTCGTTATCGTAAGACTAAAGCAAAATAGATATGAGTTAGATGTGAGTTAAGTGAAGTTTGAATTGTAACATAATGTAGTTTGATTTTGATTTGGTTTTGCTAGATTTGCAAAATACAAACCTCACACCAAATAAAATTGTGCGATTTTATTAAAAAATGTCCAAACACATCCAAACCAAATGTAGTTTTTTACAGTATAGTTTGATTCAATTAAACGATTTTCTGTTGGACCGATTTAGTTTTAAACACCCCTAATATTTGATGTGATGTTTAATTCATGATTTAAGAGGTTTTCTCACCTATAGAACTAATCACATAGATTACATAGAGATTGTAATAAATTTCTTCATCTAATAAGTGATAGCTGAGTGAAGCCAACAAAGAGGAAATGACTACCATCATATTTAGGGATGGCAAAAATCTCCGTACACGTGAATATCTGCGAATAAAATTTGTCACGAGTAAGGGGCATATAACTTAATGGATATATGCAGATAAACTGAATGGATATTTAAATACTATTTTTTTATGGATACATAATGCATATTTAATGATACATGTGTCCTCGAATATCTGTATCCATTAATATAAATTATAAAAATATCATGAGTTTATTATACTCTGTCTTTTCATCTTCTGAAAAAAAATAAGTCTTCTCATATTTCTTTTTGTTTGAAGCTTTTTTTCAATAAAATCTTTCACATTCCATACAAATTTTATATGACCATTTTAAATTTAAACTTCTTCTTTACTTCAAACACCACTAAACAATTCTACCGTCCAATCAACCACTATCGCCCTTCCTCTGTCCAGTCCAACCAGTGCCTTATATCCTGCTCCTCTATCGTCCGCTCTTCCACCATAACTCACAATCACAATATCTTCCATTTCTTTTGGTTTGAAATGAAATATATAGTTATTAGGCAAAATACCCTTTTGATCCCTTAAGTATACCCCAAGGTACATTCTGGTCCCTTATATTTAAAAAGTGTCAAAGTGGTCATATTTGTACACGTGGCATCTGTTTGTCATCAAAGGTAATCAAAATTTCCAAAAACATTTCTAAATTTTACCCTTCATTAGGATTTGAACTGTGGACACATTGCTTGCAACACAACATATATACAACTACACCTCTTCAACTTTTGTAATATCATTTACAAATAAAATATAGGAAAAAACGTAAGAAATTATCTAGGAAAAAAAGTCTCACTAGTGTCAACTAGCAGGAGAGTCGTGATTTCTACACGAGACAACAAAAAATTGATCATTACTAGGCTATATTTTGTTAAATAGTCAGCACAAATATTCCACCCTTTACAAGTATAAAATATTTGAATTCGTCATTTCCTAGTGAGAAGCTTCTTAATATTGTGGAGAATTGCAACATAAGATGCAAAACATTATCCGACTCTGAAATAAGCTTCATAAAAGAGTTAAGGTCAGAATAACACATCAAGTCGTCGATGTTAAGGTCCCGGGACATTCATAAACCATGATATAACATCATCAGCTCAACGTGAAGGATGTTGGAATAACCAATATTACTCGCAAAACTGTGAAGCAAAACACCATCATCATTTTGAATCAATCTACCAAAACCCAGGACGTCGGGATTATTGAGGCTACTTCCATCAACATTCAAAATCATATTACTATCTTTGTATGCATTCAACGTGATCGTTCTTGTTGGATGAGATAAATTATGTATGAGAAAACATTTACCTAACTAATTAACATAATTCACTGTGATGAGTTTCAAAATACAGGAAGATACCTCTTCATCACTAAGACAATATTTATTCTTAGCACGCCACAACCACCAACAAACATCTAAAAAAATAGGGCCACCATTAATGGTTTGTCTAATCCAATAATGTGAACCATCCCCTTGGAAGAATATTGGGTCTAAGAAGCCGATAAATTTTCAAAAGCGAGTAGTAAAGTCATAGTCTCTCAGGAAATATAAAGTCATCTCAGCGTCTTGATTACATCTAGGACATAGATCCATTTGGAGCATACCACGATGACACAACATCGATATTTTAGGAAGGTGTATTTGGCAATGCTAGGCACACCCTTTTGTGTTAAGCAAGAATTAAAAGTTGGTCCAGTTTTGTGAGAAGGTCCACTAATAACAAGATATGGTTGGCCTTGGATCGTAGGTCCCCTCTTCGTGTAGGCTTACACGCGTGTAGGATGGATCCAGATCGTCTCCAATTTCCACTCTGCTGCCCTTCATTCTGCGCTAAAATTGACCATTGGATTATATTATGTTTATCTCTCTTTCATTTATTTATTTATTTCAACAATTTCTTAACCCTCAGATTCATGGCAGAAGATAGAGCAGAAGAGGTAAGCAGGAGACAATCCATTTTTGTGTAGGATGGGTCCACTCTTATCAAATCGTAGTTTCTTAGAAACTGCATCAAGTTGATTGGTCAAATAGTTTTATTTTCAACGCTTATTCCTTTTTAGGAAACATCAATCCCCTTGATTTTAGAACTCCCAAAATCTCTAGACGTATTATTGGATAAAGATTTCCCTTGACCATAAGTGAGTCTTTTATTGTGTTTTTTCCTTTACTCCACCAACCAATCACCATGACTTCATATTCTTTTTCTACAATTTCGACGCTACCATCGCCCACTTCCTAATGCAGTTCTGTTAGTCTTTGCTCATTGTCAACATCCTTTTCTAGGAGACCTCTTGGTTACACCACCGTAGGAGTGGTCGACTGCCTCAAATGATCTAATGTATTCTTACAATCACAGGTGTGATGATAATGTAAGGACCTTCATATTGCACATTGTACTAGTTTTTATTAACACTGACCTTTTCTACAACATGTAAGGTCAGATCAATCTCCACACAAATTGTTGCACTTCCTTATCTACATTTAGGGTGTAACTATCCACCTTAACATGAGTACCCACAATAGATGCCAAACTAGAAGGACACTTTCATCATAATATAATAAGTTAAACTCTAGAAATTGAATCTAAACCAGAGTCTTCTCCACCTTTGGGATAAGAGATGCAGAGTCTGAAGTCCATCGAGCTACTGCCAAATAATGGTCAAACAACATCCACACACTTTTTAACACGCCTATCTCCAAGCACTTCAGCCTTGACCATAAAGAAACCATTGTCAATGTCCAGGTCTCAAAACCTATGGTAAGTTTCCACATCTTCTTCATCATATCCTTCATCAAATGATAGCCTACATTCTTCCTAAGGAGTTTTATGATCAACGTCTCATTCCAAGGATTACTTATTTCCTGAAAAAGCTTCTCATTCATTGTGACCTTTGGCAGGAATCAGTTTCCTCCTTCAAAAGAGACTTTCATAAGTCCCTTTTCAAACAGGTCCACCATCTCCTTTACAATAGTGTCTCCTTGGCCTTTAGTGAACATATCCTATAACGATGGTTTGAGAGCCAAAACACAGGGCTTTATGCAAAAACTTCCCTACTTTTCAAATGTTGTTGCTAATTACGTGGCTATTCAAAAGTTATTTTGTTAAAACTACGCTCATAACGGTGGAACCAAAACTATGATGCTTTCACGTTTTGTCAAATATTTTTCTCACAAATCTTAATGCCTATCTATCAGTTTGTTTTTAAAATTTGTTTTAAAAATATTAAAATAAATATTTATCATTAATATATTTTTAATCTATAACCTTCAAGAACCTTATAAGATTTTTTAATCATTATAATCTATATTATATATTATTTAAAAAATAATAAAATTTATAAGGTTTTCTTATAATATTTACAAAACTTTCTGGAATCACAAAAACATACAAGGGCCAAGCCCATTACGAGTGTTTAAATATTGGGCCGGGTCATTTACCCACTAAAACCCATCATACAGCATCGCTATATTACACATTTAGTTTTCATTGCTGAAACAAAACCTAGCCGAGTTGTTCACAGTGAGTGCCGCAATCAGAGCTTTTCAGGGTTTCTCCGGTCGCCGGCAATAAACACCATCAATCATGGCAACCTCCGCAGCAGCACCACGTCAGTTGTCTCAGAAGGAAGCTGATATTCAGATGATGTTGGCGGCCGATGTCCACCTCGGCACCAAGAACTGTGACTTCCAAATGGAGCGTTACATTTTCAAACGCAGGAACGACGGTAAAATTCAAATCCTATCGAGTTTCGTTATGTATCATGCATATTTTAAGCCTCATGTATAGTGTCTCATTGAAGTTTGTATATAATGTATTTGAGATTAGATGGTTGAGAATTGAGATTTATAGGATCTGGTGTTATTTGCTTTTGAAATTGTTTATGTATTGTAATTTGAACAAGATAGCGATTGGCAGGTTAAAGTACAATAGTTGTATATTGGTAATTGAAAACACTGAAAGGATATTTTTTTGTATTAAAATTCGATTATGCTCAATTATTTAGGTGCACTTTCTGCTTTTAAGAGTTTGATGTGTTGGACAAAATTAATTTTTGATTGATTTTGTTTTAATTTAGGGATTTATATTATCAATCTTGGAAAGACATGGGAGAAACTACAACTGGCTGCTAGGGTAATTGTTGCCATTGAAAACCCTCAGGATATCATTGTCCAATCTGCAAGGCCTTATGGACAGAGAGCCGTTCTTAAGTTTGCTCAGTACACTGGAGCTCATGCTATTGCAGGAAGACACACTCCTGGTACCTTCACCAATCAGCTCCAAACTTCCTTCAGTGAGCCTCGTCTTCTCATCCTCACCGATCCAAGAACTGATCACCAGGTTTCACTTCTTCCATTTATGTGCTTTTGGTTTTATCTTTCCCTGCTCTATCGGTCAAACAGTCAATGTTATATGCTGTATAATCAATTTGTGGAATTTTGTATGTTTTGTCTGTGTGCAGCCAATCAAGGAAGCTGCCCTTGGAAACATTCCAACAATTGCTTTCTGTGACACTGATTCTCCTATGAGATATGTTGACATTGGAATTCCCGCTAACAACAAGGGGAAGCACAGCATTGGTTGTCTCTTTTGGCTTTTGGCTAGGATGGTTTTGCAGATGCGTGGTACCATTCGCCCTGGTCTTAAGTGGGATGTGATGGTAAGCTATTTTTTATTTCATGTTTTGCAATTAATATGAAGTATACATACATGACACTATGTCCCACCTTCAAGAACTTGAGGTTGAATCGGAAAGGTTTGATTAACCACACTGTGTTTTCTTTAATGCAGGTGGATCTGTTCTTCTACAGAGAACCTGAAGAGGCCAAAGAGCAAGAGGAGGATGAAGTTCCTGTCCCAGATTACGCCATTGCTGACTTCAATGCAGCTCCATCAGATGGACAGTGGCCCACAGCCATTGAGCAACCATGGAATGATGCAGTTCCACAGCCTATTCCAGCAGTTCCTGCTGTCAACTGGACAGCCCCAGAAGCTGGTACATAATTATTTGCTCATTTAATAAACCATCCTAAACTAAATCGAAGTTATAGGCACCTTCATCTTCGATTGAGGGTTTTTCTTGATCTTCAATTTGTTTTACTGCTGTCATTGCATCATATGTGTATTTGTGTTTTGTTGATAGAATATATTCTTTCAGTTGCAGGGGAATGGGGTGAAGCTGTTCCACCTCCACAACAAATTCCTACTGCCGGAATTGAATCTGTTGCACCTACAGGCTGGGAATAAACTTAGTTTTTGATCTTATGAAGTTCCATCCCCTCAAGTTATTTGACCCTTTTCTATCCCAAAGTAAAATTTGGGTCAGTTTTTTTTTGTAGCTTAGAAACTTTTTTCTACTAGTATGGTCCAAGTGGCATAAATATTGTTTAAGTCCTCAGATTTTGAGTAAAGTTGTACTTTTATTTATGCAGTTTTAATTCTTGAATGTATTGCACTTCTTTTTGCCTTTGTTTTTGCTATACTAGTTTATTCGTGTTTTTGTTGTGAATGTTTTTGCTGAAATAGACTCCAATTAAACCTGCAAATTGCAATATTCTATTCATGAATTAATAAAGATGTCCCTAATGAAGTCTTTATACAAATATGATATACATTCTTCTCCGGATTAGAAATACATGAATAGAAATTGCTGTTTCCAGCATGAGAAGCAAGACAACAAAGACCAATAGACAACAAAGACCAATACTGAAAGCAGTCAAGGTCACAGTGCTTAAATGTTCCATTAAAAAATTAAGCATGAATGGCAGCGAATAAGGTAATTGAAGAGATATTTTAGAACAAGTTTTCACAATATTTGAGAATTCAGAGATGGGTTGAGTTTGTTGTCAAATCCACAAATCTACTATCTACATATTACTAAGAAATTGATCAAACTGACAAAATTACCCTTCTTACTAAAAAATATTACACTACAAATTGGACAAAATAGTAATTAACAAAATCACTCTATCACTTTTCTATTGTCCAATGAAAATGAAGACTTTTGCCACATGTCAATTGCAATATTTAGCATTCAACTTTTTCTCTCCAACACAAATCTTCTCTCTCTTATTTCAAATTTCAAATTTATTTCACATTTCATTTTCCCACACTTTCTTACTTTCATTTTAATTTTTCTCCATTTACTTATTATCACAAAAATTATAATCTATTTTTTAATTTTAATAAAATTAAATATTTATTTATCTTACGGGTCACAGTCAACACAATATTTAATTTATTTTAATTGATCATTACACATTTTCACTATCTTAATTAAAATTTAAAATTTCTCTCACATTTTTTTTCACACTTTCTTACTTTCTTTTTTAATTTTTTTCTCTATTTATTTATTACTCCTAAAAATATCTATTTTTTAATTTTAATAAAATTAAAAATTTTGTTTTATCACGGGTCACTATCAACACAATATCTATTTTATTTTAATCAATCATTTTTTTATTGGAGTGATAATATCCTTTTTTTTTTTAATTTTCTCCATCTCAAATTTTTTTATGATTATTTAATGCAATTAAATTTATATGATTATTGTTCATTTTATATTTGTATTTAAATATATTTTATATTGCATCAAAGATTTTTTTTTAATTTCACGGGTCATTATCAATACAATATCTATTTTATTTTAATCAACAACTACTATTAATTGAGAGTTAATTTTTATTTTTAAATGTTAAAATTTCAATTTTTTTCTCCAACTTACAATTTTTTATATATAATTAATTAATATAATTGAATTTATATGATATTTTTTATTTATAATTAAACAATTCATTTTAAATTTATATGTATCTAATTAAAATTTATACAATATCAAATAAATTTACCCGTGCGGAAGCACGGGTATCTTACTAGTTCATTATCAAAATTGTCTTGAACCGACCCGTTTATTTATTTATGGGTTGAGTTGGTTCGTAAGTTGTGTTTTAAATTAAAAGAATTATTATTTTTTATTTTAAAAATATTGTAATACTCATTTCTAACACATAAAATGGATACTTCTACAACTCTCTCTGACAAATCGTTCAAGTTTAAGTGAATTCAATTCAAATGTTGGAAAAAAAAGCGATTTTGGGGTTTGTGAGTTTAAAAAAATGATGGTGATAGTGTGCTAATGATGAAAAATGAATAAAGCCAAACTTAGCATTATGATAACCAAAGCGCGAACACGTGACTTAATAAAAATGTGAACATCAAATAAACGCATTAGTTCGGTTTATGCGTAATAACAATCAATCCTGATCACGACCACATGATCATAACAAGTTCCAACATTCATCTACTTTGCACTTAATTAGTATTCACATATAACTCGACTTAAACCGTTTATTCAGAATCAACCAGATTCAATACTTTGAATAATAAAAATTGAAGAAACGTTATTTTTTTTTTAAAAAGAAAATAACCGGACAAAAGTGGGGTGTTACATTGAGAAAATAAACCACCTTATTGAAAGACAATGATTATCTCTACAAATGTTATATTTCGTATGGACTCGCAAATTATCTGTATAATTATTACAGTTGCTGCGATACTGCAATGTTTGAGAAGTTCTGAAAAAGAAGTATGATACCGAAGAGGTAGGGTTTGATGGAATACAAGGAAGTTGAGATTATGTCTGCAGTAACGGGAGTTGAAGTGTCAATTTCTCAAAACCACATTGCTTAATTTATTGGTATGATGAATGAAGGGAGGTTCGTTTTGAACTCTAAGGATAGAAGCAAAGAAGTGGAAAATATCAAGTCCACTCTTTTCAAGAACGCATATGACTATGGAAAATTGAAGAACATGTTTGTTGCTTATAGGCTTCTGTTCAGAATCTTAATTGATAGCTTGATCCATAAAGGAGGAAATAGTGATCAGATTTCCTAGGATCACAAACATTTCATCTTGTTTTAGGTGAACAAGAAGAAGATGAATCTTGTTGCTTACATCTTCCATCATTTATGTGAGGCTATTAAGGAAACCCAGAAGCATAAAAAGAAGAATGCGCCTTATCCAAGACTTCTATCTAAACTTTTTCATCATAGCAGATTAATTGAATCTCTAAAGGCTAATAATGCTACTTAGAACTTGGAAGTAGCGTATGGAAACATATTATCTGGTGCCATTTTAGGCAATATGAAGATTATGAATAAAAAGGATGTTAAGAAGCCTAAAGCAAGTTTATCAATCAGGTATGACACCACTGATTATATTTATGATTTTCATCCCATCTCTAAGCTGGAAAATCTAGAGGTGATTCTAGAATATATCAAGTTGCACAAAGAGCAGACTAGTGTCACGTTGTCTTTAAAGGACATTCCAGATGCACCTGCAGACATGTACAAGAATTTTAAAAAGAGGAAGATGGTTTCTTATGAAGAGTATAAGGAAGTCAAGAAACCACCCAAGAAGAAATTTGTGGCAAGTAAACAAGTTCAGAAAGAGGTGGAAGAGGTTGCAACTTCTACTGTCTTGATGCCTACTAAAATAAGAAGTGGTGAAACTGGTTGAATACCTCAGAAGGTTATTGCATCTTCTGCCACAACTAATACTGAGAAGAAAAGAATAAGGAAGATGGTTCTTATAAGTGAAGAAAAGGAAGAAGAGGGAGAAGAGGAGATGATTAGCCCATGAGAAGGAAGATAAAGAAACATACTTAGAAACTGATTGGTCATGCTGTATAAGAGGGTGCCAAGCTTTTGGTATCTACTCAGGAAAATAGGACTGTGAAAGAGCCTTCTGTAGATGAGTTTCCGAGGCAACAAGTAAGGGGTGTCAAACCTACTACTGAAGCTATACGGGAGTCCGCTGAATAATCTTTAGATGCTAGAATTTAATAGCAGGAAGAAGTGGCTTCTACTGAGACTCAAGTACTAGAAGATGATAAGGAATCTAAGAAAGAAGTTGAGGTTAAAACTTCTGTTGTTGAGGTTCATCAAATGCTTTTGGTTACAACAAAGTCTAAAGTTGCAGATGTTGTGATGAAGGGAAAGATAACTGAGGAAACAACTCAAGATATTGTAGAAATTGTAGAAACATGTAACAATATGAATTTTAACTTTGATAGTTCTAGATTTTTCCTCTCCCATTAACATCAAATCACCAACCCTATCTCCTTTACCTAAACAGAAGCTTCACCCATTCATAACCCGGGTCTATCTTCAGAATCTGTCATGAATTTTCCCAGGTTTGCTACAACATATGAATCTCCAACCATGATTCAAATACTAGAATATGTTTTTAAACCATCCGCTTTAGATGAATTATCAAGGTATCTAGCGGGTGAGTTCACTACTAAACAAAACCAACTAGCCCTTGATCTAATATATGAGGAACCCTTTTCCCTGAACTTCTTGGAACCCTCCCCTAAAGATCCATCTAAACCTACCTCACCTATATATCATACAATGTCATCCCAAGTCCTACACCTTCATCATCCAGAGGTTCTGACTTTGATGATTCAGAGTTTAAATCTTTGAATGTTGTACCTCCTAAATCCATACCATTTAACTCAACAACTTCTAATTATGCACAGCCAGAAGTTGAAACCAACCAAGATCAAGCTGAACTTACCCCTGAACTAGAACCACAAAAAGACCAAGCTACACAAAACCAAGAACCTGAACCTATTCTTGAACAAACTATTAAAGAACAACTATACCAAAACGAAACTCTCAACTTATTCCTGACCAAACAGTCGCAGAACTCCAACATGAACCATAATCTGAAACCCAAATAGAACCAAATTCTCCTCCACATCAGATCATTCCTGAATCTAACTCCTATGCATTTAACCATTTTCACCACTCTATCCCTTCAGGAGAACAAGCATCTATGTTAGGATATGACATAATAGTTCTTAATTCATTTGAGGATATATCCCCACCTCCCACATCCAATTACCACAATACCCCACCTAACATCAAAGACCTTATGGAATAATTTGGGACTAATATCTTTGTAAGGATTCGTTCTAGAAAATGGGATTTCTAACATTTCACCCCATTTCACATGCTAGTAAGTGGGATATTCTCATAATCTATTTGGATACAACTCTGTAGAATCTAAAGAGCTTTTCTACTCAGTCTATAGCTTCTTCCAGTCAGAAGCAAGAACAAATAGAGGCTAAACTGACCTCTGTTGTTACTACTAAAGAAGAGATGTATGCTTCGTTGAATATTATGATTGAAAGACAGAGTGACATGGGTTATGATATCAAGGCCATCATGGAGCTTCTGAAGAAACCCTAGGATTTAGAACTTTGAACCTTTTGTTATTTTTAACTATTTTGACAATCTCTTTTGCATCTGACTTAATATTTTTTTGGTTTAATAAAATATTTCTCATCAGTCTCTTTTCTTACTCCCTTATTTATATTTTTGTTGATGACAAAAGGGGGAGTAATATAATAAGTATTTAAGCTCCTAAATATGACAAATAATTTTCTTGCTTAAATTCTAATGAATTATATATATGTAGTACTTCAAAATTTAATTTAATTAAGCTGGATAGAAATTAAGGGGAGCTTACAAACATCAGACCCTGGAGTCAACTTGTTAAATAAATCAATAACCATTATTCTTAAATACTCGTGTTTATCATCATCAAAAAGGGGGAGATTATCGGAACAACATTGGTTTGTACCATATCCCCATGGTTTTGATGATAACAAAGTATTTAAAGAACAATTAGATATATTAACTTATGTTCAAGTGTGCAGGACCATAAACTAAAAATTTGTGATACAAGTTAAGTTCTGACACTGAAGTTAAATATTTGAAGAGAAGCTTGAAGATAAGAATTTGAAGACTCAGACTTAGAAAAAAGTCAACCTCTGAAGATCTAGACTCTAAAGAAGAAGTCAAATTTTGAAGACTCATACACTGAAGAAAGTCAACCTCTGAAGATCCAGATTTTGAAGACTCAGACTCAGAAGACAGTCAAAGCGCTAGAATCAAGAAACTATGATAGGTCACTATCACTATCAGAGAGCAATTTGTCTTCTTCTGATTACACGAAGATTCAAGATCAAAGACATCAGGGATGGAACACATAATACCTTACTTGAGTGCTTGAGCATCTAAAGTGTTTTACGTGTGTGCTTGAGCATTTAAAGTCTCTTGCCTATGTGATTGAGAATTATCTTTATCTTACTTTAGGGTTTGAGAATTGGAAGTCTCTTGCTAGTATGCTTAAGCATTGGAAGTCTATTGCTTGTGTTTGTAATCAAATTTGGTTATAATGAAATTTGTTGGATGTGCAAGGGGACTGGACTACTCTTGATTTGTGGGAGGAACCAAAATATATTATTGTGTCTCTCTTTCCTTGACTCTCTAACTCTGATATTATCTTATCCGCTGCATAGTATCCCTTATGTATCAGATTCTAGACCTTTGGTTCAGAATATGATAAGAGAGTTTCAGAAAAAAAGAAAAAGTTAACACAATTCAACAAATTTCTTGTGTTTTTCTCACCTTCATGATCTACTTCAAATAACAACTTAAATAATGTTGAATTAAAACTCAACAAATCAACAACTATGCCTTATGATATGAAATTAAGCGCTAGCGTGGTGTACAAGCAACACAACAAAGTGCCAAAGTGCCATTCTCCTTCTTTATCAAAGATCACATCTCGATTGATTATAGTATTGTTGTTGTTTAGTTTGTAAAGCTTGTAGCCCTTTGAGCTTTTGTCATAATTGATAAAGATGGATTTCTCGCTCTTGTCGTTATGTTTGGTTCTTTTCTCATCTGAAATATGTACATCGGATACACTGCCAAAGACCCTTAAGTGTGAGATACCAAGATTTCTTCCACTACTTCTTGTGGTATCTTTCCCCAAACAATTATTGTTGGATATTAACTTGATAGACATACTGTACACACCACTGCCTCTGTCCAAAGTTCTTTTGGCAATTTTTTACTTTTGAGCTTGCTTCGAGCCATGTCAAGAATCATTCAACTTTTTCTTTCTACAACACCATTTTGTTGGGGGATCTTAAAATTGTTGGTGGAAGTCTAATTCCACCCTTCTTACAAAGTTATTGAAACTCATTTCAAGTGAACTCACCTCCTCGGTCTGTTTGCATAACTTTTATCTCTTCACCACTTTCTTTCTCCAGAACAGCTTTGAAATTCTTGAAGGTGGTAAATGCTTCTAATTTCTACTTCAAGAAATAAACTCAATTTTTTCTTGAAAAATCATCGATAAAAATAAGGAAATAGTTTTTTCCCTAGTGAGCTTGGCTTGATTCGCCTAAACTCATCAACATGTATAAGCTCAAGTGGATTTTTGGCTCTTGATCATGACTCCTTTGTAAACCTTGCTCTGAATTGTTTTTAGAGTAAGCATCCTTCACATAAGTGATATGGATGATTGATTGGTGATATACCTCTCGCCGTATTTTGTTTTGACATCAAACTTAAGCCTATAAAATCTAAGTGCCCAAATCGAAGATGCTAAAGCCACAACACATCGTTGTAGCAAGCTTTGAGACATTTTGCCATGTCGTGTTGGATATTCAACAAGAACATCCTATTCCTTGATATTTGTACCTTTGTGATCAGATTCAAACTTCTTATTTATTCTTTCCATGAGCTAGCAACATTGTTTCAGACTTCTCATTTTTTTGTTCCACATAGTTGGTCTTCTCCTCGACTTCATCCTTGAAAGATCTACATTTTGAAGCGTATTGTCTAAACTTATGAAATTGTAGCATTGACTTTGAGATTTATAACTCCTTGTGTTTATGTATCCTTTTCCACATCTCCTTGTCGAGGTTTTTCCTCTTCCATAACTGTTGCTAGTGAAATTTGAAACTCGTCCATAGCTACCACATCCAAAATGTTTCCGACCGCGACCTCGTCCTTGACCTTTACCTTGGCTTTGTTGGTATCTCTCATTTATGAGTTTCTTCATTGGAGGAAACTTACCTACAATTCCTTATGTGTGGTTTATACTATTTTTCAATGAAAATATGACAAGTGTACTTAAATATCATTTAGGGAGTGAAAATAGGAGAAAATTGCATATGTGGAGGAATAAATTATACACTTGTCATATATTCATTGGAAAATAGTATAAACCACACCTAAAGAATTGTGTGTAAGTTTTCTCCTTCTTTATTCTTCTTTAGTTGCCTAAATATTTTTCCGTGATCTCTTTTTTCTTGTGCTTTTTCTCATAAGCTAATAATGATATTTGAAGTTGCTCTATTATCATAGTCTCTAAATCTTTTCTTTCCTTAATTGTCATAACAATATACGCAAATATGGGGTATAATGAGCGGAGTATCTTCTCCATAATTCTCACATCTTCTAACTTTTCACCTTTTCTTTTTAATTGATTTGAAATAGTGATTCCTCTTGAACAATATTCAGAAGTAGACTCTAACTGTTTCTTATGTAAGAATTCAAGCTCACCTCTTAAGGTTTGGAGACACACCATCTTTATTTTGTCTTCACCTTTGCAAAATATTTGGAACGTTTCCCACGCCTCCTTAGTAGACGTTGCATTTTAGATTTTCTCAAACTCATCTTCATCCAATGCTTGATAGATGAGGAAAAGAGCCTTCTTGTCTCTTTTTCTTGAATCCTTCGAAACATCATTTTCTGCTTGAGTTAAAGAATCTTGTGATTCTTTATAACTTTTTTCAACAACAAAACACCTTGTGCTCTAAGAAGAGCCTTCATTTTAATACACCAATTATCATAAGTACTTTTCTTGAGAAGTGGTACTTTTGCTCCATTGTTTGCCATGAACATATAGGAAGTTCTAATCAAAATCTAAGCTCTTATGCACTTTGTTGGAAAAGGAAAAAGACTATATTGAGATTTTGTGAGGAATTGGAAGGAGAGAATATTTGAGAGAATGATACTTTCTATTGAGAGATGATGTAAATTTGTTTACTTGCTTGTTACTTGCTTTTACTAACTTAGTTTACAAATGATAAACTCTTCATATATATATATATATATATATATATATATATATATATATATATATATATATATATATATATATATATATATATATATATATATATATATATATATATATATATATATATATATATATATATATATATATATATATATATATATATATATATATATATATATTATTTTATACAATGACAAAAATAACCTTAACAATTTTTTATAATTTTTATTTTATTTTTTATTAATTAACTTAAAACAATTTTTAAGTGAGGTTTTTTTAATTTTATTTAAATAAAATTAATAGTCTTTCAACTTTAGTTACTTAATTTTTTCCAAAATTTATTTTTAAATTTTAGTTTTATCAATATTTTTTTAAATGAACTTTTTACAATATTTTTAATATTACAATTTTTATTTTTAAAACATGACTATTGTCAAGTTACATTTTATAGCGAGGCCAATAAATATGTATCATAAAAAGGAAGAAGAAAAAAAGATTGTAACTTTTTATAATAATAATAAAAAGAAAGTATTTATTAATTAAAAATATTGCATAGCACAACTTAGTTTGAGAAAAAACGTTCCAGGTTACATATTATTAATGATATTATATAAGGTTAATAGTGTCCTTTTAAACAAAAGTTGGTCCAATACTTGTTTCCCTTCATTCTAGCGCGGAAAAGAATTTTAGGTGGGTCCCATAAGAAACTTTCTTTCCTCCCATTTTTTCATTGATTCCAAACAATAGAAAATGAACCTTTCCACTTACTTTCTTTCCTTCCTTATATCTTTCCTCAAAACCAAACATAGTGTAAATTATGACTCCACTGTAACTTTCTTTGGACTATATCATTATATCAAAATGGGCTTAACATTATTTATCCAATAGGTGAAAACATATTTATAATCCTAACACTTTCTTAATTCTTCCCTAGTCCGCCGTTGATTGCTTCTTCCATTTAATGTTCTTTTGAATTCACAGAGTTTAACTCAACAACTCAAAGTGAGACCCCTTCCCTTTGTTTTCACATTATGGAATTTATTCCCATATCTAGTCAAATCACTCATTCCTTTCATCTCCTTCTTTCTAACCCTTCTTTGTACAATCATCCATGAACCATAAATCTTCTGTAAAAGCTTTAACTATTGTTCTTTTTTGTCTTCCTCTATCACTTGACTCTGTGTGTCCCTTTCACTTTGTGATTTAGGTTATTATTCATCATTGTATAACTCTAAAGGAAGCAAGCCCTAACCCATACCACTGTACAGCAAGCAACAAACAAAGAGATATAACCGCTATTTAACCTAGCTTTTTTACGTGAAATATTCGATCAAAATATTTTACGAAGCTTTTCATAAATTACTGATTTTGTTTGGGACTCACTCCAACCTTTTCTATCTCACACTCCCAATCCTACTTTCACTTTCGCCATGACTCCACCAAATTTACCCACCGGAAAACCATATTCGTTTCTAATGAACAAAGAACGTCCATCGTCACGTCAAAACCCTCTCAAAGTCAACAAAGAATCCCACAAGATCACCAAGAATAATCCGCCATTGCCAAAACCTCAGAATTCCATCCAGCAGATAGAGGAGCCTCGAATTATCTATACGGTGCCACAACGAGTCATCCACGTCGCTCCCCATGACTTCAAAGACGTCATCCAGCGCCTCACCGGTACCGATCAACCCACCAGAGTCACTGAAGTTATTTCGCCGGCAGCGAGGCTTGCTTCGAATGAAAGAACGAGTCCGGAGAAGAAAGAAAGGTCTTCTTGGAGTAACGGAGACGATGACATGATGCGGATGTTGGATAATGGCGTGCAAACGAGTCAGTTTCCAGGTATCTTATTGCCAGAACCGGCGGTTCTGCCGCCGTTGCTTTATGAGAATTTTGTGCCACCGGTATTACCGCAAATGCAGTATAACAATTTTTTGCCACCGGTATTGCCGCAAAAACAGTATAACCGTTATTTACCACCGACGTTGCCGCAAATACAGCGTAACAACTTTTTGCCGGCGACGTTGCCACCATTTTCTCAGGCGAATTTGCCCCCGATACCTTCAGATACTTTCTTGAAGAACACTTGGCAGCGGAAACCGTCGGATATTCTCTCGCCGGTGACTTTGCCACAATCAGATATTTTCTTGCCTGACAGAGGATTACCGTCGGATATTTTCTCGCCGGTGACATTGCCACCCACACAGTCAGGTAATTTCTTGCCAAACAATTGGAAGCCCTCGGATATTTTATTGTCAGATACTTATCTACATCCAGATGTTTTCTCTCCGTCGAGAATGCTATCGACACAGTCGGATAATTTGTTGCCGGACAATTGGTCACCATCGCATATTTTACGGCAATCGTCGGATATTTTCCCGCCGGTGACATTACCACCGAAACAGTCAGACATTCGCTCAGCAGATAAGTGGTCACCGTCGAAAATTTTATCACAGGACCCTTGGTCCCCGTCAGATATTTTATCGGCAGACACTAGGCAACAGTCTGATGTTCTCTCGCCGGCAACATTACCATCGGCACAATCAGATACTTTCTCGACAGATCCTTGGAAGCAGATAGAGTCAGATATTTTCCGGCCGCTAGAAGTGCCACCAACACCATCAGACACTGGGCTATCGTCGGATACATTCTCACCGGAGACAATATTACAACGGAAACGGAATGAAGTATTTTCACCGGTTTTAGGCCCGCAGTCGCAGACGGTGTTGTCTTATCCTCACGTTTGGCGTAAGAAGAACAACGTCTTTGAAGAACCGCCGGAAATTATCCCCGCTGACGTTGTTCCGCCACAGAGGCCATCGAACCAGTTCAATTCTTACAATTACAACTAAGTTAATTTGTTTTTTTTTTTTTCTTCATGTTTTCTCTTTATGATTGAGTAGGGAGATACATAGAACACTAATTCAGTGTTTTTTATTATGCCTTCTTGTTTAGAAAATTGTAGATATAAACTTTGCATTTGCATGCCTTCTGTTTCTTACTATTTAGCTCAATTTAATTCATTGATAGTTTAATCAGAACTATAATATTAAATAAACAGACTTACATTGATTTTAATCATTGAGATTCTATGAATGGTAATGAAGGCCGTAATAAAGGCAAATGGAAAATTATATTTTTCATATCTAACTGATTCATCTAGAAATAAGGAAACTAATTAACCTAAATATATGGAACTTCTAACTATATTATGGTATATTTATTTATATAATTAAAAAATATATGAAAAAAAAACTTTATATATTGAACGGTTCTTTTGATTTAAAAATAAGTTTGTTTTTCTTAAAAACGATGACATGTGAATGCGGCATTTTTGTCGACGGTATGAGATTCAGTTTCCCTTTAATTAGCTATGTTTGTTTTCCTTAAAAACGATGACGTGTGAATGCGGCATTTTTGTCGACGGTATGAGATTCAGTTTCCCTTTTAGCCGTGAGAAGTAACATGATATAGGGTCCGTTTGTTTCAGCTTTAAAAAAATGATTTTTTTTTAATTTTTTAAAATAGATTTTTTTTTTAGTAAGCAAGAGATATTATAAATGAAAAAGGAGAACAAAGGTTCTCCAAACCTTACAAGCGGAAGCGGGAAAAGACCCGACCAAAAGGAAAACTACAAACCAACTACTACAACGAGAGGAAAAACAAAGGGTCCGTAACAAACTCGTAAGACCATTTACAATGGTTGAAAAACTCAACACCCACTTTTTCAACTCCCAACACTCCACATCATTTTCTCTTTCCTCCACCTAATAACTCAACACCCATTCAACTTTTACCCTCTCCAATGGTTTTTCACTCAACACCCTACCCCACCACTTTTTATTTTCATATTCTTATTTAAATTTTATTTTTATTTTTATGATTACATAAAATTACAATTATCGATTAAAATTAAATTAAAATAATAAATACTTAATAATTTATTTTTTAATTTTTTGTAATAAAAACAAAATTTATTTAAATAATTGGATACGATACAAATCATCTTAAATTAATTCAAAATACAACACACAATTAACGTAATTAGTACGTTACAAATAATTTAAAATGCAATACAACACACAAGTAACGTAATTAGTACGATACAAATAATTTAAAATGCAATACAACACACAAATAATTCAATCACGGAACATTCCAAACTTTGTCCATATGTGCTTCACTAGATCGGCTTGCAATTCTTGATGAACATTTGGATCACGGAACTCTGATCTAGCACGCACATGATTTGCAAAAGCGGGTAACACCTCGGTCGAGTATGGTTGTGGTGCACTAGATCCACTTTCCCCAGATTGCTCAAAATCGGTCCAACGTTGAGAATATGAATCTCGTTCATCCTCAACAATCATATTATGTAATATGATGCATAACCTCATGATGATACCCAAATCAGCTATGTCCCACAAGCGAGCTGGTTCACGGATGATTTTAAATCGAGCTTGGAGCACTCCAAATGCACGTTCGATGTCCTTCCGACATCCCTCCTGAAATTTTGCAAATAATTTATCGGGTTCACTTTGAGGAAGTCTAATCGATTTGACGAAAGTTGGATAAGAAGGGTGTAGCAACCTGCCTTAAAAATTATAGATTTAGAGTCGCCACCTATTCTACCAAGGCGAATAGGAAACCTATGCAATTAAGAGATCGGGTAAGATACTATATTCAGGTCGAGGGAAGGTGTTAGGCACCCTCAACCCTTTCCTATTGGCTTTGAATCTAAGGATAAAGGTTTATGGTTAAAATTGAGGTTTATAGCTAAGGAAGTGAATAGGGGAAAAATTGAGATTTTAGGGAAGGGGACTTGCCTTGTTGCCAAGTGCCTACGTACCTCTTTATGGAGGATCAGAGTCTACGTAGTTCGGGGCACAGGATTGTACGCCTTAGAATTGAATTGAATGTGGTTTGAAGTTGTTTTGAAATCGTTTTTGAAATGCGAATGTTCGAAGGTATTTTGAGTTACCTTATCGTAGTTATGAACATCGCAGTGTTGAAACACCGTAGTATCGTGGTTTAGTGTATTTTGAGTATTTTAGGATTTGGGCGTACAACCCTGGTTTGATTTAGCACTATTAACCGCAACGATTAATAGATTTGATCGCCATAGTTAACAGATTTGAAATTGCACCGTTACCAATTTTAATCAATTGATTTGATTATTACTGATAACGAATTAGGATATTTTATAAATTTTTAATAATTAGTTTGTATCGTTACCCCTCGTAATCGATTGATTCGATTAAAAAGAATAGCGAATTAGAATAAGGAAGATAGAAAGATTAATCATCGCGACTAATAAGATAGTCGAAACCATTTAATCGAATAGAAATTAATTATATTTAATTAAATAACATTTTAATTAATATTCATTTTTGACCATAGCGATTAATTAATTTAATCGGAACGAACAACAAATTAGAACTTTTAATATAAGTATCATATAATAATTTAATTATGAAAATAATCATCATTATATAAATAAATATATTAAATAAGAATTAATTAAAACATATAATTAATAAAAATTAATTTAGTTTATCAGGGTTAGAATTTAGTGTGGCAGTTTGGAAGGACTATGGTATAGACCCCAAGGCTGGGCACGTTAGATCTAGGCTGGTGATTATCCTAGGGTGAGATCTTGAGGGTCCACAGTGAGGCCCATAGTCATGGACGCATGGAATCAAGGAGAGAATTTGAGAAAAATAATATGTGGGCATGGGGGATCGAACCCACACCCTTAAGCATTTTACCAGCGTCCCCAACCAACCCAACTAGACACGATATCTGTTAGGGAAACGCAACCAACAACATGTATAAAATATATGAGCATCCAGATCCAAAACGCGCGCGTGAATTCAAATAAGCCAGTGGCGCGCCGACACATCATCATCGTCCCCAATACTGCCTGAGAACTCTGCAAACTTAGCTACGGATTTGCTACGATTTCATTCGTAGCAAGATTTCTTAAAAAAAATAGCGAATAGCCCCTGTGCAGTTATGAATATGGCGCGACCCCCTCACCTTCATCGTCTACCTCTCACGAGTCTAACCATGGTATTATGTTAGCCTAATTTAACCTCAAGGGAGAACCCCCAATCACGAACCCTAGGGCTCGAACGGCCTCTAATGGCAGACCAAGATTAAAGCATTTAAACTCCACAAAATTAATCCAAAAACAACCAGGGCATCAAGACAAACCAGTATATACGATCAAAACATCATGAGAGTGCCTATAATATACTAATCAAATCCAAGTTTGAAGTGACTTACTTTGACAAAATTGAGGCAATTCTGGGGGTGTTGATGCTATTCTATTATCCAGACACGTTCAGAGCCCTCCAGTGAACCTTTTGCATCCTTCAATTCTTGTTGAAAGCCACAAATTCTTTGAAAACGATTTTGAGTTCTTTGGTGATTTTTTTTGGTTCTTGCAAGTGTGCCTCCCTTCAGAAATTCGTCCCCTAATCCCATGCTTTATGTATACTACTTATAGGGGAGTAAATTAGGTCTAAAGAGGAGCCCTAGAATCTCTTAAATCAAAACTTGCCATAGTTGAGAAACTTGATTTGTTTCTTGAATAATAAGCTACTACATTTGGCCAAAATTTAATTTATTCTTCCCTAATCCAATCATCACGAAATTAGCAATATATTTTATCATTAATATTGATTGGAAATCACCAAAATATATTTTCCAACAAAATATTTGATTTTCCCACTTATTTAAATCATAAAAAATCAATTTTAAATGAAATAAAATTGTGTAAAGTCAAATAAAATGTTATTATTCGTGGCATGTACTTTGGATAACTTATGGGCCAAGTTTAAGTCATAAAATATAGGCCCACTTGCAAGAAATTCAATTTGGACTTCCTTTATTTCACATTTGGTCCTTTAAAATTACCCAACTTTGACCAAGTATATCTCACTCAATTTTTAAGCTATGAGTGAGTTCTAAGACTTTTTGGAAACCTTAAGAGGTCCTCTATAAGCCACTTTGGAATATATTTTTCATTTGGAGCTTTTATCTTGATCATATCCTCTTTGGGAAAAAACTGCTTTTGGAGGATGCCTGAAAATGACCTGTAATCTTTTGCATTGTATCTCTCAAATGAATCATTTCTAGCCCAGGCTTGTGAGAGGCAAAGTTGTAGAGAATCCAATTTCCTTTAAAATAGGCTTTGAGTGTGGAATTTTTGATGTTCCATGTGAAAGTTATGCCCAGTCAAAGTTGGGTTGACTTTCTCCTAAGAAACCCTAATTTGAACCTTTTTGTATTTGTTCATCTCTGAGTTTCTATTAATGGAATCATGATCAATCCTTGATCAAATGATGGTTATACTTCACATACTTGATGTTGACCAGAATTGGGAGGCTTTGACTATGCTCTGATTATGGTTGACTTTTAGGTCAAACTAGTTGACTGTGGATCATCTGAACTTTTGAATGAGTAACCTTTGGGATTCGAATCTTGAACTTTAAATCATTGTGAATGGAGTATGGAAGGCAAATTTTGGGGTATGACAACTGCCCCTGTTCAATCTTCTTGAACCTGAAGAGGTAGAAGATGATTGGACACTGAAATGCCCTGAAATTTGCTTGCGTAGGGAAAGAGTTCTGTGGGAGATGGGCTTATAGATGCCATCTACTTGTTTGACAAGATGCTTGTCCAGAGCATATGCTCTTCATACTAGGATCATATTGATCGTATCTGAGGAGAGAGGGAGTAATGTCTTGCATAAGACTACCTGAAGAGGTTCCTGAATAGGGTATATCGAAAGTTGATGCGAAGAAGCTTAGGCTTTGAACAATGCTTAGGAAGAATGTCTTGGAGAAGACTAACTGAGGAGTTCTTTAAAAGAAACTAAGTGTGTCTTAGAAAAGAATGGATAAACATTTTAAGAAGGCTACCTAGAAAGGCATGATATGTCTTAAACAAGATTCACCTGGAGAGGCTTTTAGTAAGGATATGGAATGTCTTAAACAAGATTAACCTAAAGGAGTTCCTGGAAAGGATATGAAAACATCTTAAACAAGATTTCCTAGACAGGTTATGACACGTCTTAAACAAGACTCACCTGGAAAGGCTCTTAGATAGGATACGGGATATCTTAAACAAGACTTACCTAGAGAGGTTCCTATAGAGGGAACGATATGTTTTAAACAAAACTATCTTGAAAGATTCCTATAAAGGATATGGTATGTTTTAAACAAAACTACCTATAAAGGTTCCTATAAAGGACATGATACGTTTTAAACAAAACTATCTAGAAAGATTCCTATAAAGGACCCGATACGTTTTAAACAAAACTATCTAGAAAGATTCCTATAAAGGACACGATACGTTTTAAACAAAACTATCTAGAAAGATTCCTATAAAGGACCCAAAACGTTTTAAATAAAACTACCTAGAAAGGTTCCTATAAAGGTCATGGGACGTTTTAAACAAAACTACCTAGAAAGGTTCCTATAAAGGTCGTGGAACGTTTTAAACAAAACTACCTAGAAAGGTTCGGATACGTCTTACACAAGACTGCTTGGAAAGGATAGGATACATCTTAAACAAGATTGCCTAGAAAGGTTAGGATACGTCTTAAACAAGACTGCTTGGGAAGGTTGATAATTGTCTTGGACAAGACTACCTGGAGAGGTAAGAAATTCTTTGATTGCTTCTAGATTGTCTTTGAAGAAAGACTTGGAATGAGGTATTGGAATTGTATCTGTTAAGATTGAATCGTTGATACGATCGTATTTGTGCTGTAATGTGATGATAACATCCTCTTGATTATGAAGTGACCTGAAAAGGCAGCGTTAGTTTTATGCAATGTCATGATGCATGTGTCATGTAATGAGATTCTCAAAATAAATGAGAGTTAGGCATGTATGCCGACTCCATATTGTAGGTTATTAGTAATACAGGCGTAAGAAGGCCAATTATGCAACCATGCTTCTTGTATGATACTTAGAGCAATCTCTCCGAAATCGGAAGTCTCGAGAGACATGTCCCTTAACCTGAAGGAAGTATATTTAGAGAGAACTCGAATTTTACCAAGTCACACCATGAACCTGATGTGCATTGCCCCAGTGGTTGAATCCTTGAAAAAGAATGCCCCTAGTCAATAGGATCCTTGATTGTAAGTATTGATTTGAATGTGAAGCAGATGCTTTTCAGAGTGAGTCATGCGCTTCGGTCACGCCTGCCGGACAGTGATTTGCCGAGTACTCAGAATGAGATGATGTCTTTTATAAGATTACCTGAAGAGGTCCTTGGAAAGAAATGGGAAATTGTCTTAAACAAGATTGTGCTTTAAACAAAGCTCAAAGGAATATGTTTGTGACGAGGGTAAAAAGATATTCCTAT
Source organism: Vicia villosa (assembly GCF_029867415.1). Lineage (NCBI taxonomy): Eukaryota > Viridiplantae > Streptophyta > Magnoliopsida > Fabales > Fabaceae > Vicia > Vicia villosa. The sequence goes on along the minus strand of NC_081182.1, from coordinate 41,523,050 downwards.
AGAGGATGGAGACTGTTTTAAGGAGTGTGGGGTTTTAAACAAAACTTAGGAAACTCATCTTGAAGAAGATCGCCCTAGAAAGGATGGTGAACTGTCTTAGAGAAGACTCGGTACTTCAAAGTTTGACAAGGTTTTTGGAAGCATAAGAGAAGTTTGAATATGTCTACAAAAGACTAACTAAAAAAGTTAAAAGATGTCTTACAGAAGACTACCTAGAAAAGGTTCGTAGAAAGGCAACTGTCTTAGAGAAGACTGTCTGAAAGGGTTTGAAAATAGAAAGGATAAGAAGATGGGTCTTTAAAAGACTGTCTGGAAAAGGTTCCCAGAAAGGGTAAGGAGTGTTTGAACATGTCTTAAAGAAGACTGCATGGATAGAATGAGAAATATCCTATAAAGGTTCCTGGAAAGGATGTGAGAGTGGCATTAACATCATCTGATACTGAGTGACCTTTGCAACGTGCCCCCAGATAATGGGCTTGCCCCATGGGCTATCCAGCATCTTTGAGAGATTCTATGGATCTTGATTAGATTGCCCCATGTAAATGGGATGATGACGAGTTATGCCATGTGTACACATTAGCCATCCTAGTCATGCGTAAGAGATGTTTCTTTTTTTTTGACAAGCTTTTAAAAGCTACTTCATCAGTCAGTAGGATTTTTAGCCATTAGTCCTGCCCCATGCAACTTCTCCCTGATGTTAACATTTAAATCTATATAGACAAGTGTACCTTATAATGAAATGCAAATGCATACGTCTGTCTTGAAAGTTTGAAAACATTTTTGAGTAACACAAAGTTTTTTTTTTTGTAAGAAAGTGATATCAACTCGAGAGTTATAGTAGACCTTAAGGAGTCGGGATACCTTTGGTAACGGTATGCTTTCGAACTAACCATGCTTCAGTTAGGACTTTTCAGGGTTGTAACGTGGCCTGGTTCACGGTTTAAAGAAACAAAGGATAGAGGCTCAAAGTTTATTTGTACCCATCCCAATCTTCGTGATGTTCTCCGGTCCTATGCTCAGTTAACTATGCATTTAGTCTCCAAAAGAATTTGGGAATTGTGACATTGACATTTATGATGGTTCAAAACCAAAGGTTTATCTGCAAAGGCAGTCATTCTCCCTTTTTTGTAATATTTTCCTTTTGTCGAAGGTATATAGTAACCTTTTTTCGACTTTGTTATCCCTAACTTTTTCTGAACTGTTTGTTTTAAAACCACAGTCAGCGGGATGCCCTAATTTTGCCTAAGTCTCCTTAATAGGTTTTGACTTAGCAGGCTTTTGCATTGCCTTCTCTTTTTTTTTCTTTGCGGATATTGACTGCCAGGCTTAATCATGACGGAGAACCATCGGTGGTTATGTTCAAAGGAACAGTTTTGAATAATTAAGTTAACTGAGCGGCTACCCTACCCCAGGTTATATATTAAGGGTTTTATTTTGTATGAAGGAAAACTCCTACTTCTTTGGGCTCAAAGGGGTTGACGAGGGATTAACATCCTTATATCTCCATTATTTTAGGGATTGAACAAATGCCTGTACATCGTCAACACGGTCTGTTCGAAAGCATAGTGCACGAAATTATGGTATCGTTTTCGTCATTCTCCCTCTAAAGGTGTAAAACTTTCAGCGAGAGTTGAATATCACAAATGAGAAAATCGAGTAAAACTCAGTTTTAAATATAGTGAGAACACTAGGAATGAATCAAGACAAACGTAAGCAATGCATTAATGATTGTTGTAAAGTACATAGCATATGTCATAAGACTAATGTTTAAACAAGCGGAAAGAAATTGCGAAGGAAAACAAAGCTAATGATCTAAGAAATCCTCTTTCTATCCACCTATGGCGTTAGGCTTGTGAGGATCTTCGAACTCAATGAGCCCTTCTTCAATCAAATCTTGGATCTTGTGCTTTAACGGCCCACAGTCCTCTGTATCATGGCCAGGACTGTCTGAATGATAAGCGCACCTAGCATGATACTTGTACCCAGGAGCGGGGTTAGCTGGAGCTGAGTATGGAGGCAGCAGAGTTACCAGGTTCTGGCTGAGCAGACGTTGCAAAGCTTGAGACAATGGCATGTACAACGGAGTGAATGATCGTTTTGGCTTGGACCTCCAGGTGCGTTGGCCACCCTGTTGCTTTTGCTGATCCATTGATCTCTTCTGCTGAAATCTTGTTGGATAATATGGTCGGGATGTTAGGTTATCCTTCCCAATGGTCCCTTGTTCTGGAGATAGAAGAGGAATCTTCTCTTAATGTCATGAAAATGATGTGTATGCCATGCATGATATGTATGATATCTTTTTTTCTTTCTTTTTTTTTTTGAATAAAATATGATGCAAGAATGCCCCTGATGTATGATGAATGGAAAAAGAAATAATAAAAAAAATGATCAACACATATATATACATATAGCACATAATCACATAAGTTCATAGGTTCGACGTAGCGGCTCTTGGGAGCCAACCTTTTTATAGGGGGTTCTAGAAGGTCTCATGGGGTGGTTCGTAGCCTCTGAGACTTTTTGTCTCTTTGGGTTTTAGAACAACTCATTTTATCCATGAGGTTCGAATTTTTGGGGTAGGTTCTCGGAGAGATCAGCCAAGTATCCAGTCCTGCCCTCAACAAAGTCAAGCCTCGTTTTGGACATTTCCGAATACTCAACCCACTCCGAGTGGAGTTATCAATGAGACTCGTAGGCGATTCATGCTCCCCTATTGATCTCAAAGTTAACTTCCACACTTAGGGTTTTAACATTACATAATATGTCAGCGGTGCATATAAAAATATGACAATTAGGCAATTAAATATAAATATATTAACATAAACAATTAAATATAAACATATTATAAACAATTAAATATTTTTAGATAAAAAACAAATAAAATATTTTTTTTAAAAAAAAAAATAAAATAATTACAAACCCTAAAAAAGGCGAATTAGCCAAACCCTAAAAAGTTGTCAAACCTAAACCCTGCCAAAACCTAAAACCTATAGGAGCATAGTATTCACCATTTAAGTTATCCCCAGCAGAGTCGCCAGCTGTAGCAACCTGCCCTAAAAATTATAGATTTAGAGTCGCCACCTATTCTACCAAGGCGAATAGGAAACCTATGCAATTAAGAGATCGGGTAAGATACTATATTCAGGTCGAGGGAAGGTGTTAGGCACCCTCAACCCTTTCCTATTGGCTTTGAATCTAAGGATAAAGGTTTATGGTTAAAATTGAGGTTTATAGCTAAGGAAGTGAATAGGGAAAAATTGAGATTTTAGGGAAGGGGACTCGCCTTGTTGCCAAGTGCCTACGTACCTCTTTATGGAGGATCAGAGTCTACGTAGTTCGGGGCACAGGATTGTACGCCTTAGAATTGAATTGAATGTGGTTTGAAGTTGTTTTGAAATCGTTTTTGAAATGCGAATGTTCGAAGGTATTTTGAGTTACCTTATCGTAGTTATGAACATCGCAGTGTTGAAACACCGTAGTATCGTGGTTTAGTGTATTTTGAGTATTTTAGGATTTGGGCGTACAACCCTGGTTTGATTTAGCACTATTAACCGCAACGATCAATAGATTTGATCGCCATAGTTAACAGATTTGAAATTGCACCGTTACCAATTTTAATCAATTGATTTGATTATTACTGATAACGAATTAGGATATTTTATAAATTTTTAATAATTAGTTTGTATCGTTACCCCTCGTAATCGATTGATTCGATTAAAAAGAATAGCGAATTAGAATAAGGAAGATAGAAAGATTAATCATCGCGACTAATAAGATAGTCGAAACCATTTAATCGAATAGAAATTAATTATATTTAATTAAATAACATTTTAATTAATATTCATTATTGACCATAGCGATTAATTAATTTAATCGGAACGAACAACAAATTAGAACTTTTAATATAAGTATCATATAATAATTTAATTATGAAAATAATTATCATTATATAAATAAATATATTAAATAAGAATTAATTAAAACATATAATTAATAAAAATTAATTTAGTTTATCAGGGTTAGAATTTAGTGTGGCAGTTTGGAAGGACTATGGTATAGACCCCAAGGCTGGGCACGTTAGATCTAGGCTGGTGATTATCCTAGGGTGAGATCTTGAGGGTCCACAGTGAGGCCCATAGTCATGGACGCATAGAATCAAGGAGAGAATTTGAGAAAAATAATATGTGGGCATGGGGGATCGAACCCACACCCTTAAGCCTTTTACCAGCGTCCCCAACCAACCCAACTAGACACGATATCTGTTAGGGAAACGCAACCAACAACATGTATAAAATATATGAGCATCCAGATCCAAAACGCGCGCGTGAATTCAAATAAGCCAGTGGCGCGCCGACACATCATCATCGTCCCCAATACTGCCTGAGAACTCTGCAAACTTAGCTACGGATTTGCTACGATTTCATTCGTAGCAAGATTTCTTAAAAAAAATAGCGAATAGCCCCTGTGCAGTTATGAATATGGCGCGACCCCCTCACCTTCATCGTCTACCTCTCACGAGTCTAACCATGGTATTATGTTAGCCTAATTTAACCTCAAGGGAGAACCCCCAATCACGAACCCTAGGGCTCGAACGACCTCTAATGGCAGACCAAGATTAAAGCATTTAAACTCCACAAAATTAATCCAAAAACAACCAGGGCATCAAGACAAACCAGTATATACGATCAAAACATCATGAGAGTGCCTATAATATACTAATCGAATCCAAGTTTGAAGTGACTTACTTTGACAAAATTGAGGCAATTCTGGGGGTGTTGATGCTATGCTATTATCCAGACACGTTCAGAGCCCTCCAGTGAACCTTTTGCATCCTTCAATTCTTGTTGAAAGCCACAAATTCTTTGAAAACGATTTTGAGTTCTTTGGTGATTTTTTTTGGTTCTTGCAAGTGTGCCTCCCTTCAGAAATTTGTCCCCTAATCCCATGCTTTATGTATACTACTTATAGGGGAGTAAATTAGGTCTAAAGAGGAGCCCTAGAATCTCTTAAATCAAAACTTGCCATAGTTGAGAAACTTGATTTGTTTCTTGAATAATAAGCTACTACATTTGGCCAAAATTTAATTTATTCTTCCCTAATCCAATCATCACGAAATTAGCAATATATTTTATCATTAATATTGATTGGAAATCACCAAAATATATTTTCCAACAAAATATTTGATTTTCCCACTTATTTAAATCATAAAAAATCAATTTTAAATGAAATAAAATTGTGTAAAGTCAAATAAAATGTTATTATTCGTGGCATGTACTTTGGATAACTTATGGGCCAAGTTTAAGTCATAAAATATAGGCCCACTTGCAAGAAATTCAATTTGGACTTCCTTTATTTCACATTTGGTCCTCTAAAATTACCCAACTTTGACCAAGCATATCTCACTCAATTTTTAAGCTATGAGTGAGTTCTAAGACTTTTTGGAAACCTCAAGAGGTCCTCTATAAGCCACTTTGGAATATATTTTTCATTTGGAGCTTTTATCTTGATCATATCCTCTTTGGGAAAAAACTGCTTTTGGAGGATGCCTGAAAATGACCTGTAATCTTTTGCATTGTATCTCTCAAATGAATCATTTCTAGCCCTGGCTTGTGAGAGGCAAAGTTGTAGAGAATTCAATTTCCTTTAAAATAGGCTTTGAGTGGGGAATTTTTGATGTTCCATGTGAAAGTTATACCCAGTCAAAGTTGGGTTGACTTTCTCCTAAGAAACCCTAATTTGAACCTTTTTGTATTTGTTCATCTCTGAGTTTCTATTAATGGAATCATGATCAATCCTTGATCAAATGATGGTTATACTTCACATACTTGATGTTGACCAGAATTGGGAGGCTTTGATTATGCTCTGATTATGGTTGACTTTTAGGTCAAACCAGTTGACTGTGGATCATCTGAACTTTTGAATGAGTAACCTTTGGGATTCGAATCTTGAACTTTAAATCATTGTGAATGGAATATGGAAGGCAAATTTTGGGGTATGACAAAGGGTAGATACCATCAGCTAGATAGTATACCATATTATATGGACGTTGATTCACAAAGAAATTCACACTTGGAGCCTTTCCCTGTTCCACGTCATCAAACACTGGTGACCGGTCTAGAACGTTTATATCGTTCAACGTTCCCGGACATCCAAAAAAGGCATGCCAGATCCATAGGTCATGAGATGCAACTGCTTCAAGAATAACCGTGGTGGTTCCCTTATCCCCTCTAGTAAATTGTCCTTCCCATGCTTTAGGACAATTTTTCCACTCCCAGTGCATGCAGTCAATACTCCCAATCATCCTTGGGAACCCCCGCATTTCACTAACATGCAGTATTCTTTGCAGGTCATCTTGGGTTGGTGCTCTCAGATACACTTGCTCGTACAAGCGTATGATTCCTTTACAGAATCTACGTAAGCACTCCAATGCTGTAGTACCTCCTATTTTGATGTACTCATCGACCGCATCTGCTGCCACACCATATGCTAACATTCGCATTGCTGTGGTACATTTTGCTAAGGGTGATATACCTTCTTTATTGGCTGCATCAACTCGCTGGGTGAAGTAGTTATCACTACTTGAAAGGTCCCCAACGATTCGAAGGAAAACATTTTTTTTCATCCGGTACCGACGACGAAACATTGCATCGTTATATGTAGGCTCATTGGCAAAGTAGTTGTCAATTAGTCTTTGGTTTGCCGCTGCATGATCTCTATTGAGATATTTTCTAGTTAGTTGTGTTGAAAACTCGGGAAATTCAGGTACACCACCACTTGGAAAATTTGCATTCGCCATTGTCACATAACCATTAAACGGGGGTGTTTGAGATGGATTTCTCGGCATAGATCCATAATATGGTTGAAAGTTTGGAACAGAGGATGACTGGTTGAAATTTGGTGGAAAACCAAAATTAGGTATGTTTTGAGGATGTTGGTTGGAAAATTGATTTGGATTTTGATAATAGTTGGGAGTTTGATAATTGTTGGGATTTTGAAAATTGTTGGGATTTTGGTTAAATGGAAAATTAGCAGAATTTTGAGTGTTAAAATGATTATTGGGATCCATTTCACTAAAAAAAGACACTTAACTTTAAAAAAAACACTAATAGAAAGATAATAATAGAGAAAGATAGTGAAAAACTTGGTTTTTTTTTCTGTGTCCAAATCAAATGAACCAAGTCTCTATTTATAGAGAAAAAAAAATCATGAATTTTGGTATAAAAAAAAAAATTAATTTGCAACGAAATAATTGAGTTCAAAGTATTAAATGGATAAAAATCTGGCCAGCCAATCACAAACAGCCAAGTGGCATTAATTATCTCTTTTCTCTTTCTCTCTCCGCGTGGGATAAAGCCCACTCTCACTGCCAGAGAGTGGCTCACACGCGCCAGCTTTGGGCCATTCAGGCGCTGCCACGTCATCCTGTGGGACAGTTTACTTGGTGTTGAGTTTGTTCAACATCTCTCTCCTCCAACACACACTCGACACCACTTTACACACCCCATTGCACATCATTTTCCCATGTTGACTTCAATTCAACTCCCCATTGCACTTGGTCTAATAGGAGAAATTGGGATGTGTAATTTTACCGCAAAACATCCACTTCCAAGCTAAAGCTTTGATATTCCAAACTATATCGTTAATACTCCACCTATCCTTCCTAAAACGCACACCGTTTCTAAGAATCCAAAGGGTCCAAACACAAGCAAGCCAAATCATTCCCTCCTTTCCTTTTGACACTTTCTTCAAACGGAAGAAGGTATGCCAATCCAAAAAAATAGTTTTGCAATCTTCCTCATCCTTCTCCTTTTTTCCCACCCAACCGGCAACTTCCCGCCACACCTTCTTGACCACCTCACAAGAAAAAAAGAAATGCCTCATATTCTCCCCACAATTGTCACAAAGAATACAATTTAAACTATCCGCGGGAATTGCCATACCTCTTCTCACCAAGAGATCTAAAGTAGGAAGTCTATTTCGGAAAAGTCTCCAACCAAACGCCTTCACTTTAAAGGAACCTCCAATTTCCATAGAATCCCAAACACCTCATAATTTTTGTCAAAAGGACCATGAGGAGTCCGAACACGCCTAATATACTCATAACATGAAGCAACCGAGTATTTCGGACCCATATCCGCCTTTCCCGTCCACTCCACCGCATCCCTACCTTCCTTCAAACCTCCAAAGTCCTCCAACCGGCCCTTAAGAGCGTCATACATACTATCGGCCCCTTCATCCCCCAACACCCCTTCTTTCACACCTAAATCCCCCCATTTCCATATACCTCTTCCCAACCTCCCATGGCCGCAACCGAAACCTTCTTCAAGCAAGATTTTTCAAATACAACCGAAAAGATCTCTCTAAGTGGTCTCTCATCCAACCAAGAGGATTCCCAAAACGGAGTGGAAAAACCATTATACACTTTAAATCTACACTTTTCAACAATGGGATCAAACAATGAAAAAGAATTAGCTTTAACTAAATCCTTCCACCAAATTGAACAATTGGAGGAAACTTTACTCCCTCTCCCATCATCGCAAACAATAGGGTTTAAATCACCATATCTTGATTTCAAAATTTTGTACCATAAAGAGAGCAAAATTGAACAACTTGATATTTTTCACCCCTAAACCTCCATCCTCGAAAGGCAAGTTGATATCACTCCATTTTACCCAATGAATTTTCCTCTTATCCTCCACTCCTCCCCAAAGAAATTTGTTTTGGATACTAGTAAAATATTTCACCACTCTAGAAGGAACTTTGTAAAAAGACATGGTGAAAATAGCTAAAGAACTAAGCACAGACTTCAAGAGAGTAATTCTTCCACCTAAATTCAAAAAACGGTTTGTCCAACCTTCCAATCTACTCTTCATTTTAGCCACAAGAGGATTCCAAGTAGATTCCTTCCTCGGATTGCAACCAATCAGAATACCAAGAAATTGAAAGTTAGACTCTTCTAACTTGCAAGAAAGATAGTGAGAAGCGGCCTCCAAAAAATTGATATTAGAATTAATCCCAATTAATTTACTTTTATGGAAATTAATGCCTAATCCCGAAACAATTTCGAAAGCCCTAAGAACCACTTTCAAAGCACGGACATGTTTCCAACTCCCTTCCCCCATGATCAAAGTGTCGTCCGCGAATTGAAGAATGTCCACACTACAAGTTTTGCTAAGAGTGAAATTTTGGAGCTCTCCAATTTGAATGGAATGCTTCACAAGACCCGTTAATCCTTCCGCCACCAACACAAAAAGGAAAGGAGAAAGAGGATCTCCTTGCCTCAAACCCTTATGAACCGAGAATTCCTTTGAAGGGCTCCCGTTCACAAGCACCGACATCTTACTATTAAAGATCAACAACTCCATCCACCTCATCCATTTGTTACCGAATCCCATCCTTTTTAACATGTATCTTAAGAAACTCCAATTAACCTTGTCATAGGCCTTCTCAAAATCAACCTTGAAAAGAAGACAATTTTTTCCCTCCTTTCTAGCAAAATCCACCACCTCATTCGCCACCAAAACCCCATCCAACAATTGTCTACCGGGAACGAAAGCACTTTGAGAATTGGATATAATCGAACCAAGCACCCCTTTTAGTCTACCCGCCAAAAGCTTAGCCACCACCTTGTACATGCATTCTACTAGGCAAATGAGTCTATAATCGTTCAAACTCAAGGGATTTTTGCATTTGGGAATGAGAGTGAGGAAAGAAGAGCTCACCGCCCTAGAAATGAAGTTCCCTTCAAAGAAAGACTTGAAGAAGTTAATGAAATCATCTTTGATAATATGCCAACACTTCTTTAAGAACAAAAAAGAAAACCCATCCGGGCCCGGACTTTTGTCCCCTCCACAATTCCACACCGCCTCCTTTATTTCATTTTCAAGAAAAGGTTTTTCAATCTCCGAAGCTTCACCTCCACTAATGGATCTAAAATGAATTCCATCCAAAGTCGGTCTCACCGTATCGGTTTCATGAAATTTTTCATTAAAATGATTGAAAACCGCTTCCCTCACTTCTACCACCGTCTCAACCATCCTCCCCTCAAGATTAAAAGGCCCTAAGTGGTTCATCCTTCTTCTTTGTTTCATAATTTTGTGGAAAAAAACACTATTGTTGTCTCCTTCTTTAATCCAATTCACTCTAGATTTTTGTAGAAGCATTCTTTCCTTTAGCCTTAAGTTCTTTCAAAATCTACCACAAGCTTCCCTTCTCAAACACATATTCTCTTCAAACTTATCAATATCATCCTCCATTAACATCTCATCGGCCAAGTTCATCTCTTGAACCCCATCCTCCATCTCCAACTCAATCCTCCCAAACACCTCTTTATTCCACCATTTAAGTTTGTCTTTCAAAAGCCGAAGCTTTTCTTTTAGAACAAAATCACCTCTTCCCTCTATCTTCATACTCTTCCATTCTTCCTCCACAAACGTCATGAAAGACTCCAAAGTGAACCACTCATTATTGAATCTAAAAGGTTTAGGCCCCCAATTCACCTTGTCCGACTTCACCCATATAGGACAATGATCCGAAACATCTCGATCTCCAATAAGTTGGCCAATCACCTCCCATCTACTCACCACCTTACTAGATAAAAGGAACCGATCAATTCTACTTTTCGATTTGCCGTCACCACTAAACCAAGAAAATTTCTTCCCTTTACACGGTATGTCCACCAATAGAGTCTTATCAATGAATTCCGCAAATAATTTCATCTCTCTTTGGTTCTCCCCAACCGCCCTTCCTCTTCTTTCACCCCCGTTTTTAATTGCATTAAAATCGCCTCCTAAAATCCATTCCCCATCTTTGAATTTCTCCATCAAACCTAGAATATCATTCCACAAAGCTTTCTTTTTTCTATTCTCACAAGGAGAATACACATTCACCACATAGTATAAATGATTATTCCAAGACACTTTGATTCCCACGAAATCGTCCCCTTTAAAACTATTCTCGACATCAACAACATCCTTTTTCCACAAGGTTAGAATTCCCCCCGATCGCCCCAAAGAATTGGAAAAGGAATAACCCACCTCCGAATCTCTCCAAAAACTTTTGGCCATCTCATCATCCATACTAGTAATTTTAGTTTCTTGTATTAAGAAAATATCCGCATTACCCTTCTTAATCAAAGACGAAATTCTCCTTCTCTTGAGACCATTCATCCCCCCTCTAATATTCAAGGAGCCGATAATCATTATGAACCTTTGATTAACTCCTTCCTTGCCTTCCCTTCTTTGTCCTTCCCTCTTTCTAAATCCTCAATTCTACTTAGAAGTTTGCTATGCCCTTCCTCCTCCACGACACCCAAAGCCATTATAGCCGACCACAACTTATCGGGATCATCATTTTTCAAAAACTCCCATTGTCTTAGATTACTTCTTCTTATATCCGAGTCTTCCTCTTGAGTGCCATAGACCATAGAGATCGAACCACTTTTTTGACCCCCACCTTCAGAATGGATAAACTTTTCTAACGAGCCCTTTTTGATCCCCTCACCCAACTTCTCCAACTTGCTCCTTCTTCTTGATTTTTTTATCTCCTTACCAGATATTCTCTTGTTCGCCCACCCCTTACCTAAACCTCCCACACCATTCAAACACTTCATTCTAATTTTCTTCCTCCCTCCTTTGACATTCTCCTCTTCGGGACCAGTTAACAATTTATCTCCACTTCCATCATACTCGTCCCTGCCTCCTAATAAATCACGAACCATCCTAAGCCGACATAATTCACCATCAAAGTTCCCAAAAACCGCCTTTTTAGAACCATCACCACCTCCCTCGACACTCTAAAACCCCGATACCGAATCGGAAATCACGTCTATGCTGTCTATCAGCCCCTCGGTCCCCACCAACACGTTGTTACACTCCACAGCAAAACTGGGAGTCGCCGCACCCTTACCCTCCGAACCTACACAAACCACCGCCACTGTCTTCCGCGAATCTCCAAAACCGCCTAACAAAGAGTCCCTGCACTCACCACCCTCTTTCCCAGAACCAGAAGAAGTCGGAACAGAAAGAACAGGCGAAACAGGGCATAAAACAGGACCATTTTTACAAACACTAACAGAAGAGGATTGCTGTTTAATGCTTTTTTCAGAAGATTCAGAATTATACCCTATGTCGCGATCGAAGCTATTGTTATCAGATTCAGAGTAATCTATCTCAGAAGAAGAAGGAGATATAGGTTTACCTGGAGAAAGTCTGAACTGACCCATAGCTTCCCCCCTAATAGAAAGCTTGAAGTTGCGACCATCAATCGAGGCGTGAATAAAGTCCGGGAATTGGAGATGGACTGGGACTTTCAGCAGTATTCTTGCAACATCGAGGACCTTACCATCCGCCGTCTTCTCGTCAATACAAGAAAACGATCCCCAAACCTCCGCCAAAGAGACAAAGAATTTCGGTTGCCACGCTATAGCAGGAATGCCATAGACCCTCACCCACGCGTCTCTGCAATCGTCAGTTGAATCTGCCTCCCACTTCTTAACTTCGCTAAACCAAGGACTCCACCAACATTCCCTCGATCCCAGAAAATACCCAATGTATCCTTCTTCTAATTCTTCCATCAGACATAAGTTCCCACCTAGCGGCGAGACCTTGACTGCGAAAATTCCTTCCATCTCCAAGTGAACCTGAATGTTATAAGCAGCACCTGGTAAAATTGTCTTGCCTACGAAAGCCTTCTGAAATCTCCTTTTTTGTTCTTCAGAAGAGATGAACGAAAAAGCCGTCTTGGAATCTACCTCCTCCACGACCTCCGCCCTGGAACCCACCACGATGTCCGCAAAAGAGCACTTATCTCTACGAGCCCCCCCCCCCCCCCCTTACAAAGTTGCCCTCTTGCTTCCTATCTGCAAATCCGCCATTTCCGTCCCCAACCCCCTTTTGAGAATAGAACGCCTTTCCTCTGAATTTACCCTCTCCCCTCACAAATCTGGGCAGATTCGCGTGGATTTTCTTCCCTAAAATCATGATATTGTCGAGTCGAACAGCTAACAATCTACCATCCTCCAATTCAGCAAACCTTGCAAACCCAAAACGTTTGCCTATACCGTTCCTCTTGGGCGAAATAGAAACTTCCACCACCGATCCTTCACATCCAAATAGTTGAAACAAATCCCTAGCTGAGTACGAATCCGGAAACTCAGAGACATAGAAGGATGTTAATGACGCAGCCTTCCCCTCCCTTCGCGATTGATTTCCCCCTCCCCATGGGAAAGTATCCCATGTCGGAAACGAGCCTCTTCCCCCCTTACGATGCGAAACCCTCCTCCACCCACTATCACCATGCGCAAAATCTGCTTCAACCATGAACAGGAAATGTATACCCTAACTCTCTCCTAGAGAGAAGTTAGAGCGACATTTTAGAGAGAAGTTGTTGTTTTTTTTTGTGTGATTTCTAATTTTTAAAATAGATTTTTAAAAATCGTTTTTTAAAATATTACAAGTTTTTTTATATTCGTTTTTTTAAATGAAACACTAATTTTGACATATTAGAACATCAACATAGATTATTGAAGACCAAAACTTAGTCAAAATCATAATTTTTTCAAAAAGTTGTATATCAAAAATTTTATGAAAATCTATTTGAAATAGTTTCAAAATTAAGTGATTTTTTGAAATTTTGATATCCAAATTTTTTTCTCATAAATAGATAAAATACCTAAAATCACATTTTAAAAATTACTATTCAAATAAAATTTTCATTTGAAGCTTTTATAAAAAGTTTTTTTTAAAAAAAATTTTCACTAAATTTTGTAACACTATGAAAATCAGTTTTTTAAAAAAATCAAAACAAACGGGCCTATAGTAGAGCCTAGAGTTGCTCATAAACTGATTAAGGTGTTGCAACACATAGGATGGTGTTTATTAAGTAGATCAATTTGCCACTTAGTTTTTTTGTAAGGTAAGACAATCTTCTACCATTTGCTTAGGTGTTGTGATAGGCTTAGATGTAAGAAGACATGCATCAACAATGATGTCCATTGTATATTTTCGTTCATACAAATGCATTTTTGTTTTTTATCTTGATATTTCTAATTGTAGAAAATATTTTAGGTATCCCATATCCTTGAATCTAAAACTTTGATTTGGAATAAGACGGGGATTAATTATATTCCTTTGATAACAAAGCAATTAGGAGTTTGGAGAACCATTACTTCAATTCATAAAGTTATTTGATAACAAAGCAATTGGGAGTTTGGAGAACCATTGCTTCAATTCATAAAGTTGTTTGTAAAATTGCAAACTTGGTTGAATTTGGAACTTGTTAATACAAGAAATAATTTTGGTACGTTTGTGTCATATTTTATAGGTCTAAAGTGTCACATAATATTTAAGAAATTCATAAGTAATTTTTATCAATTCTATTCCAATGGTGATTATAAATAAATAATTTAAAATTGACACCACAAATTTAAAATTGTGATGTTCTTCAATTCTATTCCAATGGTGATTATACAACAAGAAATTATCAGAGAAGTTATAATGGAGATTGATTATTTGAAATTGAAATGGAAGGGAGGAAGAAGAAGGAGAATGGGAAGAATGAAGAAGAATGCTGGAAGGGAGGAAGAATGAAGAAGAAGAAAAATTACATATAATTTCACGTGAAAAGGGTATGTTTTGGGAAGAGAAACTGTGCATTTAAGTAGGCCAACCAGCGACGTGAATTTCACGGCGCCACCTTGCCATGTGATATTCACATCGCAACCTCCAACAGTAATAATTAAATGGCCAATGAGCGACGTGAATATCACGTCGCAACCTGCGACGTGATATTCATGTCGCATCTCCCAATAGTCAGAAACGCCAATCAATCAACCTACACCCCATCATTTCAAAGTCAGAGCATTTTCCTTCTTAAACTGTTGCGACGTGATTTACACGTCACAACATTATCCTTATTAATGCTTGCACCAACACCATTATGTCGTTGTTTGGATGCTTGCACCAACACCATTATGTTTGGCTTATCTTACTTCCTTATATATTATCCTTATTAATGCTTGCTAATACTATCCCAATACATAGATCTATGTGCATGCAGCTATAAAATGTTTGTTTGATGGTGACAACTGATGACATATGGCAAGTGGCCTTTAAAGAAGATAATTTCATAAGTCAAACAATTTGTGGATGTTAAGAGTTATTTCAAAGGGGGAGTTGATATCTATTGTCCATATATGATGATGGCATCTAATCTAGAAAATATTTCAAGTCTAATTAGTTAATTTATACAAATATCCAATTGAAGTGTCAATCAATCGATGAATCAAGCAGATGATCTTAAAGTTAGAAAGTGTGAATGCTCACATGGTCTTGCACTTAGCGTCTTAGAGTGATCAGTTTAAGTTGTAAAAGGAGAAGAGTAAGTCTTGAAGTCTTGAGTAAATCACAAAAAAAACGTTTTCAAACCTTCTATAATTTCATAAAACTATTAAAAAAATATCAAGGCATGTAAGAAATTGATTAAGAAGTGTTTTTAGTTAGTTAGAGAAGTTTAATCACTACCTAATCGATTAATGACTTGTTTCAATCAATTAAATAAAGATGGATGACATCTTAATCGATTAGAAAAGATGTTAATTGATTAATTCCTGTATTCATTTTAGAGTTTCCTTTTTTTATTAAGGTTTCCATCTTTTTAGGTGTGTTAATGGATTAAGGTATGATTTAATCAATTAAATCAATTAATTGGTTCATGAATCATTTCATTTTTGAGCCAAAACTTTTCCTATATAAAGAAGGTTTCTCCATATTTCATTTTACACCAGATTTTTTAATAGAAACCTATCCATCCTTATTCCACTCTCTTTGTTTTTAAAATTATTTTTTTTTACAAGAATTGTCGTAGTGTTGATAGGCCGAAAAGTCTTTATGAGAGTTGTGTTGGGCTTAGTCTATTTTATTTAAGAGTGTGATTTTCTTGTGATTTATTTTGTAACAGACATAAAGGTAGAAAGCTATACCTGATAAAAGCTTGTGTGAAGGTTCTTAAGCTGAACCTATATAAATGCTTTGTTTGTTTGTTAGTTCCTAAGCTAAGTCTGTGTAAAAGCTCTATTTGTAGGTTCTTGAGCCAAGCCTTTGTAAAAGCTTTGTTTGTTGGTTCCTGAGTTAAGCTTATGTAAAATCTATGGTGAAGGTTGTTTGGGTGGATCATGTAAAAGCTCGAAGTTTAATTTTAGTTGAAATCTCAAGAGAAAACTCTTGAGTAAAGGAGTAAGTAAAGTGTTTAGGCCAAATCTGTATGAATCTCATGTGCATTCTCTCTATCCATTCTCGCTTTATTTTTTGTTGTTTATTTTATTTATGCTGCATATATCTCTACTTCTCCATCTTCTTTCTATCATGCTACTGTCACTTCTCTATGTGTTTGTCAAATTTAAAATTAATATTTTAAAGACTAAAGTTTTATAAGTTATTCAATTCATCGCCTTTTATGTTTGAACGCACTTGGTCAACATGCTCCAGCATAAAGGATGGGGTGATACTTACAAACACTACAATGTCAAGTCAATGATGATAGAAAGTAAGATGTACTTAGGTTAGAAAGTATGTTTCTTAGATTAAGGTCTCCACTTTATTTTTATAGTCGCCTTTGATGGATTAGGTTTCTAGAACCTTTGATTTGAGACACATGTCCTTCAATCGATGGCCCGTGATACTCTGAAGGATATTTTTGGACCTTTTCATTAAGGGTCAGCAGGCTCATTGAGCCATCAATTTGGCTCGTCGGCTTAGACGAGAACATTTACTAAATATTAATATAATTATTAATATATGTCAGAAATTTGTTGAGCACATAAAATGAGTTAATCCACTTCAATCAAATTTTTTCTATATACAAAACTAGAGATTAAGTTTTATAGTATTTGTCTAAGGCGGCTGAGTTTCTCTTCTTTAACAAGGCATGATGGAGGTAAAATAATCAAATGGCCATACACTTGGAAATGCATACAACATATATAGGTCTTGATCTATTGCACCTTTAAGATCCACCATACACAAGTAGGGATGTAAATGGATATCTATAGGAATGTAAATAGATATATATGATATTCATATTCGCCCCATATTCGTGCAGATATCTGCTAAACGGGCAATCTGCAGGTTTTAAGGTATCCGTGGATATTTACAGATATCCATGGATAACTCAATTTGTTTTAATTATGTTTTGAAACAAATATTCTCAGTTTCTTTTAAAGACACAAGACGTTATTATCACATAACATTCATACAAAACTCTCTTATTTTAACAACAAAATTGTATCAAATTAATTTCCTTCATTTTCACCAAAGCATAATATCCCATACATTTCATTTTATATTTTCTTAAAAAGAGAGAATGATATTATGATTGTGAGTTATGGTGAAAGAGCGGACGACAGTCGTCCGCTCTTTCACCATAACTCACAATCATAATATCATTCTCTCTTTTTTTTTAAAAAAAAATGCATGAGATATTATGCTTTGGAAGGGAAAAGAGCGGTACTGGATGTTGGTTGGACAATGGAAGTGTTGAAGTGAGGTATGGAATATAGAAGATGCTTAAATATGAAATGGCCAATAAAATTTGTATAGAATATAAATGTTTTCTTCAAAAAAAACTTCATATATATATATATATATATATATATATATATATATATATATATATATATATATATATATATATATATATATATATATATATATATATATATATATATATATATATATATATATATAAGGAGACTAGTTTTTTAATATTTTAGAAGATGAAAAGATAGAGTATAATAAATTAATAATATTTTAGTAATTTTTATAATCTATTAACGGATATAGATATTCGCGGATACGATAACATTAAACCTATATTCATATCCATTAATAAACGGGTATTTAAATATCTATTTATTATATCTATGAATATCTATTAAACTACCTGCCTCGTACCTGTTTATCCACGATCTACGGATACCATCTCTATACACAAGTAACAGGACTTAGCTTTCTGAGATTGAGTTATGTCAATTGAAAGAAATTAGGACAGTCATAGCCAGGTTTGATACACATGTGACATGTTCCGAGAAAGGGAATAGTCTCAACTCTCAAATAAAATGGATAACCCAATTCAACTTCCTTACACCTTGTACTTGTTATGAGTTCAATAGTATGATCCCGCTTAAGAGCATTTTCAATGGTGCAATTTACATTTGAGTTCTTTATGGGACCCACTAAACCACATCATATTAAAAAAATTTATTTAATTTTAACTTTAATAAAAATCTTATATGAGTCCCACAACTTTACCTCATAACTTGATTTGATTGGTACTACAATCTTTTAGTTGTTGCATTGCAATGCAACTATATTATGACATGGCAAATTTTTTAAATATTTAATTATTAAATTAATGGTACATGTGAAGCACTCAATAGAAGAAACTACCATTGGAGATGGTCTAAGATACTTTATCTGTCTTGACTCGCATGACTCCCCTCCATTAAGTAGCATGGTGGCCGTCTCATCTTTAAGGATAACTGAAGATCTCCCACATGACTAACATGTGTTCAATATCGCTAAACATTATTTAAGCCTCTATCTGCATCCCACATGCTTATAAACGAATGGGCTGATGTCGTTGATACCATGTAGATTTGAGTTAGCTAGAATATTCATTAAGATCCACAGTCTTCCAAACACAATGTCCTTTAGGATGCTTGCAAAATGGTTAAAGCTTATTACTATTATAAATATCTCAAATATATCATATATGTACATTTTCTTGGGTGAAATATGGTAAACCTAGGTTTTCATAAAATATAAAATAAAAACTCACCAAAGATCCCGAAACATAACTCTACCTATTTAGTCATTGGTGAGTGGTGACTAGCAGTTGAATAAATAAACTAGCTATTTTGTTTGGGACTCACAATCCCATTCTCACTTTTGATTTCATCATGAGCCCACCGAATTCATTGAACAAACAGCGTCGTCCATCACTTAAAATTCGTCTCAAACTCAATAAACAATCTCACAAGATCATCAAGAACACGCCATTGCAGATACGTCAATCCAGACCTCAAAGAGTCATCAACGCCACTACCTCCCCGGACTTCAACAACGTCGACCAACGCCCCGCCGGTAATGGACAACCTACAGCATCCAGTGAAGTTTCTCCGGCGGTGAGGCTCGCTTCCACTGAAAGAACAGCTTTCAACAAGAAAGAAAAGCCTTCTTGGAGTAATGGAGATGATGACATGATGCGGATGCTGGATAATGGCGTGCAAATGAGTCAGTTTCCAGGAATCTTATCGCCAGAGCCGGCGAAATTGCCGCCATTGCCTTCTGAGAGTTTCTCGCCGATAACATGGCCGGCGACACCAACTGATGCTTTCTCGCAAATTTTCCCATTGGGAGTTCGGACGCCGGAGACATTACAACAGAAACGGATCGGGATGTTTTCACCGGTTTTAGGCCCGCAGTCGCAGACGGTGTTGTCTTATAATGACCTTTGGCCGGAGAACAACGCCTTTGCAAGCCCGTCGGAATTTCTTTCCTTTCAAGATGATTCACCACCGTCGCCACCGGTTCAGTTCAATCCTTTCAATAACGACTAAGTTTATTATTATTTTTTCTTCATGTTTTATAATCTTCTTTCTTTCTCTTTATGGCCGTTGATGATTTGAGAGATAAATACAATACAACACTGATTCAGTGTATTTTATTGTGTCAGTTTGTAGATAACAGAAGATAAAACTTTGCATGTGCATGCCTTCTACTTCTTCCTATATTTAGCTTAACTTAATTAATTAACTCCTGTAACAAAAAGCTTAGCTTAATTAACTGTAAAAAATCTTTACTTAATTGATGGTATTTATTATTTAAGATATAAGATATTTTTGTTATTTTCATTATAGACGTCAAATGAGATATGGATTTTAAATGTTTGTTCGAATGATGTATTGAAAATGTGAATGTTATTAACATGGAGCTTTGTTTCTTCTTCCACCACTAAGTTCATTTTAAGTTAATAAAATTTTGTTGCATTCAACTACAAATTTCTCCTTGAACATATATTAGAAATTAAACGAGATCTAGTGCTAACGGGTTGAGCTTCACACTAAAGAAAATTCTTAGGTAGATATGGACATAAGAAATTCTTTTATACACAATCAATTTCAAAATTTTAATTAATTAAAAAATAAATATAAAATTTTCTCTCTCCTTCATAATCACAACCACCTCATGAATTTAAATAAATTAAAATTTTTCTCACTTCTTATTGGTTGTTTCTAATAATATAGATTTATGGTTGTTTCCATGCAAGAATTCCTCGTACACCAATGCACACAATCTTTCTGATTTCCCTAATTCCTTTTCATGTTTTCTTACTTTTAAATCGCCTTTGGAAAACTGAATCACTCATTCAGTCAATAACATCAAAATGATCAAAGGTTACTTTCATGGATTTAATCCACATTTTCTAGTAAAATTCTTGCTCGTATTATATTCTTGGTTGCACTCATTCTTGTGGGCTTTAGGAGAAACTATATGCCTATTTTCATAAAAAAAAAATACGTGCGAAGGCGAGACAACTTTGTCTTTGAACTATCAAAGTTAATGTTTAACTTTGTCTTTTCTAGATTTCGAATTTGAAGACCTGTAAACTATAAAATATATTGCTTAATCATTTCTTTCTTTCAGACCTCGTGTTTAAGGGACTGTAAAATATCAAATATATTGCTTAATCATTTTGCCTTTACAGACCTCGTGTTTGAAGGATTATGAACTATCAAATATATTGTTCAATCACTTTGCAATTACAATCCTTGTGTCTGAGTGACTATGAACTATCACATATATTGATTAATCATTTCACCCTTATAGGTCTCATGTTAGACGGATTGTGTATTTATGTCTATAATGGCCCAAGTCCACTTGGCATCCGTGGAACCCAATCCATTTTTCCTAGAGCACGTTGAATCTTCAAAGAATACTTAAATGAGAATATGTGAGATGAATCTGACCTTGAATCATGTTGACTATCCTACCATAATATGCTATGTGGGAGAGATCATCCAATCAGGAGTTCTATTCAACTTTGAGACAAGTAACTGACTCAATCATGAGTCATGTAACGATTTATTGATATTTGTTATGTGGTTGAGCCCCTAATTAACAAAAGAACACAACAATGATGGCCACGATAATGTATACCATTCAGAGGCGTTGCAAAGTTAAATTGATCAACGATAACGTACACTCATATATATAATTACTTTAAAATGAAAAATGCGTAAACATAAATAAAAAACAATGCATACAAAATCATAAGTAGTATATTACAAACATATTACGACACTGTCAAAACATAATTGCAATAAAATAAACATGGAAAAAATATGCAAATACTTCATTGTTCATGCAACAGACTTATAAGATAACATGCTTTAACATCAAACGAGTCAAGATACTTCTAATTTTGAAGCTAGAGGACGTGGAACATATAGGATAATAATACATTAACATGAAGTCACTATAAACATATAGATTGAAAACACATGGTATACCAATGAAATTTTTGGAAGTGAACACGCATGAGATGTATTATTCATCAAATGTATAACACATTTTGGAACAAGAAACACACAATTTTAAAAGAAAACCCTGCGTACAAAGAGAAAAGTGAAACGATACTACCTCACCGGACGAAAGACGGAGAATGCACTCACATGGAATGGAACTTTCTAACGAAAGTTGAAACAAGTGTAAAAAGTGTCTCTATTCTTTTTGACGTCAACATCCTTTGGTGATGTCTTAGAGAATGTTGTCGAATGGATGGTCTTTGGCAATCTTCCAAGAAAAGGGAATGTCATCCACGTCATTTGGAATCTCTTCCTCCTCTTTTACAGGTTAGTCATCTTCCACTTTCTCAGGTTTCACCGTCTCAGGATTGATCAATTCCTTCTTTGGTGTCCTTGAGTATATCTTTTGAAGATACACCTGCATAAAAAAATACCTTTCCTGACATTTCTCAGATAAGATTCGTCAAAAGTGACATGCATGAACTCTTCAATAGTAAGTAATCTCTTATTATAAACTTTATAGGCTTTGCTTAACTGAGATTATACAAGTTAAGGATATAGATGTTATTTAACCTCAAGCCCTTAAATGAGTAATCTTTCTTTTTAATATGTTCAATCATACAACAAGAATTTGTGAAAGTTATTTTATAATCTTTATCGCATAGTTGACTAATGTTAAGTAGATTATGTTTAAGGCCTTCAACAAGTATAAAAACATAGACAATAGTAGAAGAGGGATTACCTACACTACATTTACCAAAATATCCACCCTTATTAATGTCTTTGTAGGTCACATAGCCTTTCTTTTTTGCCGTGAAAACAATGAATAGGGAAATGTGACTCGTTGTATGCCTTGAGCATCTACTGTCGAGAAACAATGTTCTCTCCATTGAGTCAAGACATTCAACCTACAATATCAATCATGAATGATAGGTACCCAGTTTTCATTGGATCCTTTAGGGTGAATAGAAACTTCGTTGCATTTAGGAAACCGTTGAAATACACCTTTAGGAACCAAAAATCTTCTAAATTTGCATTTTACAATGGTATGACCTTTCTTGCAACAATAGTGACAATTCAAGTGATGATGAGAAAGACTTTTGTTATTTGATTCCTTTACAACAAATTTATACTTTTTGTATGGTACATTCAAAGATCTTTTAAATTTTGTAGGATCAATAGCAAATGTAACTTTTTGTTCTAAAACCTTGTTCAATTTGGTTTTTAGACTATTAACCTCTTTTTGCCAAATGTGACAAGTTTCACAATCAAATTAAGAAGACTTCTCATCCTCAGCATTAACTTTTGGAACTTCTAACATGGTTTGCTTAAGAGGTTCCATTTATTTTTCCGTTTTTAAAACCTTGGCTTCTAAGTGTGAAATTATTTTTTATTTGAATTCAACCTTTTAAAAGGTTCTTTAGCTTCACCATGTAGATTTTCAAAATCAATTTGTAAATCAAAATAAGACATTTATCAATAAGTTCATATTTAGAATGACTTCTTGGTCACGAGGCAAATATTTGTCATACCATCATTTTCACTTAAGCTACCACGTTGGAGGATTCATTATCACTATCCCATACGATGTATGCTCTTCTAGGCTTGCTAGATTTATTTTGTTGACCTTTACCTTTATCCTTTTCAAGCAATGGACACTCCAGCTTATAATGACCAACTCTTCCACAATTATGGCATGAACCTTTACATTTTTCCTTCTTACTTTCATCTTTCCTTGAGGTATTTTATTGTCGTATATATTTGATGAGATTCTTGTCAGAATGCTTCAATCTATCGCTCTTAATATACGTATGATACCTTCTAACAAACAGTTCCATTTCTTCATCATCTGAACACTCCCCATCACTAGTTCCAATATCATCTTACTCTTTAATTGAGTGGGGACTTAGATCTAGAAGTCATAAGAGAAATTGACTTCTTGTCTATCTTATTTTCCTTGTTTTTATATTTCTTAATCTTCTTCTCATGCTCCTCTAAGAAAATGAGCTCTTGCTCATATTTTTCAAGCTTTCCAAACAAAGTAGTAATATCTAATGTGTTTAAACCTTAACAACTGTATTTGATTGAAGAGAAAATTAATCAATATATTTTCAACAATAACGTTTGAATAAAATCACATGATGATAATCGATTTCCAATGAAATATTAAATAAAAACTTACTTAAGTAATTATCAAACATTTAGTGTGCAATCAATTCTAAGAACCATTTTCTTTGATTTGGTTGATATAAAAAACCAATTGCATTCTTATAGATTACAATCAACTCAATAAAAATAGTTTGAAATATGATTGACTAAAAAATCATCTCAATGTATTGATTGCACAATCAATTGATTCACAAATTGCAACAAAAGTGAGTGAGAGAGAGAGAGAGAGATAGAGAGAATGATATGTTTATGCAGTTCCCTAATCGGCCTCACTATGGATACGTCTTCCCCCAGTTCCTAATGGAGTTGAGATAGTGGAAATTAACATTTGCAAATGTTATTAACAAGTAGCAATCCAACCCTTCAAACCCTATGTTTGATGTTGATCTTATCTTCCTCTTTTCCCTTGATCTAGAGCTCGATCAAGTAACCCAATACTTCTAATTTGATCTGCTACTCCTTTGATAAAACCCTTTTCTTCTTAGCTTTTACTCGGCTGAATCCAAATTGAAAACTATTGTAACCCAATATTACCAAATTAATCCTTCGATTAAGGTTACTTCTTTGATAGAAACGTCTTTCTTCAAAGCTTCACTCTGCTGAATCCAATTTGCGATATCTTGTGAAAAATACCCAAAGCAATCCTTGATCTTGGAGGGAAACCCCTAGCTAGATTTATCATGAAACCCCCAAGAATTTCAAACCCAATTGACTACAACAAACCTAATTAGACCTTATCAAACTATATCTAGATCACACAACAAAAATGATTATGTGTAATTGTTGTATGAATGCAATGAGAGATGGTAAAGGTGATGGAAAAGGGTCTTTGTATATTTTTGGTTTCATTTTTTTGAAATGATGCACGAATGCCTTTTTATGTGCGTGTGTGTGTGTGTGTGTTAGAAAGAAATGACAGGAAAAATAGATTTGCAAAATTACAAGTTTGGGAAAAATTCAAGTCAAAATGTATTGACTCCCAGGACTTGGGAGTCAGCCCATAATAGTTGGGAATCGACCATAGAAGCTGGGAGTCAACTCCAAGAAGGCAGTCCCACTTGGTTTGAAAAAATATTCAGAGGGAGTCGACCCATAAAAGCTGGGATTCGACTCCTACGAAACATAAGTTTTTAAAAATAATTAGGAGTCGACCCATAGAAGTTGGGAGTCGACTCCTAACCTTGTTTTTCACTTAAAATCATAATTTTTACTTGTAAAAATGTTTTTAACCTAATTTTAAGTGTCCTGAGATAACAATGCATAACTAGGCATAGAGAGAGATAAGGTCCAATGTCAAATACTAAATGTTACCAAGTTTTGACATCATTCAAAACATCTAAGAGGATAGTGCACTCACATTTACTTTAGGTGACTCTCTTGATCCTCTGTTTGATTTGTATTTGAATTCTTCACTATTAATGAGAAAGTCTCCAACTCCCACATCATCTAACTCAAATCATGAAAACCTAAGCCTAGTAACTTATAAACCATCATTTATATCCACTCAACTTTCACCCTTCCTTGAAACTATTGACCTCTTACAGTTTCGAAAAACTTGTGACCTCTTCACTATGTTGGAAGCTTCTTTAGAGCATCTAGTAAGTGAATTACCCTATGAACAAACCATTCTATCACCCCTCTTAGTAACACCTTTGAAAGTTTTTCATACTGATCCACTACCCTCTCTTTACCAAACCTCTAGCTCTTCAGCACAGCAAACTCAGAGTCATCACATTGATGAACCTGGATGTGTTATGTCAATTGAAATTCAACCAGAAATTCACCTAGAAAATCAACCACAAACTGAACCTCCTTCTGATCCTCAACCCTCATTCCCTTTCAAAGAAGATACTCCTGTGGTACAAGCTGGAACATAACAACTCTCTGGAACTAGCCATGATCCCACTCACACAGTTTTCCCCCACTCCTCCATTTACCTCACCTATGGACAACTTAAATTAATCCACCCCTCTCCACATTCTTTCTCAAAGGGATAAATTTAAAACGAAATTCTATAACAAGGTCTAGGGACTAGTCTATGATAGACTTGGTACTTATGATTCTATAGCCTATGTTGCAAGATGGGATGAGTTCAAACTCTCTATTGACTTTGTCATACAGAGTTTAAGAAGCTTATCATTAGAAGTTGTTGCTTCAGTAAGTCATAAGAGAATTTAGCTTAAGGCTAGATTAGCTTTAGTGGAAAATTCTCAAGTTTAGATGGCACTCACATTCAAGATATGAGATCTCAGATATCCAATCTATCAGATCATCAAGAAACTATGAATGCTTAACTCGGTTCTATGGCCTCTAAGCAAGAGGAAATGGGTTCTGATCTAAAGACTATTCTAGAGCTTTTGAAGAAACCCTAGGATTAGGATCTAGAACCTTATTTTACTTTTTGCTTTATGTTTTCTCAAAATCTAAACTTCTTTTGCTAATTTAATCTTACTGTTCAGCATCTACATTTTATCTTTTCAGTCCAGTATCTTTCTCTCTCTCTACCTTTTTATTATCTTTTTTTTGTTGATGACAAAAGAGGAAGAAATATGAGAGTATTTAAAGAGTATGATAAAAACATTTTTGATGTTTTTATTAGCACATGAACCCATTAAGTAAACTTATGTTTATGTGTTTGATTTTGTTGATTAAAATATTTTAATCATGTTAAGCTTAAAATAACTTGGATGGGATTTAGGGGGAGCTTACAAAATTCAACCTATGGACTATTAGACTTAGAGGGAGCTTACAAACCTCAGACTCTGAAGTCATAAAAAAGAGGGAGATTGTTGGAACTAAATTTGTTCATTCTCCTTGGAACTAAAATTGGGTATACTAACATTTGTTTAAGTGTGTATGATCAATAAGCTCTTAATTAACTTGGTTCTGACCCAATTGAACAACTTATGAATAGAATCAGATATGACTCAAACTCTGATGGATCAGGATCTGGTCAACACTTGGAACCTCAGCATCTGATGACTCGGAATCTAATGACCTAGACACATAGTACTGCGCCTCTGGTCCGCACTCTATGTAAGGCATCTCCATCTTGTCAACTTCCAGCTTATGGAGAACGTCAATTAGGGGTTCTAGCACAAGGCTCGAGGTTGTTTGATACGATTTCTTTAGTTTGCTTCAGCATCCTCTTGGTCGTTACTTGAGAAAGACTCCATTGGATAATGCTATTACTCAGAAAATGAAGATCTTAATAGTACCTACTTCCAACGGCCTTCTCTTAGAAACAACTTCTCAACAATAAGATGTGTGAGCGAAAGGTCCTAAAATCAAAAATTAGATCGCTCGCAGTCGGCAAGACCCTGAATTCAAGCAGTCACAATGCTAATAACCGTTAGATTGACATCAAATAATTTATATTTAATATAAATTTGACTTTTCAAATAATATAAAATATTAAAATTTAAAATATCAGTCGTTCGATCTTATCCAACGACAACAATTATGTGACAGCATGAATGTGTCATTTGCTTGACTATGGTGAATAGTCCCAAAAATCATGTGTGAATTGCATATGCCTCCTTGAGCCTCCTTGAGCTTGAGCTTGTAACTTTATTAGTTTACACTTTTCTACTTTTTATCTATCAAAATTTCAAAATAATGATAAACTGAAAATATAGATATTTCTCTCTCCGTTCCAAAATAATTGTTATAGTTGACACTTTCACATATATTAAAAAATCATAATAAATAAAAAAAAAGAATAATAACTTTATCAAATTACCTTTATTAACAATTGATGTAATCAAATTAACATTAATGATAAATGAAAAAGCAATAAATAAGAATATTTATTAGATGAAATTGAAAGATAATTTTTTTTGATGAAAAGCAATGTGTAGCTAGCGGATTTCGAACATGAGATCTTAAGAGAAGCTCACTCTCAAGACCCAAACGTTTAACCGCATTGATAATCTAAAATGATAAATATTTTAAACAATTAATTTTTCTAAAATATAACAATTATTTTGGGACATACACAAGTTGTAAATATTAAATTAGGTATATACACACATTAGATATTAGGAAAGTGTGAATTAAACTGTATGAGTTATTATTTCCTTGGTAAAAATTAATGATAGAGAGGCGTGATCTGTTATGTTTTTTTTTTTTACTGGAAGCTGTGACTGTGATCTATCTAAATTGGTATAGATTTTTTCCACCCATCTTTACTTAAATAATAATCATCAATTCACGACTTTGTTTTTCTTTTTCTTTGATCAATATTCACGATAAAATATTCACAGTTTTGTCAGGGATGTCAACGGGGCAGAGATTATTCGGAGGATGTTTCTCCGCTCCTCGCTCCGCCCCCAAATTTATTCCACATTCCCATCCCCAATCTCTGTCACTGGGAAATATTTTCCCCCATCCCCATTCCCACAGATCCCCACGGATATCCACGGAGATCGAATCTTAAGAAAATTTTTACACTTTTCGATCAAAACTATGACACTAGTATTTTGTTATTTTTTTCGTTTTTTTTAAAACGCATATATTTGCATCTTTATTTTATAAAAAAATCAAAATACATCTTGCATCACTA
Source organism: Vicia villosa (assembly GCF_029867415.1). Taxonomy (NCBI): domain Eukaryota; kingdom Viridiplantae; phylum Streptophyta; class Magnoliopsida; order Fabales; family Fabaceae; genus Vicia; species Vicia villosa. Next base: position 41,494,734 of record NC_081182.1, on the reverse strand, counting down.
ATAAATAAATAAAGCAAAAGAACTTGATGTTGCAAATATTTTTTATGTAAAAAAATTAAATAAATAGTAACATAGCTTCTTGCTACCGTGCTTCCACTAATTTACTACCACAGTACCGATGTCGTTCAAAGCAAGTGGTTGATTATGTGTGACAAATCTATAATTTCTAATGACTCTTCATTTTCTAATACATTAATATTTTTCATGTAAAATTATGTAATATATATAATATATAAAGTATAAAAATTAAAATATATGGTCGGAGTCGGGGAATCCATGGGGCGGGGGATAATTTCCCAATCCCCGCCCCAAAGTTTTATCGGGGGAACATTTCCCTCCATCCCCATCCCCACGGGGAAAAAAATCTCCAACTTCGGATCTCCGCACAGGCATTCTCCACAGGAATCCTCATTAGCAGATGCAATTGACATCCCTAGTACCGATGTCGTCCAACGCAGGTGGTTGATTATGTGTGACAAATCTATAACTTCTAATGACTCTTCATTTTCTAATACATTAATATTTTTCATGTAAAATTATATAATATATATAATATATAAAGTATAAAAATTAAAATATATGGTCGGAGTCGGGGAATCCACAGGGCGGAGGATACTTTCCGAATCCCCGCCCCAAAGTTTTATCGGGAGAACATTTCCCTCTATCCCCATCCCTACGGGAAAAAAATTCCCAACTTCGAATCTCCTCGCAGATATTCCCCACAGGGATCCCCATTAACAGATGCAATTGACATCCCTAGTTTTGTGTGTTTAGTAATCTCTATACATTAAAATATAATTAAATAAATAAATTTGACACAGTTAAGTGATAATAAAATATAAATAAGTAAATTTGACACATATAAAATTGACTATTTTTATGATATTTATTTGACTATTTTTACAATTTTGATAGTTGTTTTAGAGTTATCTTACATGCTAAAAAAGTTAATAAATTTTGTCATTATTAGTAGATTTTTTTTTAAAAAAATACTTTGAACTATTTATCATATTTATTTATTTTCTTTAAAAAATTATTATTAATAAAAAAAATTAGTTAATATTGCATTGAAAAGTGAAAAGTAAAATATTAATTAAAAAATTTACTGGCATAAAAAATGAAATAAAAAATAGTTAATATAAATAAAATTGAAATATATTTAAAAATTTAAAAGTAAAAAATGGAATAAAAAATTACTTTTTATCATACCAAAAAGGAGAATATATACAAAATGACATTCTTAAATTTGTATTTTTTAGGAAAATCATCCTTTTTTTTAAAGCAATATTTTATTCAATAGCAAAATCATTCTTAAGTTAACCTTCACTTTTTGAAATCTAATGTACACTTAATTTAACCTTTACTTTTTTAAATGAAATGATGACACGTCATTTAAATAATATTAACAAGAGTAAAAGAGTAAAGGTAAATAATCAATTATCTTAATAAATGTAGAAGTGATTAATTTTATATATAATTTTTGTATAAAAATAAATAATTTTTACTAGTGTAAAAAAGAAAATAAGGCCTTAAATATAAAAAAAATACATTGCTATTTTAGAATATTAATTTTATTAATAAAAACTTTAATATTTCATTTATTTTTTCAATTAGTCAAACATAAGATTTTTTTTATACAAATATATGGTGTTTCAATATCAAAATACTTTTTAGTTAAAAAATAGAAATTTTATCTTCAACATAGAACCAATTTTTAAAACTAAATTAATTCTATTAAAATAATAATAATACATTTATAATTAAATAATTAACAAAAAAAAAAGCTCTACAATTCTAACAGGTCAAAACATAAAATTAAAATTAATCTTAATATTATTATTTTATTAAAAAAATTCATATACCTTAACAATAATATTTTTTTATTAAATTTCAAAATAACGTATATATACAATGAATGTGCATAAAATTAATCGTTAAGAAAAATGAATTCTAACAATTAACATATTTTGATATAATTTATTTTTGATAAATTTGATTTTCTAACATTAGAGTGGCGAATCATTTATAGAGTTCAAATAAATGTTATATCTCTTAAATTAATATATTTAATTTTTAAGATGATTAATTTTATAATAAAAAAGAAATGACAATATAGTTTATTTTATTTTCTGATATACATTTATATATATATATATATATATATATATATATATATATATATATATATATATATATATATATATATATATATATATATATATATATATATATATATATATATATATATATATATATATATATATATATATATATACTACTTTTTTTACTAAAAAAATTAGAAATCTTATCTTTAATTCAGAATCAATTTATAAATAAATTTAATTATATAAAAAATTCTTATATATATAATCAATTTTTATAATTTTAATTCTTTCTACCGGCTATGTAATTTCAATGGTTCCAAAAATAAAAGTAATAATATCTTTAATATTATTATTTTACCAAACTTCGAGAATTTTCTAATATTTGACCCAAATAAAATAAATACATTTTATTACAATTCATAAAATAAAATATTTTTGAACTTTTTAAAAAACCAAACTTTTAAACAATGTGCACATACAATGTACTACTCTCTACCAAATTATAAAATAAAACACTCAATTTTACACTCATTTTTGTTGTTATAAATTATAAGAAAAAAAACATCAACTTTATTTCATTTAAATTATATTTTAAAAAATTCATCTTTTCCAAAGTAAAATTTAATGCAAATTACATTTAATTTAGTTTCTCTCATTTTATCCAAAAACAACAACCAATCAAAATCATTTTACATCTTTTTATAAAACATATTTCAAGAAAGACATAAAATTTTTGACATTCTTAATAATGTGTATAAAAAAAATTATTTTCCTTCTAAAATATATCTTTATTTAAAATTAATTTTAGATTAAAAATACTAAAAATTATCTTTTATTTATAAACAATTTTAAAATATAATTAATAATATTAAAAATTATTTATAAGTAAATAAATCCATTTTTATAATACTTTTTAATCAATTCCAACGGCTATGTAATTCTAACAGCTCTAAACCAAAAACTAAAAACAGCCTTGCCTTATTATTATTATTTTACCAAATTTCTAAAAAGTTATTATTTTTGACCAAAATAAATTAAATAAATTTCATTAAAATTCAAATAAAAAAAAGACTGTTTAACCTTTTTTTTAAAAAAACAACTTTTCAATAAATTTCTAAACAATGTACAAATTCATGGATAAAACTTTTTAATTTCTTTTTCCTCCATTTAAGTAAAAGGAAAATTATAAGCACATTGTTTGGCTGGTAAAATCCAAACGGCTATCTCAGCCTATGACTCAAGTTAACAAAAACAACCAAAACAGTGCCCAAACCACGCATAAAAGTCTGTGCCAAAACAAGCGCAAGTTAGCAAAACCAACCACAATCCTCCACGTCATCATGCTTAACATTCACCTTCCTCCACCGGTAAGTGTCACACTCCCGCGGGTGAGACTAACAAAAACAAAAGGAAAGAAGAAAAGAAATAAAAACTTTTTATTTTTCCTCTTTTAATTATTTTTTATTATTATTTTTTTCTATCACCTCCATTTTCTAGAGTTTCCACCATTTCTATAAATTAGAGAGTTTTCTGAAAAAACATTTCATCAAAATTCTCAATTCTAATTTTTTTCCTTTTCGAATTTCTCAATCCGCCGTAACGGAATGGCTCCGGCGACCTCATCGCCTTCATCTCAGAAGCTCACGAGCTTCATCCACCGCACGCATGCACCGCACCACATTCGGAAAAAGACATTTGACTCGCCGCCGGTCAAGAAGTACAGGTCAATGGAGGATATATTGGCGAGGGCGAAGTACGCGGTGGTGGAGAAGGAGGATTACGGTAGCCTCATGTGCGAGCAATGTGGCACCGGGGAGCAGCCGGAGGAGCTGCTGTTGTGCGACAAATGTGACAAAGGATTCCATATGAAATGTGTGAGGCCGATTGTTGTGAGGATTCCGATTGGTTCCTGGATTTGCCCTAAGTGTTCAGGGGTGAAGAAAGTGAAAAGTAAGTGATTCTCTTTGTCTTCAAAACGTGATTATTTGATTGAGCTTTTTTCTTACCGTGATTATGAATGTGGCATTGTTTTGATGATCGTTTAATGTGTTTCAGAGTTCACGCAAAGGAGAATACTTGATTTCTTCGGGCTTCCAAGGGATTTGCCTGATTTCAGAAGGAATAATTCTTCTTCTCGGGGTAATGTACTGTTAAATTCAGACATGTTTATTATCTACTTTATATTTTTTTTATTGTTATTTATTAATCATCATTTTTGTTAATGTGCTATGTGGATATTTGTTTTGCCATTTCGAATCGAGCTTCTCAGTAGTTGCTTGTTTTTGTGTAAGTGATGTTGGTTGAATTCTGTTATTCCATTGGAGCTTGACTTGTGAATTATAAATATTTTGTAGGTTGTTTTTTCAAATTTATTTGTAGGTTGTTGAATTATGAATGAGTTCTTGTAATGATCTTTGGAACTTGTTTTAACTTTTTGTGAATGAAGCATGCATGTGTAGTTGAGGGCTTGGTGTTTTTTAGTCTATGAAATGTCAGTTCCTCGGTTGTGGAGTGTTTCTTGACAAACTATGTAGGGTGCGGACTAAGATGTTTCCGTCACCAGCTCCATAGATTTTAAGCTTGAGGTTTTGGTTATTGGTATTGCCCAATGATCAATGGGCAATTAAGATGGATTTATAAAAGTAGAGTTATTGAGGTGATCTACATTTATTAGATTGTGATTTTAATAAACAGATAGTTACCATAGTTTTATTTATTGAAGCAACCTTTAGATACGATCAAACAGTAATGGCATTTGATGCAAAACACACCTTCAGCTGAGAGATAGCAGCATCTCACAAACTTGCACATTTTGGTGCAATTGGCATGATAAGCCTTTACTGTTGTTTAAAGGTAAAGGAAGCCCTATGAAATGCATTTACTGGATTATGTTGTAGTTGCAAATTATACTATGAATTGAATTTAGAAAGCAAAATTTGATATTAACGTGGATAGATTGATTCAAAAGTGGTCAACAGTTTGCCAGAAAATAAGTTACTAGGATAACTTAACCATAAGAGTATTTGATATTTATGCATTTTCAAGAAAACTAGGAAGATTTTGGCATACCTTAAAAGGTATTTGATACATCCTAGGTGTACATAAGCTCTTCATTATTACTTATGAGTGAAAAATTGATGCATGTTAATGTCCCTTTGGATATTTGTTCCTTTATGTTTTTGCCGAAACTGTTCTTGTATGCTTATGTTAACCTAGAATGGCAAATACATTTACTCTCTTGTTACTTCTACAAGATTTACTAGGGATCTTTAGAAAAAATTTAAATGATAAATGAATCTAAACAGAGTTACTTTTAGATACCTTATTTTTGTACAGTTTTTTAATGTTTTGATGTCATAGTACTTGTTTGATCTGTAAAGATTACTCTAAAGTATAGTTTTGCTTTATTTGTGTGCGATAATTGGAAGTTGTTTTCTTCTTAATTTATCCATTATGGACTTGTAGAAGCTATGAGGCGGCGAAGACGTCCAAGACCGCTGGTGTTACAAAAGAAAAGGAGAAGGTTGTTGCCCTTTGTTCCTACACTAGATCCGGCCAGGAGACTCAAACAAATGGCCTCCCTGGCTACTGCCTTAACCGCACTAAACATGAAATTCTGTAATAGCCTAACCTACTCTCCAGGAATGGCTCCCAGAGAAGCGAATCAGTCCACCTTTGAAAATGGTGGAATGCAGGTCTCAACTAATTAATTTTCTTATAAATTTTTTACACTTCCAAATAGACTTTTTGCAAACAAGCTAATTAGCATGCACATCTCCATCACCGTGTCCTAGTTTGATAGATTATTTGTTTATTTTCCTCTCAGAATCTTAATAAGGAAGATACAAAAACCTTAGAGCGCTGCATAGCTATGACCAAACGAGGCAAATTCCCACCATTAATGGTGGTTTTTGATTCATGTCAAGGGTACATATTCGTCTTACACTCATTACCGTGAAGTAGGAAATCAATTTCTATTAACTTAATATTTAGCTGATTTCTTTGACCCAGCTTATAGTCATTACCGTAATGTAGGAAAGTGATTTACATGCTATTTTAACTCTTTTTTTTTTTTTGGATTTTCCTTGATATGTGATGTAGCTATACTGTGGAAGCTGATGGCCCTATAAAAGACATGACATTTATTGCTGAATACACCGGCGATGTGGATTTTATTAAGAATAGAGAAACTGATGATTGCGACAGTATGATGACGCTGCTTCTTTCAGGAAGCACTGCTACCAGTCTTGTTGCCTGTGCTGATAAACGTGGAAACATTGCTCGCTTTATCAGTGGAATCAACAATCACACTCCGTAAGCCTGTCTCACTTTCTCATGGTAATATTGATTTAGAAGAATAGAACAAGAGGGAAGGGATGGGGTGAATACCATTTTACTTGGTTCCGTCATTTCATGTGGACTGCTCTATATTTCTGTGATATACATTCTTATTTCTATAATTCTTCTTGCAGTCCATTTCATATGCTGTTTGGCCTTGATATGCTCTATAAAGAACTAAACTTTTTAGGACTCTAATATCATAAAATACTTATTCTTTTTCTTCTGTACATTGACCGATATTTATTAAGTTTCATGTTCAATTCATATGCAGGGACGGTAAGAAGAAGCAGAACAGTAAATGTGTGAGATACGATGTTAATGGAGAATCGCGGGTCTTTTTGATTGCTACCCGAGATATTTCCAAGGGAGAGAGGCTTTACTATGATTATAATGGTTATGAGAATCAATACCCAACTCAACATTTTGTCTGAGTGAAAGTCATAAATATTTTTTATTATTCTTATAGAGTTGGGACACAAATTTTAGACCTTCGGAAAAGGGTTTTCATGATTTTCATGAAAAATATAGTTTATAGTCCTTGTGGATTCAACAAATTTTTTCTCGAATAGTTGCGATGAGTTATTCATTGTAATTTAAGCTTAGAGCTGGCTCAATCATGTGGCTTAGATATGAATAGAGAACCATAGGAAAAATTTCTTGAGTTAGGTAATGTCTCAAAAGATGAGCTGAGATATACATGTTTTCTTGTACTACAGTCTGTGGATTGAATAGATTCTCAGATTTTACATTAATGTTATTATCTTCAATCTTCATTTTCTTTTGATATCATTTGTTATTTCCAATAAATATTGGTTTTGATTGTAATATTGGCCAATCTTGTTTAATTTGTATGCATACCTAATCCTCCTTTTTACCATGGATTACTATAAGGCCATTCTTGTTTTGTATGCATAGATCAAGTAAAAACTTCGATTCTATGTCTCTTCACATTAGATATTTTTTCGCACTATCTTCAATCACTATTCTTCTCCGAGTTTAATTACATGCTCTCTTTCTTTATAACTTTTGACTATTAGAAATTGATTCTTCTACCATAGAAACCTAAACTAGGACAATTTTCACCTTCCTATTCATTGTCTATTAAACCAAATCCTCAATATTTTTTCTTGGTTTGATACTTTGAATGGCGAAGCTCGTGTTTTGTTTGTGTTTTCTTCTGTTTCTCTTCTGCTTGATACAAACTCGGCTTTTTCTACAAGCCATTTTGGACCCAACGTGTTAAAATTGTACCATATACTTGGCCTCCTTTCTATATTCTAGGATTGAATGAATATCTATGGTTGAAGAATATTATAAATATATTCATCGAGAACTAGAGCAATTCATAGCAGTTTTTATGTTCCGTACGGTCCTCGCCAATAAGTCCTTTCACAGTTGCAACAGACTCCATGTTAAGTTTAGCAGATGGTAAACTGATTACCATTATTTGAAATGCAACTCTTATCAATGATCCTCCACCATTATTTCCTATGTTAGTGTTTGAGCATGTTTGAGCTTGTTGAGCTTGGAACTTGAGAATGAAATACAAAATGGATAAAATAAATAAATTAAATAAATGAAGTTTGTGTTCATTATAGATGATTAAGAAAAATTTTAAAAAAAGAAGTTATAGGTAACATTAAAAAAGCCTTTAATTCTAAGGCCATTATAGGTAACATAAAATAATACTAGTAACTAAAAGTATATAACAAACCTGAGATCTTTTCCTTTCATCTTTGAAGAAATTGAAAACAGTTTGTGGAGGAAGAGGAGACCAAATGGTAGCAGCTGCACTTAGCACAATACCATTAGGCTGACCAGGATTTGTACTCTTTCTAACAGTAACTCTGACTCCAATCTCATTCAAAGCTGAAAGTGTGGTCCATCTATTCCTAGCTGATGCACTTATACTTGCACAAAAATTTGTTACCATCCTTTTGTGCTAGATTCATCATGCTCCTCTTTCCCTCAGGTGATGGAATCACTGAAAAAATTCCAATAACCACACTAGTTAGTAGTTACATCGTGATTGCAGTTACGTTGCAGACACATGCTTATATTGTGTCTGTAATCGCGGCTGTGGACTGAAATTTAAAATTATATGAATATGTATATTACCTCTCCAAGATCGCGGTAGAATTGGCAGACACCATAAGACAAGCAAGTCTTTCACACATATTCTTTGAAGTGTAGTGAGCCATCAGCTCCAGTTGATGTACTGATGACATTAATGTCTTTAGTTTATGGTGCATGAAGTGTAGTGAACCATTTTGAAGTTATTATAGCTTTGTAGTTTTTATATGCCACGAAGATATTTCAACCATAACAAGAAAATCAACTATAAATATTTTAACAAATTTATGATCTCAACATGCATGTTGGAGTTTGATGATAGTGCTATAGGTTTCAATTTGTAGAATTAAAATTATCTGCGAAGGATTTCATTCATTTATTTTTTGCATAGTATATTAGATTGTTGGTAGTTTGATCATTATTTTAGAAGTTAAAATGTGTGATTAGATTGTGCAAATGTATTCTATAATTAATAAACAATTCAAAATGTTAAGACATTTATAGAGGTATAATATATTTGCGATTTTGGATTTTTTTTTTCTCATTCCAACAAACTGTAGAGTTAGATATTGCGGGGAATTTTTTGTTTTCTTTCTGAATTTGACAAGGAATCATGGGAGTCGATTCACGCTGGATCATAAGTAATTAATGTTAACTTTTGTTGCCCATTAATAAGCCTATATAGTGAAATCTTTGAGAAAGGTTCTATAGATGTCTTTTACTAACTTTTGAGTAGTTCCTAATGATTTAAGGGGGTATTACTTGCTAAGAATTGAGTTATGGTCCCCAAACAACTTATTAGTCCTACATATGTCTTTTACTAATATTTCTCTTGGGATAATTTAATTAAAGTAATATTCATCTTTCTTTAATATAGGTGATAGAGTAAGAAAATTTGTGTTGTTAACTACTATATAATTACAATTAATTAATAGAAAAAAAATACATCTAGACGTTCTTTAAGGTGTTTTTTTATTTAATTAATGAAAAATTTAATAAATAAATTTATTGAGAAACTGCGCCAATATTCTTTTTTAGATTAGAAAGTCAATCCTTTAAAAAACTATTGTACATTCATAGACCTAAGAGATACAATATTGTAATTCGTAAGCCTTTGGACTATGTAAAATTCAACTCCTTCGGGTGTTAGAAAATCAAAAGTGTCAAAAATAAATGGTATGATTGGGTGTTGATTGTCAGAACATATTTTCTCATATTTAATCATTTTACTTGAAACAGTTTTGAGAGTTGTCTGTCCTACAGTAAAACCTCAAATTCTCAATTCCACCCGTGGAGAAATTCTAGTCAAGTCCACACAAGACAATTTTTTTATGGTGAATGGTTGTTAGAAGTTAATTTCTAATAGTAGAATTAGTTAATTGTCGTACAAATGTTTTCTCATGTTTTGTAGCATAGTGTAACAGAGATGTATATAAACAAACTATGAAGCTTTGTATTAATTAAAAGAAAATACACTACGCCGTACAAGGGCTTTCACAGCGCTTTTTTTGGCCTTTAACAGCGCTTTAAAGCGCTGCCAAAGCCAGCGCTGGCGTAGGCTACGAAAGCGCTTTTAAAAGCGCTCTGGTAGACCCCCCCTTTAAGAGCGCTTTCCTGAAAAAAGCGCTCTGGTAGGACCCCCTATAAGAGCGCTTTCCTGGAAAAAGCGCTCTGGTAGACCCCCCTTTAAGAGCGCTTCTTAGTAAAAGCGCTGGCAAAGACCAGTAAAAAAGCAAAAAAAATTAAAAAATTACGCAGCATACAAAAGCGCTTTTGGAAAAGCGCTCTGGTAGGCCCCCCTATGAGAGCGCTTTTTCCAGAAAAAGCGCTCTCATAGGGGGGCCTACCAGAGCGCTTTTCCAAAAGCGCTTTTGTATGCTGCGTAATTTTTTAATTTTTTTTGCTTTTTTACTGGTCTTTGCCAGCGCTTTTACTAAGAAGCGCTCTAGTATGTGGACCTTTAAGAGCGCTTTTAAGAAGCGCTGTAGTTGCTAAATGAGGTATTTTTATGTGCAGCCTATAATTTAATCCTCCCAGTCGACCTGTAATGTTTTCGACCTGTAATATTTTCGACCTGTAATATATTTTCGACCTGTAATATATTTTCGACTATATTATTTCAGCCATCAGTAAGACAATATATATACTAATATATACCATTATAATATCCAAAATTATATATATACATCATTACAAAATTATATATATACATCATTACAAAATCAACAATATTATAGTTCAAATCTGCATGAAAAATAGCTTAATATAAAATTGACACAATTCCTCTTTGATTTCTTCTAACTTTAGCTTCGAGTACCCAGCAGCACGGAATTCGTCAAGGTACTATAAAACAAAAACATAATATGAATAATATATTTAGGTAAATGTAATAAATTATATGAAATTATCTTAAGTTATAACTTTATACCGTGGGAGGAATCTCTAATTGATTCGCCTGAATGATTTCTTTCATAAACCTCAATACAAAGTATCCGCAGTCTGAACTGTTACGCTGTAGCGGACACTACATAGAAAAACAAATAAGATTCTATATAAGTTGTCTTGTTTTACCAAGTAGCATAAATATTATAAGCAAATTTGTGAAAAGTAATGTACCTGCACTTCGATCCAGGTGATGTTGTTTGATTTAGTCCGGGATACCTGTGCGTCCCGTTGACTACGGAATACTTGTATTGATCTAATTAACAAATATATAAAAGCATATGTTTAGATCAATCCCACAAATAAGTAAATATATAAATATACACGAATATATATTTAGAACGATCCCACTTACAAATCAACGATTTCCTTCATGGCCGGATAATTGGTCCATTCACCCCTTACCGAATTCAGATAATACACGACTTCCCTTATCGGGTTGATAGCAAGCAGCAACCAGTGTGCTCTATAAATTAAAACAATAGGTTATATGAAAATATTGCTATACACTAAAGAAACAGAGATTAGATGAATAAAGAATGAGAAACTAACCCTACTGGTCGGGTATTATACGCCCAAAGATGCAGACATTCTGTATTGCCGGTGGACATGAATCTATCGACTAAGCGCTGTCTAACAGATTCCGGATCCGAAACAATTTCCATTCCGCTGCAATGGGCGGAAGACACGAACCGGAATCTGTTAGACAATGCAGTCCCGCGCAACACTCTGTCATACAACAACCTTAAATAAAAACATAATAAACATTAGATTCTTTTCATTGAAAAGTGTAAATAAATTATATTGTGGGACTAATTAAATAATATATCGGATGAGTGAATATTACCGGATGTATGATTGCATATTACTGACGCCTAGTTGATCATGGTTAAAAATCTCTTGCAAGTCTTCAATTGTAATATGTGACTTGAACTCAATACCGAAGACACTTTCATCCATATCGATTTCCCGTAAAGCACCATCCTTCATATCGGACATATCAACCATTGTTGCGAGTGTCGCCCGGTATCGAGGCACAAAAGCACCGCCTTTTCTTGCCGCTTGCTTCGGAGGACCACTGGGTGGTACGCTACGAACCTGCTGCGTCACTTGTTGTGACTCCCGAGCGGATGCCTAAAAATCATATAAGTTAGGTAAAATATAAAATCATGCATATTTTGATTCAGATTATATATTAACACTTTAAATGTACCTCTTTTAGCGATGCAACAGACTCCTCCTCCTGTAAAATCCCTTTACCCTTAATTGCGGGTTTTATAGGAGCAGTCTAAAAATAAAATGTAAAACATAATTAATAAACGGTTTAGAATTGACATTCGAAAACTAAATGATTCATAATCGTTTTCAATTTACCTCATCACTAATGGTAATGAGCTCCGAGGGCCATGCAACAAACGATCCTATTGCATCTCGCAGCAATGTCGTCTCTGAGACCATGTCAGGTACCGGTAGAATCGCATCACGATCTAATACAACATCCACCGATACTTTCAGGTGTCCATCCGGGAGCGGTCTGTGGTGAAGTAAATCTCCCGAAGTGTTGTGCACTTTTCCCTTGCCAACTAGTCGATAATTCGGTTCCGATAAGTATAGTTGGCAAGATGAAATGCCCTAAACCAAAAGTAAATATAAAGTCATTATCATTAATAAAATAGAACAGTTTGTAAGGAAAAAAACTTATAATTACCTCGGGAAATTTCTTTTGATAGTTGATACTAGCCTTATCACTAGTTTCTCTCACCGATGAAGTGTTGCACTTTTCTCTCATATACATATCTTTATCTCTTTGCAATTCAGAGACCTGTGCTTGCAATTCCTGCAACTTTTGCAACACTTCTTCATTGGTAAGATTTGATCTTCTCCTAGAACTCTTATAAAAAGAGGTTGGAGTCACACCATGACCCTTACCCCTCACCCGACCGGGATACTCGGGAGCATCTAGTACTCTACTAAGTACGCTCTCCTCACCGGTGGATGCCGATTGCGACAAGGTCTCCTGTAATTCATTTACATTTAAATAATTATTAGTGGAGATAAAAAGTCATTTATATATTAAAAAACATTTGATTTAATTAAAGACACAGTATTATACTTACACATTCAGTATAAACTCTCTGAACATCGGGATCGACAGCGTGATTCTTGCCCACACGAGCTTCCTTCCACAACACATGTACAGGAAGTGAAGCTTCCTCACTTTTAGTC